>NC_141609.1:23992860-24307027 GCF_047967505.1 Dipteris shenzhenensis
GGTCAGTCGGGTTTACAAGCCCAGCCACAAGTAGGGATTTTGCCAGTTGTTGAAGTATGCTGCTTTTTCATTTTTTGAAAATCCTCTCTTAAGTATATTATCACGAACAAATTTCTTAAATTCTACTTGTCATACTGACATTGGAAGTAGATGTGATATTTATAATACTATTCAATTCCATGACACCCTCGCATAACATTCATCTATTATCCTGTTATGCTCTAGCCGAGATAGCATGACCTCGGAAAGGTCGGTGGGCATTTTCCCTTAGAGGACCGACTTCTGTAATATTTTATGTGCGTAAATAAAATGGTCAAGGGAAGTAACTGCCAAGGTCCTAGGTGAGTGTGTATTGGCATCGACTAGGTGGTTCTGAGTGCTCAGGCCTAGGTACACCTAAATGTGTAAGAATGCCAAGGGGCAAATGTTTGAATTATGCCCCAAGAGAGGGGTAAATGGTGTACCAAGTTAAAGGTCTAAAATGATGACATGTGGCAAGAGGGAACCATCTAGGGAATTGTGGGCTTGTGGATAGGCATGAAGGAATGAAAAAATTACGTATCTGTTACAGGCATGCAATCCATAAGAGAGACTGGGAGGAAAAATACGATGCCATCGCGTGTGACTTTGTCTTGCCTGTGATTCGATGAACGAAAGTGAGAATAGTAAAGAACGTGTCATTTGGTATCAGAGCCTGCAATCGAGGCTGTTTAAGCTTTGACGATCGAGCAGACAGAGCGTTGAGGAGTACTCTGGGTGATTAGTCGACGTTTTTCCTTGGTGAAGGACTGAAATAGGCGACGTTCATCGCTTGCGCAAGGCTTTGTTAGCAAATGGGAGTCGAACGTGCATTAAATTGCCTTTGTGCATAATTCACCTGTGATGAACAAGGGACAACTCTGCTACGCGTGATGCCAAAACGGAGAAAAAGAGTCAAGGTGTATGCTTGGTGCAGGAATGTTGAGGTTGTGTGGCAGTTTGTCTCCTACGCGTCAAAGGGCTCATGAGTAGGACGTGATGGCGACTCCAGGGGCTCGTGGCCTCCATGCGACGGGTAGACCTGAGAGGCACCTGATGGATGATATGAGGTGCTCTGAGAAGCTGTAGGCATTGATCGCATTTGATGAAGGCACATATTACCTTCACGTAGGCGAACGTCTGACGGAATAGAATAAGAGTTAACTATTTCGGAAGCGGCTAGCAGAAAAATTACGGGAAGAAGGTCGCCGTCCCCTTCGCCATTTCCTACAAATTCTGCACATGGAAGTTGATGCCGCGCCTCACGTGCAAGAGAAGAGAGATTAGGAATAGAGCATTTTCGTCGAGGCAGCAACATCTACATTGAGGAGCAGACGATTACTTCGTGGAGCTTCCAGGGAGCAATTTTTTCCCCCTTCTATACAAATTTCCAGTTTGCAGTCTATTATTCTTGTACAGCACCAAAAAAAAAAAGGGGAATTCGAAGTGTAATATCTTTTTGGGGTTTTTGACGTACGGAAAGAAGTTAAAAAATAAATAAAATCTATTTTCCCTTTTGAAAGAATGGAGGTAGAGGGACAAGATTCCAGGGTAAATCCTGGTGAATCTAGAGCGCGATCTACGCAAGAAATGTCCCATCACACAACGCCTACTCTGGTGGGTAGGATTTCTGTACTAGAAGATGCCTTACAATAGATCATGAACCAGCAGCTTCAAGTGAACGCTGGTCAAAATGAAATTAGAGAGATGGTGCAAGCCTTGTCGGCTAGACCATCTAGAAATGAAAAGGGCAACGCTCCAGCAGAGCCAGAGTCCAGTATACACTCGTCGGAATGTGCGAAGGTCAAGGTACCTAATATTGCTAATTATAGACCGGAAAAGTACGCTAGTCGGATGACCGAGCGCAATTCTGATGTGCTCGAGGTTTGGTTACACAAGTGGGAAGAAGCCTTCGCCATTTGTGAAATCAGATCTGATCTAAAGAAAATCCGCGAGACCACTCACCTGTTTATTGAGGCAGCGGATATAGGTGGTGGATAAAGCAACAGAAAGATCAGGTTGCCCCCACCACCTGGGAAGGGTTTAAAGCTGAATTTAAGAAACACTTTCTTCCACCTGACGAAGAGTCCCGAGCTTGGGATGCTTACAGAAACCTTCGCCAGAGGAATTTGTCAGTGACAGAGTACACTGACAAGTTCAGGGAGTGTGTTATGAAAATAACAGACCCTCTCCCTATGTCGGTTCAATTGAAAGACTATATCTATGGACTGAACGACAAGATTAAAATGGAAGTTCGGGCTAAATATGTGACTACATTAGATGAATCTATTGCAGTAGCCCTGAACTACGAGGATGCCAGAGGCAGACCTAGTGGGTTTGTGCAGGCAGGGACTCAGCATGAGTACGCGAGAAAAGGGGGATATCAGAGGAAATGGACTTCAAAGACAAGTGTCTCGCAGCCAAGTGGCCAAACCAAGCAGGTGAAGCTGGTTGAGGGACAAGCAAAGACAAGTACCACCGTTGGGGTGAAAAGAAAAGTAACTCCAATGGCAGCCCGGGCTTGGTCAAAGTCCTTGTTGACCCTTGAACAAAAAGAAAAAGCTAGAAAAGAAGGATTGTGCTTTGGCTGCCGTCAGCGACATCAATGGAAAGATTGTCCACTAAACAAAGACCGTCGCACGGCCAATATGATAATATCTGAATGCGACACGGAAATGCAGGAGAGTCCCAATGCAGAACATATGCAGATGCAATTGGTGGGACCTTCTCAGAGGTTAGTACCTGTGTTGTTAAGTGTGTCTGTTACTAAGTTAGTAAGCGGTGCACCTGATAACATCCTTTCAAAGCCCGCAGCAACGGGGTATACGGTTCTCGATGAGCCCGAGTGATTAAAATGAAAGGGCAAGTACCCAATCATGATGTGATTGTGTTGTTTGACTCAGCGTCAACGCATAATGTAATTAACTCGAAGCTTATTAAGAGGCTCAAGTTGAAAACTAGTCCGTCTAACTATGCTTATACGGTCAGGATGGCGGACGGAACTTCAACTGAAGTATGGGACCAAAGGGTTACCCAGTTGGAACTTCGAATTCATGACTATGTTGAGAAGCTGGACTTTGAGTTGACCAGGCTTGCTCACGCAGATATAGCCCTAGGCATGGCTTGGCATTTTTGGAAAAATCCAGCCATTGATTGGAAAAAGCATATTTACCAGTTCAAGATGAACGGGGTAGAATATGTTTTGCGAGGTGAAAAGGATTTACCTCGAGGACCATTGATTTCAGCTATGGAAATTCGGAAGACTCCGAAAGAGATTCTGTGCCTGTGTATAGCATCGGTAGAGTCGATTGATGATGCATCGGCTAGCACTGAGGCTACCCAAGATGGAAAAATGGTCGAGTTGGCTAAAGAGATATCGGAGAAGTACTCTGATTGTTTTAAGGATGACTTACCTTATGGGTTACCTTCAGAGCGGAATGTTCAGCATAAAATTGAGCTTATCCCGGGGGCAGAACTGTAAATAGACCTCCCTATAGATTAAGCTTTACAGAAGAAGTTGAGGTGCGAAGACAATTGGAAGAATACCTCAAGTTGGGGCAGATTCAACCCAGTTTTTCACCTTTTGCTTCGCCAGTGATATTAAAGAAGAAGAAAGATGATACTTTTCGTCTCTGTATAGATTACAGAGCATTGATTAATATCACTATTAAGCACATGTATCCGATGGCTCGGATCGATGATTTGCTAGATGCATTACATGGGGCCGTAATTTTCAGTAAGATAGATCTTAAGTGTGGCTACCATCAGATCTGTATTAGAGCCAAGGATGTGCATAAAACCGCTTTTAGAAGCAGGTTTGGTCATTATGAGTTTTTGGTAATGCCCTTTGGACTTACCAATGCTCCAGCTACATTCGTCATGCTTATGAACGATTTACTACGTCCGTATATCGGAAAGTTTGTAGTACATTTTATTGACGATATTCTGGTATTCAGTAAAAGTATTACTGAGCATCAAGAACACTTAAGAATAGTGTTCAGCACTTTGAGAAAAGCCAGTCTTTATGTAAATAAGAAGAAAACTATACTGTGTATGGTTAGACTTGAATATAAGGATTCATAATTACTCCAGAGGGGGTACAAATGGATCCAAAGAAAGTGGCTGCGATACTGACTTAGCCAATCCCTCAGAGTTTGACCGCTTTGCGATCATTCTTGGGATTTGTCCAATTTTATCGAAGGCATATCAAAGGATATTCCGAAATAGTATCGCCATTGACTGATCTGACCTCAGATAAAGTATCTTTTATATGGGGACAGAATCAACAAGAAAGTTTTAACACCATAAAACAAGCTGTGGTCACATGACCGGCGTTAAAAATAGTTGATCCCCAGAAACCGTTGTTCCTTGAAACTGATGCAAGTGGCATTGCGGTAGGAGCGGTTCTTCTTGAAGAGGGAAGGCCAGTAGCCTTTGAAAGCAAAAAGCGTTCTCCCTCTCAAAGAAATTGGCCAAATCATGAATTAGAGTTGTATGCTGTTGTCCATGCTTTGAAGACATGGAGACATTATTTATATGGATCAGAGTTTTATGTGGATGTTGATCATGATACTCTGAAACATTTTTGTAAACAACCTTACTTGAGAGGCCGCCCAGCTAGGTGGGCAGAACTCATGCAGGAGTTTAACTTGACGATTCGGTACCGAAGAGGGAAGGATAATAAAGTTGCTGATGCGTTGTCACGCATTATGCATAACATGAGTTTCACGGTGTTAGAGAGTGCTCTAATGACCGAGATTAGAGAAACTCAAAAGGTGGATGAGTTTGTCCAGAGCCTATGGCCTAAGGCTCATATGTTAAAACCCGGGGAAAAGGATGACCTGGCATCCAAAAAAGGCCAAACTTATGCAAGATATGCCATAAGGGATGGTATGCTGAAAAGAAATGGCAAGGTAGTAGTACCTAATCAGAATGATCTCAGGCAAAGAGTCATTCGACAGTGCCATGACAGCCCATGTGTGGGACATCAAGGAGTCGAGAAGACATATGATCTTGTGAAGCGAGATTTCTTTTGGCCAAAGATGAAAAAGCATATTCATGAATATGTGACACGTTGTTTTTCGTGTCAGGTAAGTAAGGCAGAACGGGTGAAGCCACCCGGCCTTTTACAGCCCTTGGAGATACCACTAAGTAAGTGGGAGAGCATTTCCATGGACTTTATTGTAGGGCTGCCTACGACACAAGGTGGATATGATTCTATGCTTGTGGTGGTTGATCGTCTTACCAAGATGGCTCACTTCATTCCAACTAGAGAATCTGTTAGTGCCCCGCAAGTGGCGGATTTGTTTATTAGACATATATTTCGTCTGCATGGATTACCCAAATCCATAGTGTCAGACAGAGATGTCAAATTTACCAGTCATTTTTGGATTGCGGTATTTGAGACACTAAGGACTGAGTCGGGAATGAGTAGTCAGAAAGAATCAACCAAATTTTAGAGGATATGCTTAGAGCATATGTGTTATTGAGGCAACATACATGGGACAAGTGGTTGCCATTGTTAGAGTTTGCCTACAATGATAGAAAACATTCCTCTACAGGGTTCAGTCCGTTTGAACTGAACTATGGTTATAGGCCAGCGAATCGAACTATAGTTGGAATACCTCAGAAAGTGCCTAGTGCCGCGAACTTTGTGGTTCAGATGCGGGAGATGCTAGTACTTGCGAGAGCTAACATCCGCCAAGCTATGGATAGAGCTAAGGCGTATGCGGATGAAAACCGATCCGTTAGAGAATTTAAGGAAGGAGAAAAAGTTTTTCTCAAAGTTCCTTCACACTCTAAGTCTTTGACTGCAGGATAGTGTGCTAAGTTATCACCTCGATATTGTGGGCCATGGTTAATTCTAAAAAGAATAGGCAAGGTAGCCTATAAATTAGAATTACCACCGGGGTGTAAGGTGCACCCAGTGTTTCATGTTTCTCGTTTAAAGAAATTTTTGCATACAGGTGACTCACTAATCGAAGGTGTCCCAGAGTGATCTGTGTGTCCCCTCGATGTCTCGTGTGTCGTGCTGCAGTCGTTGGGTCGGGGTCTCTGTCACGTTTGCGGCTAGAGACTGGACGATCAATGTCACTCGATGGGAAGAACTTTGTGATCCTGCTCTGAGAGGTGTCTGATGATGTGCAGCCCCGTCGCCTGAGTAAGTACTCTCTGTGTCGGACCTCCTCGTGAATGAAGGCTGCGAGGCATCTCTGATCTGGGTAGGTGAGGAATCTGGAAAGAAGCCCGGAGCCGTCTCTGAAGAGGTAGTGGTAGCGACCTCGGATCTCGTAGTACACTGGGCACCTGAAAATAAAATGCTCCTACGACTCAACCTCCTGACAGTCACACAATATGCATAAGCGATGCTCCCTAGGAATCCCCTCTGCTTTGCCGCTCTCTATGCGGAGGCAGTGTGATGATACCCGAAACTGTCCGATGGAGATCCGTAGTGAGTGAGACATATGAAGCTCAGTGTACCCAGGTGGTGTGATGAATCCCTCCTCCGAAATAAGAAGACAGTAATCTGTGTAGAAACTCAGCTTCACTAGAAGCTCCCTCAGCTCCAACCAGGTCCTAAAGGTGTGTAGCTGCAGGAGATCCTCTCGAATGACCTGGTTGGTGTGTGGCCCCCAATCGGGATGGTGGATGGGAGTACTGGAGGGGCATCTAAATTGTACTGAAAAGGAGGTATCCTATCGATGTGGAACCCTAGTCTCACAAACCATTTGTGAGTCCATGCATACCAGCATCGCTCGTCTCCCTCTGCTGCCAACCTAAGAGCCAACCATGGCAACCTCTGTCTCCCTGATGTGCAGTCCCCATATGATCTAACCTGGTGTAGATATGTGATGGTCTGAAAGGCTGCATCTAGCTGGAGTGGAGAAGCACCAAACTCGGCTTGAATGATGGTTTGAGCGATTGGGACTCCACACAGATAGACTCCCGCCCTTCCAATATAGCATTGATGCGCCTTTTTCCCCTCTCCTGTCTCATGAGGTCAACCAAGTCATTTGTGAGGATCTTTTACAGCTATACACATTCAGGACCTGGTTGGGACAGAGCGAGCTTCTAGTGAAGCTCAGCTTCTACAGGGATCATTGTTTACATATCACACTGGAGGGTTTTATTGACCCACGAGGATATACACAGATCCACCTACCCCACTCACTGAGGATCTCTATTGGGCAATTTCGGGTCTCTTCACATAGATTTCGCATCGAGAGTGGCAGGGTTGAGGATTTGCCCAGGGAGAGGTGCATATGCACATTATGTGACATCAAAGAGATCGAGTCGGAGGAGCATGTTATTTTTAGATGCCTTGTATACTATGAGATCCGAGGACGCTTCTATTACCTCTTCAGAGACAGCTCTGGGATTTTGTCCCGCTTTCTCTCCTTTCCAGACCAAAGATGCTTAGTCGCCTTTATTCACGGGGCAGTCAAACACCACGAATCTACTTTGATCATGAAGACATGAGAGATCTCCTTGATAGACTCTTCTTAGAGATCAATCACCGAGTTCTTCCAGCCAGACCATTCAGGCTCCCACACCACGAGGCTTCGCCATGATTGTGACACAGAGCTAGCGACACGACAACTTAGACAGAGGGTTGATGCACAAATTACGCTTGGGGAGATTTCTTCTCTGATAAGAGTTGGAGCTCTACCGACATGGGTCACTGTAGCCCTTAACACTCTATTTATGACTTTATGCCCTCACTACCTTGTCCCCCTCGATGCTCTAACGATGAGGATGTTAGTGTTGTGTAGGCGATCATCATTATGACATGACTATGTAGCACTCGGTACTTATCATTTGCATTTTGCATTGGAGTGGATGCTCGTTTAGTAGCTCCACCCACACAGTTTCTTTGTATCAGGATTTTTCACAGTCTCATAGACCCATCGGTCTTTTGAAGACTTTAATAAACTCTCTCTCTCTCTCTCTCTCTCTCTCCCTCTCTCTAAAAGGTACTCTCCTATCTATTTCAGTGATACAATTAAATACTAATCTCTGCCTTCTTCTCGTTGATTCACGGGCACAATTACAGGTGATGGCATCCAGAATATCCTCCCAACCTCTCTCATGGATTGCATGCACGCACAAGATACGTAATTCATTTTCTTTTCATGCCTATCCACAAGCCCACAGCTCCCTAGATGGTTCCCTCCTGCCACATGTCATCATTTAAGACCTTTAGCTTGGTATACCATTTACCCCTCTCTTGGGGCACAATTAAAACATTTGCCCCTTGGCATTCTTACACATTTAGGTGCACCTAGGCCTGAGCACTCAGAACCACCTAGTCGATGCCAATACACCCTCACCTAGGACCCTGGCAGTTACTTCCCTTGACCATTTTATTTTACGCACATAAAATATTACAGAAGTCAGTCATCTAAGGGAAAATGCCCACCGATCTTTCCGAGGTCATGCTATCTCGGCTAGAGCATAACATTCCTTCCCTCTTCAAGCATCAGCGTCCTCGATGATGAAATCTGGGAATACTTTCCGTAACTAGTATACGGATTTATCAGGTAGCTTCTGATAGAGGTAGACCATGCCATGCAACCAACACCGTGGGTATCTTCCGATTGCGCACTTGCATTGTTCCTCGGTCCAGGATTCCTGTTGGTTTGCGTCTTGCATTATTCTCTATCTCGTGAAACAAAACAACACCTTTGATTAGTGAGTCACCTGTATGCAAAAATTTCTTTAAACGAGAAACATGAAACACTGGGTGCACCTTACAACCCTGTGGCAATTCTAATTTATAGGCTACCTTGCCTATTCTTTTTAGACTTAACCATGGCCCACAATATCGAGGTGATAACTTAGCACACTCTCCTGCAGTCAAAGACTTGAGTGCGAAGGAACTCTGAGAAAAACTTTTTCTCCTTCTTCAAATTCTCTAGCGGATTGGTTTTCATCCGCATACACCTTAGCTCTATCCATAGCTTGGCGGATGTTAGCTCTCGCAAGTGCTAGCATCTCCTGCATCTGAACCACAAAGTTCGCAGCACTAGGCACTTTCTGAGGTATTCTAACTATAGTTGGATTCGTTGGCCTATAACCATAGTTCAGTTCAAATAGACTGAACCTGTAGAGGAATGTTTTCTATCATTGTAGGCAAACTCCAACAATGGCAACCACTTGTCCCATGTATGTTGCCTCAATGACACATATGATGTAAGCATATCCTCTAAAATTTAGTTGATTCTTTCTGTCTGACCATCCGTTTCTAGATGATCCCCACTACTCATTCCCAACTCAGTCCTTAGTGTCTCAAATACCGCAGTCAAAAAATGACCGGTAAATTTGCCATCTCTGTTTGACACTATGGATTTGGGTAATCCATGCAGACGAAATATATGTCTAATAAACAAATCTGCCACTTACGGGGCACTAACAGATTCTCTAGTTGGAATGAAGTGAGCCATCTTGGTAAGACGATCAACAACCACAAGGATAGAATCATATCCACCTTGTGTCGTAGGCAGTCCTACAATAAAGTCCATGGAAATGCTCTCCCACTTACCTAGTGGTATCTCCAAGGGCTGTAAAAGTCCGGGTGGCTTTACCCGTTCTGCTTTACTTACCTGACACGAAAAACGTGTCACATATTCATGAATATGCTTTCTCATCTTTGGCCAAAAGAAATCTCGCTTCACGAGATCATATGTCTTCTCGACTCCTGGATGTCCCGCACATGGGTTATCATGGCACTGTCGAATGATTCTCTGCCTGAGATCATCCTGATTAGGTACTACTACCTTGCCATTTCTTTTCAGCATACCATCCCTTATGGCATATCTTGCATAAGTTTGGCCTTTTCTGGATGCCAGGTCATTCTTTTCCCTGGGTTTTAACATATGAGCCTTAGGCCATAGGCTCTGGACGAACTCGTCCACCTTTTGAGTTTCTCTGATCTCGGCCATTAGAGCACTCTCTAACACCGTGAAACTCATGTTATGCAAAATGCGTGACAACGCATCAGCAACTTTATTATCCTTCCCTCTTCGGTACCGAATCGTCAAATTAAACTCCTGCATGAGTTCTGCCCACCTAGCTTGGCGGCCTCTCAAGTCAGGTTGTTTACAAAAATGTTTCAAAGTATCATGATCAACATCCACATAAAACTCTGATCCATACATATAATGTCTCCATGTTTTCAAAGCATGGACAACAGCATACAACTCTAATTCATGATTTGGCCAATTTCTTTGAGAGGGAGAAAGCTTCTTGCTTTCAAAGGCTATTGGCCTTCCCTCTTGGAGGAGAACTGCTCCTACCGCAATGCCACTTGCATCGGTTTCAAGGAACAACGGTTTTTGGGGATCAACTATTTTTAACACCGGTCCTGAGACCACAGCTTGTTTTATGGTGTTAAAACTTTCCTGTTGATTCTATCCCCATATAAAAGGTACTTTATCTGAGGTCAGATCAGTCAATGGCGATACTATTTCGGAATATCCTTTGATATGCCTTCGATAAAATTAGACAAATCTCAAGAATGATCGCAAAGCGGTCAAACTCTGAGGGATTGGCCAAGTTAGTATCGCAGCCACTTTCTTTGGATCCATTTCTGCCCCCTCTGGAGTAATTATGAATCCTAAATATTCAAGTCTTACCATACACAGTATAGTTTTCTTTTTATTTACATAAAGACTGGCTTTCCTCAAAGTACTGAACACTATTCTTAAGTGTTCGCGATGCTCAGTAATACTTTTACTGAATACTAGAATATCGTCAATAAAATGTACTACAAACTTTCCGATATACGGACGTAGTAAATCGTTCATAAGCATGACGAATGTAGCTGGAGCATTGGTAAGTTCAAAGGGCATTACCAAAAACTCATAATGACCAAACCTGCTTCTAAAAGCGGTTTTATACACATTCTCGGCTCTAATACGGATCTGATGGTAGCCACACTTAAGATCTATCTTACTGAAAATTACGGCCCCATGTAATGCATCTAGCAAATCATCGATCCGAGCCATTGGATACCTGTGCTTAATAGTGATATTATTCAATGCTCTGTAATCAATCTATACAGAGACGAAAAGTATCATCTTTCTTCTTCTTTAATATCATTGGCGAAGCAAAAGGTGAAAAACTGGGTTGAATCTGTCCCAGCTTGAGGTATTCTTCCAGTTGTCTTCGCACCTTAGCTTCTTCTGTAAAGCTTAATCTATAGGGAGGTCTATTTACAGGTTCTGCCCCTGGGATAAGCTCAATTTTATGCTGAACATTCCGCTCTGGAGGTAACCCATAAGGTAACTCATCCCTAAAACAATCAGAGTACTTCTCCGATATCTCTTTAGCCAACTCGGCCATTTCCCCATCTTGGGTAGCCTCAGTGCTAGCCGATGCATCATCAATCGACTCTACCGATGCTATACACAGACACAGAAACTCTTTTCGGAGTCCTTCGAATTTCCATGGCTGAAATCAATGGTCCTCGAGGTAAATCCTTTTCACCTCGCAAAACATATTCTACCCCGTTCATCTTGAACTGGTAAATATGCTTTTTCCAATCAATGGCTGGATTTTTTCAAAAAATGCCAAGCCATGCCTAGGGCTATATCTGCGTGAGCAAGCCTGGTCAACTCAAAGTCCAGCTTCTCAACATATTCCTGAATTCGAAGTTCCAACTGGGTAACCCTCTGGTCCCATACTTCAGTTGAACTTCCGTCCGCCATCCTGACCGTATAAGCATAGTCAGACGGACTAGTTTTCAACTTGAGCCTCTTAATAAGCTTTGAGTTAATTACATCGTGTGTTGACGCTGAGTCAAACAATACAATCACATCATGATTGGCTACTTGCCCTTTCATTTTAATTAACTCGGGCTCATCGAAAACCGTATACCCCGTTGCTGCGGGCTTTGAAAGGATGTTATCGGGTGCACCGCTTACTAACTTAGTAATAGACACACTTAACAACATAGGTACTAACTTTTGAGAAGGTCCCACCAATTGCATCTGCATATGTTCCGCATTGGGACTCTCCTGCATTTCCGCATGCATTCAGATATTATCATATTGGCCGTGCGACGGTCCTTGTTTAGTGGACAATCTTTGCACTGATGTTGCTGAAGGCAGCCGAAGCACAATCCTTCTTTTCTAGCTTTTTCTTTTTGCTCAGGGTTCAACGAGGACTTTGACCAAGCCCGGGCTGCCATTGGAGTTACTTTTCTTTTCACCCCAATGGTGGTACTTGTCTTTGGTTGTCCCTCAACCGGCTTCACCTGCTTGGTTTGGCCTCTTGGCTGCGAGACACTTGCCTTTGAAGTTCATTTCCTCTGAAATCCCCCTTTTCTCGGGTACTCATGCTGAGTCCCTACCTGCACAAACCCACTAGGTCTGCCTCTGGCATCCTCATAGTTCAGGGCTACTGCAATAGATTCATCTAATGTAGTCACATATTTAGCCCGAACTTCCATTTTAATCCTGTCGATCAGTCCATAGATATAGTCTTTCAACTGAACCGACATAGGGAGAGGGTTTGTTATTTTCATAACACGTTCCCTGAACTTGTCAGTGTACTCAGCCACTGGCAAATTCCTCTGGCGAAGGCCTCTGTAAGCATCCCAAGCTCGGGACTCTTCGTCAGGTGGAAGAAAGTGTTTCTTAAATTCAGCCTTAAACCCTTCCCAGGTGGTAGGGGCAACCTAATCTTTCTGTTGCTTTATTCACCACCTATCCGCTGCCTCAATAAACAGGTGAGTGGTCTCGCGGATTTTCTTTACATCAGATCTGATTTCACAAATGGCGAAGGCTTCTTTCCACTTGTGTAACCAAACCTCGATCACATTAGAACTGCGCTCGGTCATCCGACCAGCGTACTTTTCCGGTCTATAATTGGCAATATTAGGTACCTTGACCTTTGCACGTTCCGACGAGTGTATACTAGGCTCTGGCTCTGCTGGAGCTTTGCCCTTTTCATTTCTAGATGGTCTAGCCGACAAGGCTTGCACCATCCCTCTAAGTTCATTTTGACCGGCGTTCACTTGAAGTTGCTGGTTCATGATCTGTTGTAAGGCATCTTCCAGCATAGAAATCCTACCCACCAGAGTAAGTGCTGTGTGGTGGGACACTTGTTGCGTAGATCGCGCTCTAGATTCTTCAGGATTTACCCTGGAATCTTGTCCCTCTGGCTTCATTCTTTCAAAAGTGAAAATAGAAAAAAAAAAAATTTCTTTCACTTCTTTCGGTACGCCAAAACTCCAAAAGTATATCACACTTCAAATTCCCCTTTGCTGTACAGGAATAATAGACTGCAAACTGAAAACTGAAAATTTGTATGGAAGTTCCACAAAGTCTTGAGAGGATACTCCCGATTTATTTCCCTGGTCCCTTCCGAGATTCCTACGTGAACCGCAAATGCAGTCGCCTATCTTCAGCGTCAGTGTAGACAGCAAAATCAGCATCCAACCACCAGTATGCAGCTCACAAACACCACATAGACATGCGAATTTCTGTCCAGCACTTTCTCCCAGCGCATAGGGTCACTTTTGGAGCTGTAAAGTTTGAAAAACAGCAGCAATTCAGCCACAGATGAAGTCGCCATTTATACGACTCCACAGCGTAATCCTGCGCTGAAGTCTTGCTTCTAGTCTCGTCGACCGAACCAGTACCCGACCAACTTCGTTGAGGCAATCAGCCACGTATCGCCGTCAAGCCAATCACGTAGCCATGACGGTGCCCGTGCGTCGCCCATCGCCATGCCTCATAACCACCTCTATTCGCAGGTCTTTCACCCAGCATCGCTTATCGCGTCGAAGGGCCTCCCCGTAACGTAAGTATCACGAGCCACCGTTCCCTGGCCCTAAGCTAATCGTAAACCAACGGGTGTCTGAAACTTTCCGTCACCTGCCTTCCGTCAGCTGTCTACGTGAACCCTACGCTCCTGCGATAGCTCGTCCCTTCCCGCGATATCATGGAGTCCTGAAGGTAACCACCCGTTATCCCTTTGTACGCAACTCGTTCATCCACGCTACCCAGATATTCTGCGCTTTGATACCAAATGATACAATCAAATACTAATCTCTGCCTTCTTCTTGTCGATTCACGGGCACAATTACAGGCGATGGCATCCATAATATCCTCCCAGCCTCTCTCATGGATTGCATGCACGCACAAGATACGTAATTCATTTTCTTTTCATGCCTATCCACAAGCCCACAACTCCCTAGATGGTTCCCTCCTGCCACATGTCATCATTTTAGACCTTTAGCTTGGTACACCGTTTACCCCTCTCTTGGGGCACAATTAAAATATTTGCCTCTTGGCATTCTTACACATTTAGGTGCACCTAGGCCTGAGCACTCAAAACCACCTAGTCGATGCCAATACACCCTCACCTAGGACCCTGGCAGTTACTTCCCTTGACCATTTTATTTACGCACATAAAATATTACAGAAGTCGGTCATCTAAGGGAAAATATCCACCGATCTTTCCGAGGTCATGCTATCTCGGCTAGAGCATAACATTCAGCAATGTACCTCCTATTTGCTCTAGCACTGTACTCTGCTTCTAAATGGAATGGACCTAGCCTAGGTAAATACTCCCTATTTTAAATTACTCATTCTCGCCCTACAGTTAGGAAAGGACTAGTCTAGGAGTGTCTAACTAGGCCAAGGCAAAACTTTAATTCATACAAGCCCCGTTCTATGCGGAAGGCCGTCTTGTGCTCATCTCCTTTCACCCTGATGTGATGGTAACCGAATCTCAAACCTATCTTTGTGAGAAACGGAGCACCCTTTGAGTTTATCCAAACACGTCATCTATCCTGGGGATTTGAAACCTATTCTTGATAGTGGCCGTGTTTAGATCCTTGTAATAAATGCACATGCAGTACAATCCATCTTTCTTCTTCACTAGAAGCATCGGGGAGGCAAAAGGAGAAGTGCTATGAGCGATAAAGTCCTTCTCAAGAAATTCTTGGACCGGTACTACCACTTCCTCCCACTCAACGTTAGAAAGATGGTACGGGGCTTTGTTTATGGGTTTATTGTCAGGCTCTACATCCCTCTTGGGAGGAAATCGAGATGGCATATTAGTGAATACATCAGCAAACTCCGAGAGCAACTGCTGCATAACACAATCCTCAACACGGGGAATGCTACCCCCTTGAAATACTGACACATTCAATGCATAGAGGGCATGCTCCTTCCTGAGCTCTCTGGCCAACTGCCTTGCTGAAATGACCTGCAATTTAGGAGTGGCAATGCCATGCAATCCTATAGTTCTAGCCTTGTGGACAAAGCTGAGTAATAGGGCATTTAAATCTATGCTGATTTTACACAAAGATTTTAACCGATCGCAGCCCAAGACAGCATCTATTGGGCCCATGTCCAGTGCCAAGAGATCCCCAGCTATTTCATAATCCTCAAAGAGCTTGATCCTTGTATCTTGGCAACAAAATTTACTGATCAAATGCTGTCCATCTACTCTCAGCCCATGATCAATCTCAGTAGCCATGAGTCCCACCTTTTGTAAGGTCTTAGAACTAATGAAACTATGGGTGCTACCGCTGTCCACAAGCATGTGAGCAGTCTTGCCATTAATTTGCCTTTTCAATCTGATAGTTTCATCACTACTAGCCCTGTGGCAATAAGGGCCAGAAGTGCAGTCTAGAGCAACATTGATGAGATCATTGTGTGTGTAGAGTAGCGGCAAAGCTCTGCTTGTAATATCTTGAGCCTAAAAGATGGCATGATGAATCCTAAAGGATGAGGATAACCAAAATCATCTCTAGAAAACATCCAATCATACTTGCAAAATCAGGATCTAGAGAGAGAAAGTCTAAATCTAGATAGAGAAATACTAAAAGCCTACACTTTTTGAGGTTCCCACACTTTGTGTAGAGACCTAAAAGGTCCCCCAAAAAGAGGAGGGACTCTTGTCCAAAAAATCTCCTACAAAAGAGGTCCTACCACGAAGGTACCTATGGATTATGTAGAGATCAACATATATTAATATATCTCAATGAAATGAAGCTCCCACTCTGTGGGGTTCAGTGTTCAAGCTCACTATTGTGTTCATGTGATTGATCTCCATTGCATTCATGCTCTCTTACACTATCGTGTTCTAGCATGCCCTTACCCTTGCTCTCCCTACCCTTGTACTCCGTCCTCTTCCTCTCTCCTTCTCCTCCTCGCTCCTCCTCTATCCCTCTTCCCTCCTCCTCCCTCCTCTCTCCTCCTCCCTTGTCCCTCCTCCTCAACCCTTACCCCTCGAAGTCGTGAAGGAGACACTAGCTCTCCACCCCTCAACCCTAGACTCCTCCTAAACCATACAACCCCCTTTGAACCTTGGATTGACTAATGGACAGGCCACCTTTCCGGCGCTGATGAACAAGATATTGCAGCCACTTCTTTTCAGATGCATGCTGGTTTTCTTTGATGATATACTCATTTACAACAAGGATAGGTAGGAGCACATTAAGATAGGGTGCTCCGTTTCTCACAAAGATAGGTTTGAGATTTGGTTACCATCACATCAGGGTGAAAGAAGGAGCTGAGCACAAGACGGCCTTCCGCACAGAACGGGGCTTGTATGAATTAAAGTTTTGCCTTTTGGATTGACTAATGCACATGCCACCTTTCAGGCGCTGATGAACAAGATATTGCAGCCACTTCTTTTCAGATGCATGCTGGTTTTCTTTGATGATATACTTATTTACAGCAAGGATAGGTAAGCTTGTAAAGCAAGTGCTAGAAATTTCGAGGATGCATCAGCTTTATGTAGAAATTTTGAGGATGCATCAGCTTTATGCAAAAGTCAGCAAATGCACTTTCATGGCAGAGGAGGTTGAATACCTGGGGCATATTGTGAGTAGACATGGCATTTGGGGGGATCCCGCAAAGGTGAAATGCATCAAAGATTGGCCATAGCCACAAAACCCCACCCAATTGAGAGGATTTTCAGGGCTTGCTTCCTTCTATAGGTGCTTTATTCACAAATTTTCCAAGAGGGCAGCTCCTCTTACTGACCTCTTGAAGAAGGATGCTTTTTGGTGGTCAAAGGAAGCACAACGCAGCTTTGAAGACCTGAAATTTGCTCTCACTCATGCATCTGTCTTCGTATGCTCTGATTTTTCACGTCCTTTCATTGTGGAGGGAGGTGCCAGGGATTGGGTGCTGTTCTGAGGCAGGAACACGGGGTAATAGCCTTTGAAAGTAGGAAGTTTGATGCCAAAGAACTCAATTACCATGTTTATATATGATTAGGAGATGTTGGCTATCTTGCATGCTTTCAAGAAGTGGCACCACTATCTGTACGGGAGTAAAATTAAGGTGAAAACAGATCATAGGACACTCAGATTCTTCCTCACCCAGCCAAATTTGTCATATAAGCAAAAGAGGTGGTTGGCTATAGTCCAATCCTATGATTTTGACATTTAGTACAGAAAAGGGAAGGAAAATGTGGTTGCAAACACCTTGTCCAAGATGTGGGCTTGCAATTGGTCTGCTATCTCTACCATATATCAGAAGTGGATTCATGGCATTCAGGAAGAATATGTGCAGAATTCTAAGGTAGCTCCCATATTTTCAGATTTGCAGAAGCCTTCTTGTCAGGGTAATCCAGAATTCAAATTACATAATGGGCTGTTGTGGTGCTAGGACAAGATTTGTTTAGTGCCAGACTCAAAATATAGAGAGTTGGTTTTGCAAGAAATGCACTCCTCCCCCATGTCTGGACATGCACGTGTCATTAAAACATATGAAAGAATCAAGTAGAGCTTTACTTGGGAAGGCATGTGGTGGGATGTGATTAAATACATGGCTGAAGAATGCTTGCCTTTCCAACATCATAAAGTGTACAGCAAATTACCTACAGGTCTCTTGCAGCGATTAGCCATTCCAGAGGGTAAATGGACGCAGATAGCAATGGATTTCATCACATGATTGCCTTCTACTGAGAGGGGATGGGATGGCATCTATGTTGTGGTGGATAGAATGACAAAACATGCGCATTTCATACCCACTAAGACCCGGTATTCAACATCATAGGTTGCTTGGCAATTCATTGAGCATGTCTTCAAGCATCATGGTTTCCCTCAACAAATTGTCAGTGAGATAGAGATGCAAAATTTATGGGCTACTTTTGGAAGGAGTTATTTACAGCAGTGGGTACGTTACTCACACCTAGCACTGCATACTATCCTGAGACTGATGGACAGTCGGAAAGGGTGAACAAATGGGTGGAGGAATATTTGAGGCACTTTTGTCATGATACTCAGAAGTCTTGGGATAAATGGTTGGCACTTGCTGAATTTTACTACAACAGTACCAAGCATCTCTCCATTAGCATGAGCCCGTTTGATGCAATGTATGGATGCAAGGTCGGGATGCCTTCTTCAATTGCTGACATGGCTGTGAAAGATCAGCAAGCAGGGAATGACTTGGAGCGGATGGATGCCCTTCTGTAGTTGGCTAAAACAAATATGCAAGATGCCCAAGCCAAGCAGAAGAATTATGCGGACAAACGCAGGAGATATCTGTCTTTCAAAGAGGGAGATTATGTGCATTTGCGTCTCCATAGAACCGTTATGCCTCATTGAAAGATAATACCAACACGAAGCTTACTCATAGGTATTACGGACCTTACATGATCATCCGCAAGGTTGGAGAGGTAATATATCAGTTGGAGCTACCCAGTACCCCCAAGATCCACGATATTTTCCATGTGTCCTTGCTGAAACCACATGTGGGACAACATGTCCATATTCTTCTTGAGTTGTCACCTATGGATGAGGAGGGTGACATCCTCTATGTTCTGGAGCGCAATATGGGTTTCATAGACCATGTACTCAGAAACAAGGTCTATACAAAGTCTCTTATCAAGTGGCGGGACTCTCTGAGGATGAGAATTCATGGCAGCCATAAAGCATTGTCGAGGACCCACCCCCATCTCTTACCGGGATGATTAGTAGTTGTTGTTTGCTGCACCTTTTGGACAGCCATCCTGTGAAATTTTGAGGGCAAAATTCTATGGGAAGGGATGGCTGTAATGAAGGGGGAAAAGGGGCCAATTTAGAGGACCTTTTAGAGGCCTCTTAGGTGGGTAATGTGGAGGGACTATATAAGTCCCCATCCACCCCTTATTGTACACTTTTGATTTGACATCTAATCCTATCTACTACCACGTCCTTCCTCCTATGTGCTCCCTACACTCTCTCTCCCAATCTCTCTCTCTGTCTCTCTTCCTCTCACCCCTTTTCTCTCTCTTCCTCTCCCTCTACCCCTTTCCCTCCTATCTCTCTCTCTCTCTCCTCCTTCCTCTCCCCTATCCTCTTTCCCTTTTATGCCATCGCAGGCCCTTCACCAAATTCTTCCCTGCCCCATTCATTACACTTGTCGGGTGCAAAGCCACAGCTAGGAGACTACAATTGACCATGCATATTAATTCTTTATCACGGGTTTTATGCCGCCTGGCAGCCTTGTACACCATTGGAGCCTCTCTTTGTCGAGACCCTCTTATTTATTCTTAGTACCAGGTGGACTTGATTCCTCATACATCTAAAGGACCACCACAGTCATGCCACACCGCAGTTTCCATCATCTCCATGGGATCAGTCACTTTGTACTAGTGTTGTGTCTTTATTTTGTATGTCTTGGGTCAGCTGCTTGCTTAGACTTATAGACCCTTCGGTCTTTCCAAGGACTTTAATAATCGTTCTTTCTTTCTTTCTCATCTCGATTAATGTGAAATTTAGAAGCGATTTTGTGGATTCCAAATCTAAAGATCCTGCTGAGAAAGCTTTGACATTTTAATGTGATTTTGCGTGGTGGCAGGTTCTAAGAGTCCTTGACTTGAACCCATCACATATAGCGGTACTCTCTCTCTCTCTCTCTCTCTCTCTCTCTCTCTCTCTCGTGTCTGCTTTTTTCATGTCAGATTAAACACAAAGTTAAAGGATCTGCATGTCCAGTTTTCTAGATGTTTTATGAATGTTTCATCATAATCTAGTGTGATACATTATTACTGATTTTATCTATATTTCTGTTCATACTCCAAGTCAAAATTCCAGCTGACCATTTATTTGATCATAATTATATAGTTCTTCATTTGTTAAATTATGGTCAAAGAGTTAATTTTCCATTGGTCAAAGATACTTAACTCCGGTTAAGTAAGCCTAACCGCGGTTAAGGGAGACGGTTGACTATGGTTAATCAGAACAATTTAGAGCTGACTTCGGTCAGAGAGTGTTATCTTCGGCCAACAAGACTTGGCTTTAGCCAAGGAGGGTTGACTTCGGATCCCAACTCCGGTCAGAGAGTTTTGGCTTTAATTAAGGTGCCTTGACCCTCGGTCAAAGCACCTTAATTATGGTAAAGAGGGTTGACCTTGTTCAACCAGACTATTTCTATGCTGTGTGTCACGGGGACGTGAATTTTTAATTTTCAAGAATTTACGGTGACTGTCCTGGCCTCAAACTGATTAAATTTGTAAAGGACACTTCGCCAAGGCAAAAGGACCTGAGGGTTAGAGAGGGCTAAAAATCCATTGACTTGTAAGACAAGCAAAGGCAGCTATTCCTGGCTCAGGTGGATTGGGGGCTAAGCCAAGGATGGTTCAGCTTTCTCTCATATCAGAATCTCGTTTTTCTTGCTTCCCAGCTTTCCACACAGCTACCAGGAGCCAGTTTGTCAGATTTGCCATCACCCAAGAGCCCTTCCAGGTCCAAGATAGCAAAATTGCACTTCCCAGAGGATGCTAGAGGAATTCGCAGTTCATCAGGACCTTCTCCGGTAGCAGATTTGTGAAATCGCAATTTGCATGGGAACCTTTTGGACAGGCAGTGGTGATTGCACATTTTTCTAGGTTCTTCTTCACTTCCAGACAAGGCGATTCATCATTTTGCGTGTTCCCAGGGCTTATCGAGAAAATTCGCAATCTGTAGGAGCTGCCAAGGCTGTTCAAACATTGTGCAATTTGTCAAAGAGGCCTTTGGTCAATCGTTTTCCAGTTTCGCACTGTCTTGGCTGTTTGAGTGATCTCTAGCAAGTTGCCTTTAGGTTTTCTCATCTGCCTGGCTATCCAGGTGCTTCCAGGGTTGGAAAATTTCTCCAAGAGCTCTCCAAGCTTGGCGATGTTCCTCCAGTTGGTTTCCAGGGTTGACTTTGCTGATTTTCATCTACCTGGGTGCTAGAGATCTTGCCAGGGAATTTTGTTTTCCCATGCTTGCTGAATTTTCCAGGGGTTCCCGAGCTTTCCGATCGGTTGATTGCTTTTCGGGAGCTTTCCTACTTCCTCAGAACCTTCAGATCCTTTTGCTTTGCACAGCTGGCCTTTCTATTTGCCAGGAACAGCTTGGTGTGGTTGTTTTGTTGGCCTCTGTCTTGCTAGGACTCCCTTGACGGGTATTCAGAGCTACCAAGACAGATTGGGCTTATTTCTCTCCTTCCAAGACTCTCCTAGTGGGTATCAAAGCTGCCAAGTTAGAACCCTCAGCCAGATTCGGAAGAAGGGATGCCATGGAATGTTGCACTGAATTGGGATGCCTTTTCTGTGATTGCAGAGGAGGACGGAAGGCTGTAGGCCATCTCCTGGTGTTTCTAGTGATGCCCTATAGGCCATGGTTTGTGCCTTGTAGGCATAAATATAGGCACTTGTAGTGTTAGTGCCTTTTAGGCCACATAGGACACTTAGTCCTATGTGACACCTAGGACACTTAGTCCTAGGTCTAGGTACATGTACCTCCTCCTTTTTCATTATCCAAGTTTGACGTGACGGCAGAGACTTGTGCGACGCTTTGCTACTTGCACTCTCTCTCTCTCTCTCAATTGATCCTACAGTGGTATCAGAGCTGAGGTCTACACTTGTCTTCCAGCTCTCCTCAGCCTCCCGAGTCCTCCATTGCTCATTGGGAGTCTGCTCCTCTGCTGGTCATCACTGCTTCAGCCTGTTCGCCATACAGACTCAATACGGATCACGTACATATCCCAAGTCTTTCCGCCCAGCTGCGTCCCTAGCTGTTTTGCCCGTCGCATCACCTTCCGTACCTGCGCCTATACAAAGTACTTGCGTCGTACTTGCATTGTACAACAGTGCTTGCAAAGCAACTGTTTAGTACAGTCGTACCTACACACTGTACTTGTTTCGTACATGTATACTTGCATAAGTACACAGTTTCGTACAATAGTGCGTGCAGACGTACAGGTCTCCCTACAGATTTTAGTACAGGTGTACTTGCATCGTACTTGCTCCGTACAGGTTCATCTACTCCGTACTTGTTTCGTACGTTCTTTCGTACGGTCTCACGTGCACATCAGACGTCAGCAACTTGTACCTACATTCCGTACACACGTGACTGCGGATCAGCTGTCCGTACAGCTCGTACTTGCTCCGGGAGTTCCGTACAGGTTTCGCATGTGCGAAGTTATTTACAATTTGGGGGCTTTTGCAGAACATTGGCAAATTTGGGGCTTCCAGTTCTTTTCACCTTCTTTGGTTGCAATTTCTTGCAAGAACATTGGGGCTTTGGAGTTTGGTCTGTTCGATCCATCATTTTGGTGAATGTAGTCTCTTGTTTGTTTGCAGTACATTGGGTCAGATTGCAGGACATTGAGTCAGATTTGCATACATTGGGTCACATTTGCAAAAATGTCAGCAAAATTTGGGGCTTTTCTGCATTTGCCCTCTTTTTGGCCTATTTACCCTCAATAAAACCCTCAATAAATTTGGGGCTTTTGCCAGATTTGCTGTTTTTGCAGTGAACATTGCCTGCCACAGTCACATTTGGGTCAGATCTGCATTTGCCCTTTGATTTGGGTTGGAAATTTGTAGACATTTGCTGTCATTTTTGGACAGCCAGCTTTTTGCAGTGATAGCCTTGAGGCTTTTGGGTTTTCAGGTCTCTTTTAGGGTATCACATTTGCTATGGCTGGGAACAATCAAGATTTATTTGGAGTTCTTCGTGAAGATGATAAGTTGGATGGCACCAACTATCTGATGTGGTCTTATCTCATGAAACATATTCTTGTTGCAAAGCATTTGTGGAATATTGTTTCTAGGGTTGATCTGAGGCCAACCAATACTACAGTGGTTGCCTCTACTGTTGGTCCCTCTGCAGGGGGTACTTCTCCTGATGCCTCATCTTCTAGCACTCTTGCTACTACTCTTCCAACTCAGGAACAGACAAGATGGGATGCAAGAGATGCAAATGCACATTCATGTATTGCTTTATCATGCAAGAGAATCATTATTCCACACATCCGGTCTTGCAGGACAGCAAAGGATGCTTGGGATAAATTGGCTTCTCTCTATCAGATTCGCAATGAGGCACGTGTTGCATATTTAAGAAGGCAATTCAGCATGAATGAAGGTGACTCTATGGATGCATACCTAACAAAGGTCAAGGACCTCATGGAACAACTTGCCAACATTGATGAGGTGGTGCCAAATTCACAGCTTTTCAGTACCACATTGAATGGACTACCAGATACGTATCAAGGGTTTGCTACAACCCTTCGATTAGTGGCCATGGGTTCCTCAACAGAATCCTGTTTCTGAAAGGAAAAGCAGGTCCACAATGGAGATGGCCAGATGCATGCTTAAGGCCAAGTCTTTGCCCAATAAATTTTGGCTTGATGCAGTGATGTGTGCCAACTATGTGCTGAATAGATCACCTACACAGACATTGAAGACTATTACACCTTATGAAGCATGGAAAGGCAGGAAGCCTTCACTTTCACACATGAAAGTTTTTGGGTCTCTTGCATATGTTCATGTACCATCTCAGCTGAGACATAAGCTTGATGACAAGGCAATCAAATGCATATTTATTGGTTACAGCCAGGAGAGCAGAGGGTATCAGTCATGCCAACCAAATACTGGGAAGATTATTGTCAGTAGAGATGTAATCTTTGCTGAACATTCAGCTTCTCCTCTTGTGGACTGCAAAGCTAAGCCAGATGTTGACATGTTTGATGCCTTTGAATCTTGGTTATCTCTGCCTTCCTCAGAAGAGGACTTTGATCAGCAACATGAGCCTCCTGCAGGCCCTCATAATCAGCCACTACCCATGCTGATTTGCAGGTTTCTCTTCCAGCACAAAATGATCCCACTATTCATGATGCAGTCATTGAAGAAAGAGCTGTCAATAGACAGCAAAGGCAAGTTCTCAGATGGCTTCTTGATACATTGAGGGACAGCAAACAAGATCAGCCTTTTGCTGCCCGGACAAGAACAGGGAATAGACAGCATGGTCACTTTCTTGAGTTTGCACTCCTTGCTACAGCTTGCAATGAAGAGCCTCTGTGCCATAAAGATGCTTTTGACAGCAAAGAGTGGATGGATGCAATGAGAGCTGAGTTACATTCCATTGCGAAAAATGACACATGGGAATTAGTAGATCTCCCTCCCGGCAAGCATGCCATTGGAACGCGGTGGGTCTACAAATTAGAAAGGAAATCTGATGGCAGCATAGATCGATACAAAGCCCGTCTTGTTGCAAAAGGGTATGCCCAACAACAAGGCATTGACTTTGAGGAGACATTTGCTCCCACATCCAGGATTACTACCATTAGATGTGTCATTGCCATTGCAGCCCATCATCATTGGCAAGTGCACCAACATGACATCAAGGTTGTTTTTCTTCATGGGGATCTGCAGGAAGAAGTATATGTCACACAACCTCCTGGCTTTGAGGTTGTTAATTCTGAAAGTAAGGTATGCCGGCTTAGAAAAGCCCTTTATGGTTTGAAGAGGCACCCAGGGCATGGTATGCCAAAATTCATGCACACTTACTATCCCTTGGTTTCAGAATAGCCCCACAGAACCCACTCTTTATGCGTGGATGATATGCTCATCACGGGCCTAGATACTCAGCAAATTGCAGCTTTCAAGGCTGATTTGCAGCAGGTTTTTGAAATGTCAGACATGGGACAGCTCCACTATTATTTGGGCATTCAGTTTGCTCATGTTGAGGGGGGTATCATGATGTGTCAGTCCAAGTATATTGGACAGCTCCTTGATCGTTTTCAGTTTGAGGATTGCAAGCCAATCTCTACTCTAGTGGACCTTGGCTTCAAATTCTCAGCTCATGATGGGAGCCCACCATGTGATATCACTCTTTATCAATAGGCTGTTGGATGCCTTATTTTTGTATGTCACACCAGAGCTGACTTACAGTATGCAGTATCTCAGCTCAGTAGATTCATGCACATGCCCAGTTCACAGCATTGGCAGGCAGTGAATAGAGTCTTCAGATATCTCAGAGGCACTCATGATTTAGCCCTCTTCGATGGTGATCAGGGCTCACTTACCATGCATGCTTCGACGGATAGTAACTGGGCAGGATGTTCCGACACCAGAGTGTCACATACTGGTAATTGTTTTTTGCTTGGCAATTCATGTATCTCTTGGCTCAGCAAGAAGCAACCAACAGTTGCCACATCTAGTTGTGAGGCTGAGTACAAGGCAGCTTTCACCGCTACAGTAGAGTGTGTTTGGCTTCGACAGTTACTTATAGATCTTGGTATTCGCCAGACATCCTTCACTATTGTCTACACTGATAGCCAGAGTGCTTAGGCCATTGCGCGTAACCCAGTGTTTCATGCGCGTACCAAGCATATTGAAGTTCATTATCATTATGTTCGGGAGCGGTTGTTAGCAGGAGACATAGAGTTGTCCTGTCTTCCCACAGATGACAAAATAGCATATATGTTTACAAAGGCACTTCCTCGTCCCAAGTTCGAAGTCTTCCGACATGCTTTACACTTGGTTCCCTTTGTTACATGATCTGACATCCCTTGTACATTCATAGGTGGTGGCTATATCCTTTTGGATGAACGTGTGTCACCATGACCAGAAAATACCAGGTATTCTGAGATGTTTCTAGAATACTTCAGCCCATCCCATGGAGGGGGGTTTGTAGGCCATCTCCTGGTGGTTCTAGTGATGCCCTATAGGCCATGGTATGTGCCTTGTAGGCATAAATATAGGTACTTGTAGTGTTAGTGCCTTTTAGGCCACATAGGACACTTAGTCCTATGTGACACCTAGGACACTTAGTCCTAGGTCTAGATACTTGTACCTTGTACTCCTTTTTCATTATCCAAGTTTGACGTGACGGCAGAGACTTGTACGACGCTTTGCTACCTGCACTCTCTCTCTCTCTCTCAATCGATCCTACAAAGGCCACCTAACCAGGTTGGGTAAACCTGACCAGCCTGGTTGGGTTGAGCCGATTAGAGTTGACCCCTACCGACCAGCAGGTCGGTAAGTCGGCCTGTGCAAGCCAAGGGGGGCTCCCCCTAAAATAGGGCCTCCTTGCCCTCTTATTTGTACATCACATGTGAGGCTTTCCTCAACAGTAATCAGCAAAGTTTTTCCCAGACTCTTGTGTCAATTTCCATCTTTCTCCACTCAAGTTTTCTTGCTGGTCCAGTTCGATGTTGTGGTCTAGTTCTCTGCTGGCATTTCCGCTGCATTTTCACATGGTATCAAAGCAGCAGTCCTCTAAAAGCTTGGACTAGGTGAGAGTTTGAGACCTGGATAGTTTGGAGGTTGCTGCTGTCGGAGATCACTGTTTGTAGGCGTTTTGAGCTGAGGCGTGGACATTTCTGGGATATCGTTGCCGCCCATATCTCACCCACCCTCACTGCATCGCGCATGGGTGAAACCATCGCCCGTGTCTTGATCATGTGATGATTGTGCATGTAACATCAGAGCACTAAGCTTTTGGGGCTGACGCAGTTTGTTGCTAGAAGGCGTGGACTGTTCAGGTGCAAAGGAGCGCTTGAAGAAGGCGAGGCTGGTTTGGGGTAGAAGGTGATTGTGTTGCAAGGCATGGACAGCAAGGAATTGTTGAGAAGGTGTTGCACGCAGCAAGCATCAGAGCAGCCCCTTCTCCCTTCCCACATTCTCTTCAAACCTCCTCTCTTCTTTCCCCAGCCTCCTATCTCTTATTCCTTCCCACCCCTCCTGGGTCAAGATCCCCATTCTGCCCGCCTTTCATGTTGGCTGTCAGTAGGATCGCAACAATTACGGTGTTTGGAGATTGACGGTGGAGTCCATTCTTCTGTCTTATGGCCTGGCCAACTTCATCCTTGTGGGAGTTACCAAGCCAGATCTGCTTGCAGAGAACCTTGGCATCCTTGAGCAGAAGGATGCAGAGACAATGGCCCAGCTTTGGGATCGAGTAAACGCTCGTGCTTGTTCCTTTGTTATTTTCAATTGTACTCCTTAGGTTATCAACTACATCAAGCACATGATACTGGGAGCATTTGGCATCTCTCTACAACAGAGCCTCCCCCATGAAGCGAGTCCCCCTCAAAGTGGAGATGAGAGTCTTGAACCCCACCAAGTCTGCCACATCATATCCACAAACTGTAGGGGCTTCAACAAGAGGTACGCTAGGCAAGCAATGAGATCTCTTCAGAGGTGTAACAAAGGGGGTTAATTAGTAGCTTTTAAGTTGCCTTTGTATTTTGCACAAGAACTCTAGGCTGCTTGAATAATGCCACCTGGCCATCTGTGGGCACCAAAGATGTAAAACAGCTTGCCCTAATCCTATAAAAGGCATGGCTCTCTCATTTATTCTCAGCTTCTAATGAATCAACTGATACTCTGCCAAATTGGACACAGGAGCTCTAGCTCTTGCTGAATCTAATAAGGAATTAACCTCTTTCATGTCCCTTTGCAGCCCCTCACAGGTTCCTATGTAAGTCCAGCCCTTGACTTACTCACTCTCCCTCATTTCTAGAGATACTTCTCTGTCCTTTCCACGGTGTACTTCCTGCACACTCAAGCAATGCAATTCCTATTCTTACATGATGTAATCCTATCCTATTTTCTGTTCTAAGATAATCATAACAGTTCTAGACATGCTAAGACTCTCCTTTCAAGCTAAGTTAGCTGGAGTTCTCCCTAGTTAGGAGCAGTCTTGTTTCAATTAATTTGAAATTGTTTGGGTCCCATGCTTCAAGTGTTCTAGGATGCAACTAATGAATTCAAGATGAATAGTCAAAGGATGGATCAGAGATTGCAGAATTTATCTTCAACCATGAATAGAGGGTTTGACCAACTCAAAAGGAGCCAAATCCAGAAGGGAAAGAGGCCCGTGGATGTTGTAGCAAACCTTGACTCTGATGATGATCTAGTGGAAGATGAGCCAGTGGGGTTTATTTCCTCTACCAGAAAGTCCTATCACTCAAATGGTTTGGCAGCTCACAAGGTTAAGGATTCTCCCAATGCTGATATTCCTAGAGGTAACAGTCCTGATGCTTAGGGTTTATATCAGAAATTCATTAAATATAAAGGCTTACCAACAGACCTTAGAGTAGTGTTGATTTTTGAACAATATATCCAAACTGTGAAGTCATTTGAGCCTTAAGGGGCCCTGCATGCGGAGAAGATGTAAGGGATAAGATCAGCCTATCCAAATTTAAAGGAGATTCATGTACTCCCCGTGAGTTGGGGGCTTAGTAAGACGGATGATTACTTCCTACTGTATCCAAGAGGGGATCAAAGCAACATTGGGTTTGCTGTCCTACACCTTTAGGACTTTGCACACTCTTGGTGGAGGCATCTTCAAAGAGAAGGTACAATCATTGACACATGGGATGAATCCAAAGCAAATATTGTTTCACCACTTGTAGGGACCAATATATTTGTCAGTGGTATGACTTATCCCAGCAGGAAAGAGTAAAAGATTATATCAAGCAATTCTGGAAGTTATCCCTATTTACTCATGGGATTGATGAAAAGGGCAAAATGATCAATTTCTTCACCCTAGCTTAGCCTCTGATGTTTCGCCCAGACTCCAGAGGCCCAACTATTGGAAGGAGGCCATGCAGCTTGCTGAACATTATGAGCCTAAGTATAGCTGGAAGAAAAAGGGCATTGGTATTGGGCATTTTGGCAATAAGTCCCCGAGTAAGGTTAGCACCACCTTGGACCAGAAATCAGTGATATCTTTTTCACTTCCCTCTATCCTTAGGTATCCTACAGTGTATGGCAGCAACATGGGGCATACAAAGGCATATAAGGCTGTTGATGCAAAGCCGTTATTTAGTCCTACTTTAAAGGATGATCTAGGTGATAAGAAAGACAAGATGGTGAAGCAACTATCTCAAGCAATCATTGATGATAGGAAAAGAAGAATTTGTGCTATCTTTGTGGAGAGAAATGGACCTTGGAATTGTGTGAATGATAGCCAAGATGATGATGTGGCCAATCATGGATCCAAAAAAAGAGTCTTCCTTCCCATTCGACCCAGGTGGTGGTGTCTCCTTTGGAAGTACCATGACTGGTGGTGATTGTCAGCCCAAGTACCAAGGAGATCCAAACATTGGAATGTTGAAGTTGTGGATGATTACGTGGATGAGGCCAGGGATTCAGAAGGAAATGCTTCTGTTGAGGATGATGAAGTGTATTGGGACACCCAAAGACAATGGGCTGGAAGTGGAGGATAGGGACATGCAGGAGCTACTTCAGTAGTTCTCGGATGTGTTTGATGATCTGCCCCACTGTCTTCCTCCTAAGAGGGAAATTGACCTTTCTATTGTGCTGGAACTAGGATCCAAATGTAAGGAAGGTTTTGGAGGTGTTAAGGGCACATCAATTGTTTGCCTAGGCAAGCAAGTGCCCAAGAGACTCCGCGGATCTTTAGAAACCCAGTATAGCTGCTTATGCTTGGGCACTGATGACGACATAAGTGTTGCTTTGCTTGCTAAGTATGTCTTCCTTTTGTTTTTCATAAAAGTTTTTGTTTACCTCTTTTTTCTTCTCTTTCATTTTCTCTTTTATTTTCTTTGTAGATTTTTGATATTTAGAACAACAAAAATTCTAAATTTGTATGATTGGACTTATTCTAGTCTTACAAAGGTATATGTTTGCCTAGGCAAGCAAGTGCACATTCATGGTAGAGGAAGTGGAATATTTCGGTCCTATAGTCAGCAGCAAGGGAATAAGACTAGATGCCAAGAAGTTGGAATAGTCAGCAGCAAGGGAATAAGACCAGACCCCAAGAAGTTGAAGTGTGTTAGGGATTGGCCTAGACCCACTAATACTACACAGCTGAGAGGATTCCTTGGACTTTACAGGAGGTTCATTGAACACTTTGCAGAAATTACTGCACCTCTCACGGGTCAACTAAAGAAAGAGGCCTTCTTTTGGACAGCCATTGCAGAAAAAAGTGTCCAAGAGCTAAGGATGCCCTAACATCAGCACCCATTCTTGTATGCCATGATTTTTCCCAGCCTTTTACTATTGAAGCTGATACTAGTGGTCGTGGCATTTGAGTTGTTCTTAAGCAGGGTCTTGGAGTTGTAGCCTATGAGAGTCGTAAATTGGATGATAAGGAGTCCAAGTATCACATTTATGACCAAGAGATGCTTGTTATCTGGTATGCCATTAAGAAATGGCATCACTACATTTATGGCAGCCATTTCAAGGTTCATACTGACCACAAAACTTTCAGATACTTATTATCTCAGCCCTAACTATCTCCTAAGCAGAGAAGGTGGTTATATATGGTGCAGAACTATGATTTTGACATTGAATACAAGGTGGGGAAGGAGAATGTGGTTGCTGATTCACTCTCAAGGATGTGGGCATGCACTCTATCATCTATTACTAAGATGTACAAGGATTGGATCCATGGAATTCAGGAGGAGTACCTCTCAGACCCTAAAGCTGCTGCTATATTTCAGGCTTTGCACAACCCTGATTGTCCAGACCACCAAACTTTAGTTTGCACAATGGATTATTGTGGTACAATGGCAGAATATTTCTGGTTGAGGACTCCACTTATAAGCTGTTGGTCCTATGGGAACTACACACATCTCCTATGGCCGGTCATATTGGGCTGTTTAAGACATATGAAAAGGTCAAGCAAAGCTTTTATAGGAAGGAGATTTGGAGGGATCTATGCTTATGTGCGAGGTAGTAAGCCATGTCAACAGAACAGGGAGTTAAACTTAAGCCCTGCTGGCCTACTCCAGCCATTACCTACCCTTGAAGGAAAGTGGACCCACGTATCTATGGACTTTATTACTCGTCCGCCAGTAACTTCTAAGGGCTGGAACTGCATATTTGTGGTGGTTGATAGAATGACTAAGGCAGCCCATTTCATTCCCACCCAATACTTTGCCTCTATGATTGCTCAACAGTTCATTGAAAAATGTGTTCAAGCTGCATGGTTTGCCCCAAGAAGGTGTCACTGTGATGCCAAGTTTATGGGCCACATTTGGCAGGAGCTTTACATCAGATCATCCACAGACTGATAGGCAATCTGAGAGAGTTAATAGGTGGCTGGAATGGGACAAGTGGCTTCATTTAGCTGAGTTTTGCTACAATGCCATTCTATTGGGTGAGCCCCTTTGAGGCTATGTTTGGTTGCCAAGCCCATGTACCATCCATCATTATTGACAAGGCCCTTACCAACCAGCAAGCTAAAGATGATCTGGCCCACATGACTGCCCTGTTGCAGCAGTGCAAGGAAAACATGATGAGGGCTCAAGCCAGAATGCTAATCAACACATGAGGAATGTCCATTTTGAGGAGGCTGATTTTGTATTTCTACGACTCCACAAATCACGATATGCATCTTTGAAGGTGAATACTTATGTCAAGCTTGCTCACAGGTATTATGGACCCTACAAGGTGATGAGGCAAGTTGGTGAAGTGGCCTATCAATTGGAGCTTCCACCTCCTACCAGAATTTATAATGTTTTCCATGTTTCTCAACTCAAGAAAAACTTAGGTCCTACAGAGCAAGTGTTAGAGGAACATCTAATGGATGAGGCTGGATTCATTGAATATATTCATAAAAGGATCATTGGTTTCAGAGATCATGTGCTCATAAACAAGTCATACATGGAGTACTACACCAAGTGGAGAGGCCTCCTTGATGATGAAAATTCATGGCAGCCTATATCCATTGTTGAGCAGTACCCCTATCTCCTCAGCTGATGCAAACGTTCAGAAGTTTGGGTACGAATGATGTTGCATCAAGCTGATTTACTTTTACTACTTTTCCCAAGACTCTTCAAAATTTGGGGACAAATTTTCTTTAGGAGGGGTGGACTGTAACAAGGGGGGCTAGTTAGTAGCTTTTAAGTTGGCTTTGTCTTTTGTACTAAGAACTCTAGGCTGCTTGGATAATGCCACGTGGCAATCTGTGGGCACCATCCCATAAATAAAGACAGGTCATTACTGTGGCTATGATATCTTCTATGCTGGGGAGCACTCTTTCTCAGGTGTAGTCTTTTTGATTAAGTACTACAAGCCTGACACTTCTAGATCTCTGAGCCCGCGTGCTCCACCTCGAGCATATGTAGACTCTCTGTCTAGATCCCTCCCACCTTGCTGTCCAGAAGCCAGTCTAGGTGGGCAGCACCTTAAGCTCAGTCTGTAGCCCTATGTCAGCCTCCTTCTCCTCCTGTGTGTAGGTCCAAGGGTGGGCCTGTGGCTGCTGCTGTCTGCTTCCCAACTGCTGCTTCAAGTGATGCTGAATGAGGGCTGGATGCCCTCCTTTTATAGGGCACAAGGCCTGCCCCAAAAACCGACCAGCAGCCTGAATCTGGCCAACCCAATCAGGCCGACCAGGCTGCTATAAAACCGCCCTAAAAGGGCTCACTTAACCAGGGCCCCTGGCCCACAAAACTAGGGCTTTGGCCCTCACTTCAAGGGCTGACGCCCTCTTATATATGCAGGGTCCACAGCCCCCTTTTGCCCTGCCATTTCTAGGCATGGTAGGCTGGCTGGAACCAGCCCTACCAGCCGTACATCTGGCTGACCAACCTGCTGATAACCCCTGCCATGTTGCACTTCTGCCAGCCCCTTCTTCAGTGCCGTACAGCTCCGTACATCCTGCTGAGTCATCGCGCCTTTATTGGGGATCTGTTGCAGGCCGTACGCCTGCCATGAAGCTTTGTCTTGCCAGGCAAGATCTAGGGCTACATGCCCCTGCCACCTTTCCTGCACAAGGTCTTCTTTGTGCTGTCCATGTAGCAGCCTAATCATTCCTTGGTCTACCTCCCCCTTGCTCTCCTCATTTGGGGGCTCACAGATGGGGAGGTGACCATTCCAACAGTTGTCCCATTTATCATCTCAATTTGCTACCTACGTTTGTATCTCTTTGTTTTCGTACACACACACACACGCGCGCGTGCGTGCACGCATGCGCACACACAAAATTACGAGTGGGAGGTTGAACACTCACGTGGGAAGAGATTGTACCCAGGATGCTTGCTCAGGAGGAACATTTCTAAAACCCTCCATAGGGAGGAGGTGCGAGCCTTTGGCTGCCCCGCAAAACAAAGGACGGAACAAAGGCACTGGTAAGTGGAACTCTTCTTCATCCACATTCTCAAAAAAAAGGTGGATGCGGAGAAAGAGGTCTTGAAGGCAGAATGTACATGCAACCGGTGGCCAGAATAGTCAATACTGGAGGAAGTGCCCGCAAAGAAATTATGGCAAGGGTACTGGTTCCTTAGCTGCAGCCATCACGTCTACCTTTGTTCATTTGCAGCTCATGGATTCTTCTTCTTCTTTAGGAGGAGAGGTGGTTGCCCTCAAAGTTGGTGAGACAAGGAACTGGATCCTTGATGTGATGTCTCTAGGCACATGACTCCATTCCCGATAGAGTTCCAAGACCTTTGGTTGGAGTCCGGCGATGTGGTCATCGGTGACAGTTCCATATTACCAATTCGTGGAGAGGGTGTTAGAAAATGAAACCCCTACAGAGAGTATCCCGTAGCGGAAGACTAATAGATGCGCCCAAGAATTACACGCAAAAGTGTTTCACTATGGAATCAAGCTTCGTCAATACTTGTGTAATTCACAACCATTCATGTCTATGCAGGCCAACAAATAGACTGTGGTCTCGTCTTGAGAATCCTGTTGGCCGATTGTGAGTATAAGGCGGATACCCATGAAATCCACGTCATTGAAGCCTAGTCTCCTCATGGTTCCCTCCAGGAAACTTCAGTGAATTGTGTCATATGCCTTCTCAAAATCGAGAAGTAGAACGGCAATGTCCTGCTGGCTCGCTTATGCCCATCATGTAGCCTCCCAAAAAGCAAACATGTTGTCCCAAGATGCAGCAATTCTGGATTAGACGTGACTGAATGGCTTGGATGATGTAAGGAAACAAGGGTCTAAGGCGCAGTGTTAAAGCCTTAGCCAGGATCTTGTAGGCAGTCACAAGAACTGTAATGGTCTCCAGCTCCTAAGAACTGCCTCGAACCCTCTTTTGGAATGAGATTAATGAGATCTGTACACAAGGGCTCTCCTAAATATCCAGGCTGAAGAGCCTCTGAGAAAGGAGACAGAGGTGAGCTCTGACATGATCTCCCACATGTTCCTGAAAAGTATTGGAGACAAGCATCCTCCGCCTCTTCTTTTATTTGGAACTAGCAATTTCGGTAGGCAACCACTATGCACCTCGACCACAGACCCGTGATGAGAATCAAGCCTCAGAAAAAGAGGAGGCTTTTGAGGCATACATGTTTGATGCCATGTTGAAACACCTATTGGAGAAGATGGTCCACAATGTGACTATAGCATGTGAGTTTGCAAGTGCATTTCTTGTTCACACAGTTTGAAAAAATGCTTAGCATGCTGCTGCTTGAAGTTGCCCAACATCCATGAGTTTAATGGCTACTTGCAACATGTCTTATCAGTGTTTTCTAGTTAAGGAGTGGATGATTCTGCATGATAGATATTTTTGTATAAGGGATGATTATCTGAAAACTTATGATGTTTCTGGATTTTCACATAACAGTTGCAATTTCTGCTGCTGCTTCTTAAATCATTGATTGTGTTATTTGGCTTGCTACTGTTCTTCTTGGTGTAGGATCTCATGATGATGTTTGGTATTTTTCAGGTTGTATTTGATCATGAAGGTCAGTAAAAACATTCAAACAGTAGTCCTTAATACCTTGTGAGTTTGTATGGTCAAATGTTTTTTGGTACATATGTACGATCTCTCCTATTGTTTTTAATAGCTCAAGGAATGCAGGTGGGAAAGAAGTGGCTTTAAAGAGCATTGGATTCTTTTTTATATAAAAAATAGGAGAAGTGCGTGAGTGGTTTTAAAGCGCATATTGCACCTGCACAAAATTTCTGCATCTTTACAATCAAGAACAAAATCGAGGTTATATTGCCAATTTCTACTCTCTATATGGACTTAGTTCAATGCATTGAAGTGTTAGAGAACCGGATAATATGGTTATTCTCATCTCGCGGGATCAACTCAAGAGGTGCATCCATGTTGTACTGAAAGGCGGGAAGCCTATCCATCTGGATACCGTGCCTGGCAAGCCATGTAGATATGCTTGCATACCATGTGTTTGCCCCGCTCTCTGCGAGTCGTTTGGATGACTCTAGGGCCAACCTCGGAAGTCTCCAATGGGGTAAGTCCCATACTCTGTGGATGAAAGTCACTGTTTGAAAGACGGCATCAACTTGGAGGTGTCATGGCAAACTCTGCCTGTACCATCTCATGTGGAACTGAGGGATTACATCGGATCATCGTGGATCCCATTGTCACTTGTAGCTGCTCGAAGCTCCTCCAATCTGTCCTCGGAAGATCGCACCCCCAGAAAGGTGTTGCATACATGACAGTTGGCCGCACTAGTGTGTCGAAAAGCCAGCCCTTCATTGGTGGATTCTGGAAGTGCACGTGGAAACACTGCCACTCTAGTCTAGCCAAAGCACTACGCCCTCGTGTGAGTCGTGCCTGGGCTGCATGTTTCATTGTGAAGATGGGTCCTATGAAGACTGCTCCCAAATATGTGTATGAGTGCACCATCTCCACTGGTTCGCCATGATAGGTGAAAGTGAGTCGGTTAGTCACTGCTCGTGAGGTGTTGAAGATCATAACCTTAGTTTTCCCAAGGTTGACCGTCAGATCTCTCTCTCTGCAAAACACCTCTAAAGCCTCCAGATCTCTCTGTAGTCCCTCTGCTGAAGAGGATATAAGGACTATATCATCAGCATATAACAATATCTGTATGAGGAGATCCCCTAGTAATGAGCCCTCGCCACCTAGGCGATCTATGAAAGATGTGATCTCATCAACGTAGAGTACAAAAAGAGTCGGTGGCAGAGGGCAGCCCTGCTTCACCCCAATGGTGCTCTCGATCCAATCTGATAGGCTGCCTGGGGCACGGACCTTGCTTTTGACTGACTCATATAAGCTCATCACACCCCAAATCAGCATCTCTGGGATCTACATCTCGTGTAGTCTCCTGATCATGCAGGATCGTGAAACAGTGTCAAAGGCCTTGAGAGAGAGAGAGAGAGAGAGAGAGAGAGAGAGAGAGTGAAGAAAGAAAGAAAGAAAGTTTATTAAAGTCTTCGGAAGACCGATGGGTCTATGAGACTATGAAAAAACTGATACAATAAGCTAGAAGGGTGGAGCTACATCATCACCCATGCTAAATGCTAAGTTCTAACTAGTCATAACATCATCAATACTACATAGTCATGGCATCACCACCATCATCATCATATCAAAGCAAATCCAATGTCAGGTCTGGTTCAATACAATAAAACCTGGGGGCCCCAAAAAGGAGGGAGGTCTCGAATCGCTGGTCTCATCGTGAAGATCGGGTTAGAGAAAACAACACCTAAGTAGGTATACGAGGAGACAATCTCAACTGGCTGTCCATCAAAATTAAACTGCTCCTTGTGCGTGGCTGCTCGCCTTGGTTTTGTCAAGGTTGACATTCAAATCGTGCAACTCACAAAAGGCATGCTATGCGTCCAAGTGTCTATGGAGGTCCTCAGGGGAGGAGGACATCCGTACCACATCATTTGCATATAGGAGGATCTGAACCAAGGTACTGGTGAGAGAGCAACCATCCCCCCTTAAATGTCCTCATAGAGGTCTCGAGCTCGTCTATGTAGAGACCAGACAAGGTTGGTGATAGCAAGGAACCTTGTTTGACCCCAATGGTGCTCATAATCTCATCTGTCCATCCACCACCTATCCGAAATTGGCTTGAGACTCTCTCATAGAGTGCCATAGCAGCCCATATGATCTCCTGGTCATACCCCATCTCTTGTAGGCGCCTAATGAGGCGAGCCCATGGGATCGTGTCAAAGGCTTTGCGAAAGTCCACAAAGCAGCAATATACCTTCTGCTTTCGTGATCTAGCATGCTCTATGATGCTCTGGAGTGTAAGCACATGATCCATTGGTCACATGGTCCCGTCGAAATCCTACCTGCCCCTCTGCTCTGAGTCCCTACATCTCTGCGAACTGGCTAACCTCTGTGTCAAGTACTGATGCATAAATCTTGGACATGACATGTCCAATCATAATGGTCCTGTAGTTTCCTGGGTTCATGGGATCCCTTGCCTTGTGAATAGGAGTGATAGTGTAAGGGTCCAGGCGCGTGGGAAGCTAAGGCAAACTACATCATTGAAAAGTTTAGCTAGGACCGGAGCTAGGATATCAATCCCATATGCAACAAATTCAGTGCAGAGCCCTTCGTGATCTTTTGCTCTACCATTGTGAAGTTTCAGTGCCGCGTCCTTGACGCCACCTCTAGTGAACAGAAAACAGGTGGTGGGGCAGGGTGAGTGAGAGATCGGGTGGGCTGGTGTGGGACATCATAAAGGTTGTGTGCATATGTGTGTCAAGTTCGGGTATCGGGAAGAGGTGAGGGTGATTTTCGCTCAAGGAACTTGTGCCAAAAACCCTTCGAGTTGTTACTAAATAGTGTATTCAGTAACTCTTCCTCATTTCGACAGATAAATGACTGCTTCTTCCGATGTACTAGACGACGGTACTCGTGTATCATGTCTGGACTGTTCGAAAGTTTATGTTTGGCTTCGAATCGGAGTTGTCGGCGAAGGGCCTTACACTCCGCATCGTACCAACTATTGCAAGGCACAGATCCAAGAGGCAGAGGTCTAGTGGAGCGGGTAGTGTAGGGAAAAGTGTGTAAGGCAGAGCGGCTAATCAAGGCAGCACGGTCCCCTAAGAGGGGTATGTGATCGATGTATGTGAGTAGTGTGTAAATCGTGTTAAGTAGTGTGTTTGTGAAGCTTTTGTTAGAGCACCAAAGTGGTCTTATATTTTCTCTAGATCTCTCGGGGAAGTCCTTCTCGTTGGGGACTTCAACGCTAGGACAGGCACACGTCAGGCACCAATACTAGATTTTCGAGATGACCCCATTTTGCTACCCGATATTGACTTGGATGAGGCAGGTATGACATGAGTATTAGTAGCTGACAGACAGAGTCCAGTCACATCGTACGGACACACACTTCTGGACATGGGGAGGATGCATGATCTTGTCATTTATAATGGTCTTCAGCTATGGCCCTCTTCAAGTGGGTTCAATTGTTTCCCACACCGGGGGGGGGGGGACTCTAGCGTAGTTGACTATATCATGGGATCCCCTGCCTTCTCATCACACATCACTAACTTCCCTGTCTTACTACTCCCTTCGAGGGCGGACCACAATCTCTTCTTCAGCATCTCAACCCCCCGTCTCACAGCGCCATCAACTGCTCCGATACACTAACCAACACGCATGCGCATGGCAAGTATTAGAAGACAGTGTCGCAAGGATTCAATTGTGGGATATGACGTCTAAAAAGTCTCATCTAGAAGAAGCAAGGAGCACACATGTGGAGACATTCACTAGACAGTTAAATTAAATTTTGGTACTTCATGTTGGAGTATAGATGGCCACCTTCCCATCTCTGAGCCTCCAAATAAGGAGTGCAATGGGGAGGTCGACCTGTATGTGTTGGATGACATGTGGGCAGAGTTTCAACCTGCCCACATGGGTCTGACAGAGATTGCAAGGCTGCCACATGGACAGCACATGGGCTGCCATGTGGGCAGCAAGCGAACAAAAAACAAGAACAAAACAGAGCTACCACGTGGGCAGCACATAGGCTGCCATGTGGGCAGCATCCAGAAAAGTACCTGGCTGTCCGAAGAACTTGGGACCAAGTTGGAGCAGCAGCAGTGCTTGGAAACCTGCCTGAGGTGGTCGCGATGCCATGTGGCATGGTCTGGAGGATCTTCAGCAGGTGTACTCCCTGGTGGTTGGTCTGGAACAGACCCGGGGTGTGTATCTGTCAGCCTGCATGGAGCTTTTGGAGTAGGAGGAGCATGGTGGTACTTCGTGGGGAGGATCGGGAGCAAGCCAGGATGATAGGAACCTGTGTATGAATCAGTGCGGGGATTGACAAGTGGCTGTACGGAGCATATGCAACAAGGCTGGAAAGGAGACAGCATACAGCCTGGCATGTCTGGAGCACAATAGCGATGCGCTGGACTGCAGATCTGGCCAGCAACAGGGCCTCCAAATCAGGTGGGATCTATGCAGGAAGGCATGGGCCAGTGACAGGGTGACCAGGCATGTCGGCAAAGAGCTGAGTGGTCAGGTCGGGTGTACAGACTCAGACAGTCTGCTGTTTTGGGCTGGAACATCAGCCTATAAAAGGGAGCCCCTCATTCTCGATCCAGTGTGCAGTTTGTGAAGCAGGCAGCCTGCCTCAAGGGTCTTATTCAGAAGTATCTGGTGGAGCAAAGGGAGGTGGCTGACTGAAGGGATCAACAGGTCTTTTGCCATCTTCAGAGCAGCAAGGAAGATTGGATCAAAGGGGGAAACTTGTATGTTAGACTGGGCTGCATTCTGGGCAGCAAGGAGGTCAAGATTCCATGGCAAGCACTGCCTTACAAGGGGCTGTCCAGGAGGATCAATTGGAAGATGTGTTTGCAGGGTACACTTACGAGGCCAACTCAACATCTAGGAGAGCATGCAGGCCAAGTGTTTTGAGATTGCCAAGAAGGTAGGAGAAAAGCGTTGTGTATGTACGGGGGTCCACATCTAGTCAGCACTCTGCTGATAGAGGGTGAGACACTAGACATAGATTTTGTATTGTGTCCACATTGGACGGAAATATATTTTGTTGGTTCTACATCTCTCTTTTGAGCATTGTCTAAATATTGTATGCACAACTATGCAAAGTACACATTAAGGAAATAAGTTTTTGGATTTGAATGTATACCCGTGTGAGTTCCTGGACTCTATAACTCTACTTTGGAGTTAGCTTCTGCTGCGCATACCCTCTCCTCCAGCTTCACACATCCCGGACTTGAGGGGAGGACCACGAACTCCCCACCAAGACCCAGTTCTATCATGACCACTTCCTGAGAGTATCAGAGGTGGGATTCATTATCAGAACCCAGTATCTCGAGGATAGAGGAGTATCTCATGCACTGAGGATTGCCATTGGTCAGATGCGGGTTTCATCCCATCAGCTAAGGATTGAGGCAGGGAGAGCAGCAGACATACCTAGAGAGCAGCGGATCTGCATGCTATGTACGCTGGGTGCGGTTGAGACAGAGGAGCATTTTCTTTGTGTTTGCCCAGCCTACTACAAGATTCGACGACGCTACCACTGCCTCTACCTAGAGAGGAATGGCTTTGGTCCTTTGTCACGACTGATCCATTTCCATGACCAGGTCTGTATCGGACTCTATTTGATGGAGATGTGGCGACACAGGGAGGCGCTTCTATGACAGATCAGAGAGCAGCAGGGGGTGGTCAGGCCACCACAGGACATAGAGGATGATCGGACAGGATGATCGGACACAGCAGCACGTCACAGACTTCTATACATTTGAGTCAGGCCCCCAGACACAGTGGAGTGGAGGTAGAGGAGCTAGCCGATATGAGAGCAGTTTGGATGAGTAGCCGGCACAGTACCGCCGAGAGGGGGGCACAGAGGCCACATGTGCGAGAGAGAGCCCCTGGAGTACACTCTATTGAGGTCCGACCTATCACAGCTTTCCTGAGAGGAGACCACTCTAGACATAGCCCAGAGAGTCCAGAGGAGACCGCGCTCCCCACCGTAGCACGAGACAGCTTGACAAACACAGATACAAGATATTTTCGTAGCACACCAAAGAGCCATCACTGTACCAGGCTTCGGTTTCGTCCCAGCATCTGGATAGATTGATTGATATTATATGATGATTATGATTATGATTATGATTCTGTTAGCATAGATTAGTACTCAAGGGTCCTAGCGTACCCTTTGCTTCAGCTGACTGAGGCTTGTATGAGTTCACTTTTTTGTGCACTTTGTCCCATAGGCCCATGAGGTCTCCCATGGATGTTAATATATCTTTCTTTCTTTTTTCTCTCTCTCACACACACACTTTTCTTTTGGGTGAAAACTTTGATTGATTATATTACAAGAATAGTCACCTTAGAAAAGAGATGCTAGAAAATACATCAACTGAAGATTTCAGTATAAGCCAAATATACATCCTGATCTATCTGGCGAGTCTGCAAGCAATCAAAGAAAGATTGCTGCAGAGAACGCTTAAAGAAAGCAAACAAAGAAAAATTGGATCACTAAAGACTTTACAATTGCGGCCTGTCCATAAAGTCCAAAGTGCCCAATAGCGAGTCCAAACAAAGAAAAGATGAAATTCCAGTTGTTGTGGTGGATGAAAGCCAAAGAGCCAGAGATTTTTTTTGAAGAGAGGAGTATTGAATCTTGCTCGTAGCCGCTGTCGAAGAGAATCCAGAAACTGCCGAGAAGACGGGCAATGCCAGAATAAATGAGGCACGGTCTCTTGAGAAGTTACACACCGTTGACACTTTTTTTTTTTTTTTTGTGGAATCTTTGAGTCATTATATTGCAAAAAAGCTATCCCAGAAAAGGAGAGCTATAATACATCAAGAGAAAATCTTACTGCAGGACAAATATACATCATGATCAAAGACACGAGATTGCAAGCAATCAAAAAGCGATTGCTGCAAAGAGTGTCTGAAGAAAGAGAAAGTGAAAAAAACAGGATCACCAAAGACCCTATGATTGCGATCCTTCCAGAGAGTTCAGAGTGCCCAGTACCGAACCCAAACAAAAAAGAAATCAAACTCCTGTCTGGGTGGATGTACACCAAAAAGTCAGAAGAACTTGCCAAAAGCAATCTGAGGAAACTGAGCTCTCAATATATTCCCAAGGAAGTCCAAGAAAGCACGAGAGGAAGGACAATGCCAAAAGGGATGAGGCACAGTCTCTCTTGGAGCCAGACATCTGCGACAAATAGAGGAAGCAATATGTCGTTGTGCCAAGAGCTGTCCATGAGGAAGAACACCCAACAAAGCTCTCCATAAGAAAACCTGCTGACGGAGAGGAATCTTAGAATGCCAAATTTGTCTCAAACGTTTCCGCCACCATTTCATAGGACGATTAAGATGCCAAAGCTGATTTGCCTTTTGTGAGATAAATGGCGGAGGAAGTAGAACTTTATAAAGAGAAGAGACAGTAATATGTGCAAACTGCAGAGGATGGTATGACAAGCCCACAGAAGAAAGTGTCCAGTCTTGAAGACAATCCTGTAGATGCAATGGAGGAACCAGCTGAAAAGGTTGGAGCATCAAAGTAATCTTATGCCAAAGTGGACGATAATGCATTCCAAGGCTGAATTTGGCAACGGCCAAAGGAAAAGTAAGGGGAATTCTAGCATCATTAATAACATCATGAACCAAACGAATCCCCTTGAGACTGAGAAAGTACGAACGTCGAGGCTCTTGCAAAGCTAGAGGAAGGGCGAACACTCTAGACCAGTGTATACTTTCAGCTCTGAAAGAGTTGCCCTGCAAGGAATCACGGCCATGCCAATCCAAGTGAGAAAGGATACGTTTCCAATCCATCAACAAATGGGAAACCAAAGGACAGCTTGGGATTTTGCCTGTCACAGAACCAAAAAGAAACTCCCACTGGGAAAGCTGCCAATGACCAAAAGCTGGAGATTCAACATGCAAGAGTAAATGACGAATTATGGCAGCCCATGGTTGAGAACCTTGCCAAAACTGCAGCATGAGTTTCCCCTTATGAGCAAGAATGTGCAGATGGATATTAAGAATATTAAGACCTCCATGCATCTTTGGAGAACAAAGCTGCTGTACCGGAAGCAAACGCAGGCTTTTTTGCCATGGCGAGAACACCAGAAGATTTCCAGCACCTCAAACATAAAAGAGGCAAGATCAGCCTTGCTAAACATAATAAGAGGCAAGTAGAATTGAATATATGCCATTAGAATAGATTGCACAATTCGAAGACGAACATGCAAAGGCCAAGTTGCCAATTTCCAATACTCCAACTTTTTCTTGAGAGCTGCGAGAAATCAATCAGATTGTTGACGAGGAGAAAGTGTCCAACTTAAAGGATAGCCAAGATGACGAACCAATTGAGTTGGTGAGATGATTTCTCCAGGCCATAAAAGAGAGTGCCATTCCTTGGAATGCAAAGGCAACAATTTTGATTTCTGAAATTTTACATGAAGCCCAACAGCTAAACCATATAAAGAAAGAGCTTGCATCAGCTCAGAAAGATCCTGCTCTGTATTGCAGGGAGTGAAAAAAGAATCATCTACATAAGCTTGAGCGAGCAATGGTTTACTGTCATGAATTTCCAAACCATGTAGCTTATCTGTAGCTATGAGATGACCCCTATAATTAAGCATGGGGTGCGTGGCTATAGCATACAGGAGCGCACTAAGTGGACAGCCTTGACACACTAAGCAATGAAGAGTCCATGCTTCAGAGTTATCTCCAGAAAGAATGCAAGCAGCTTGACTGTCACTATAAAGCTAGTATATGATATGCTGCAATTTCTGCCCAAATCCCAAAGCATGCATTGTCTAAGAGATGAAGTCCCATTGAACAGTATCAAAAGCCTTGGCAATATCAACTTGCAGTAAAAGAACATCCTGCTTTGTGTATTTGGCATACTCAATTCCAACATAAGCATTTGCGATATTATCAGTGATATGCCTGCCAGGAACAAAACCATATTGTGCAAGATGTAAACCATCATGCAAGTATCCTTTAATACGATCAACCACCATTTTGGTGATGATTTTATAAATGACAGGCATAAGAGTAATGGGTCTCCAATCAGCCAATGATTCACAAATCTGCTTTTTGGGAAGAAGCTTTACTAGCCCTTTTTTCCAAGAAACTGGCATATGTTGCTGTTCCTAGGCATGGTTGATCATACGCAGCAAAATGGGCTTGAGAAGATCCCAGTATGCAAGAAAAAATTCCACTGTAAGGCCATCCCATCCCGGAGATTTCCATTTACCACATGATCGGACAGCAGTGGTTAATTCTGTTTCAGTGAAAGGGCATTCAAGCTCAAGAGCTTGTGCATGAGAAACAATAGGGAAAACATGCTGCAGTAATTGAGTCCGGGCTGCCAATACTGCCGGAGAAAGAGGATCAGCCTGTCCAAACTGCCTGGAAAAATGATGAACACAAGCTGTAGCAAGTTGAGCTCGAGAGGAAGTCCAATGTCCATCAGAAAGCAGAGTACGACAAATATTGGTAGCTTGTCGCTTATGATGTAAGCTCTTTAAAAAACCCTTCGATGAGCAACCTTTATCCAAGAAAGCTCACTGACGAGCTCTTGTCTCCCATTTGGCAATTTTTCTTTGATCATTACTTTGCAAACAATGTCTAGCTTGGCATAAAGATGTGCTTTCTTCAAGAGACAAAGATCGAAAATGACTGAGTTCAGTCAAAGATTGACAGGTAGATTTTGCCCGAGCAACCATATCCCTCAATGTTTTGAGATAATTTTTGCCATAATCCCGAATAACTGATTGCATACGAGCAACAAATGCATCCGAGGCATAATCATTATCAATAAAACTCTGAGGCGAAAGAGGTTGACATGCATCATACACCATGGCCTTAATATGATCAGGATCCAAATAGCTATTGTTAACCATGAGGAGCCTTTTGTGTGGAAGCCGATCATCCGGCATGTCATGCAGAGAAATCCTCAAACATAGAGGTGAGTGATCAGAATGCACAAATGCATAATCAACTGACAAGATAGTAGTAAAAGTATCAGAGTGCTGAGGATCAACTCTTTACCACCTATCCAGTCTAACTTTGTATGTAGATTGAGCATTGTGCTGGAAAGTAAACCCAGGCAGCAATGGATAAGATGCTGTCCAAAGATCAGCAAAATTGAAATCAAGCAACAATTTAGACCAGCTTTGCCTCTCAGAGGCCAACATATGTGTATGGCCAGATGTATTATCCCCTGGCTAAGGAGCATTGTTGAAGTCACCACAAAAACTAGACCAAGGCCCAAAGGGCATGTGAACTTTGAACAGTGGGGGCCAGTGCCATATAGCACCCTCATGGTGCTGGCAGTGAGGCCCTAAGACAAGGAGAGGCAGGCGGGGAAGGGAGCCTGGCAAACTACAGTGGTTGCACCAGACACTCAGACCCATGAGATGACTGCTTATGGGTTGAGCAGACTGACTGGGAGGAAGGGAAAATGAAGGTGGGGAGGGAGGCTGGGGCTGAACATGGGCTCAGAGGGATGGTGAGGGAGCTGGAGCAACTTGTCAATGCAAGGAGCTAGCATCATCTTATTATTTTTCCCTTCAGCCTCTAGTGTTGAGTATCACAAGTCATGATTGCATTAGAATTACTAGCACTGGAATACTATTAAAAGATCCTAAATGGCACACGAATTTTAATTCTACAGCACGTTTTTGTGGACATCATTGATATAAAGTGAGGTGAATGAATTTAAAAGATGTGACTTAGCTAACATTTCTGCAACCCTTTGAGAAGGCGTAGAAGACTGTCTACATTAACTCGACATGCAATGACGTTTATGTATATTTTCTCCAACTATATTTGGAACAGCAACGTCTGTTGTTCACATCCTGCAGCATGTTTTTCAACTTTCTGAGCTGGGTGCAAATGGCAAGACTTTAGCATCCACTTGTCCAAATTGTTGCAGTGTAGCTACAAATGGCTTTGCAATAAACCTTATGACAATGCTGGCAGGTCTGACATTTCGCCACACAATGTTTCAAGACTACAAGCTGAATCGTATTCCGACGCCTGATACAGTTATTCAGGCACTTAAATATATAAAATCTGCTCTCCTTGCAATGAGCATCAAAACTGTCGAGGTTGGGAATCTTCGCTCTTTATTTCTCTGAGTATCTTGAAGTTCTGTTTGTAATTAATAATATAATGCTGATGTTTGCGCCTTTATTTTGTAGGTACCTGGTGTGGAAGCTGATGATGTTATAGGGACATTGGCTCTCAGTGCTGTGAATTCTGGAACAAAGGTCAGATATAAATTCCAATTACTTTATTCCTGTAGCTTATGCTTATGCTGCTTATTCCCAGTATAGCTGCTTATGCTTGGGCACTGACGACGACATAAGTGTTGATTTGCTTGCTAAGTATGTCTTCCTTTTGTTTTTCATAAAAGTTTTTGTTTACCTCTTTTTTCTTCTCTTTCATTTTCTCTTTTATATTCTTTGTAGATTTTTTATCTTTAGAACAACAAAAATTCTAAATTTGTATGATTGGACTTATTCTAGTCTTACAAAGGTATACTTTATTCCTGTAGCCCTAAAGCCTGAAAACAGCATAGAACATATTATTTGTGCACACATCAGAATGTAAGCACTGAGCTGCAATAGTAATGAGCCTGGAGCTGACTATGTGAACTTGACATGGTATCAAAGAGTCCTCAAGACTGATTTCTTCAGCTCTCCAATACGCAACATTTCAAATGTACCAGAGGTGGAATATGTAGCTTGGATCTCTTGACACTACCATGAAAGTTTGGAGGAGTGTGGGATCTCTGTATTCTACAATGACAATTTGGCACATCACACGAGGCTTTACGGACATTTTGTGATGTGACTGCATATTGCAGTTAAGATTTATTGCTAGCGCTCTTCAGGGGCCCCATAGTCACAAGAAACATTACATCCGTTTATTACGGGGTTTTGACGCGTTTTGTTTCGACTTTTCGGACGAAACATATAGGTTTCGAAATGATACTTCATATATACAAGGATAGAGGCAAACAAGATATGTTATATTCAAGTTTAGAGTGAACAAAGACAAATACAATTGACAAGTCAATACACCTAGCCTCTGGTAATTCAAAACATGTCACAAACACATTATTTTAGCATCCTATCTCAAGTTTAGCTTTGAAATTGGACCATAATCCATTTAATATTTATGGAGTCAAAACTTAAAAGCATATGGACATTGGATTCTAGGATCTAGATATATGAACATCATTGACTCATTGAAGTTTGAATCTAAATTCTAGATATATGACTCATTTCCAAAATGTCAAGTCACGAGTAATAACAAGTCAACTACTCATGCTCTCTACTCTCTCTATCACTATCACTATCTACATCTGAATCTGTAGATTCTTCGCCATGGAAACTCTCTTGTGCCTCTACCCTTGCGGCCATCTCCTCTACCCTTGCTGCCATCTGAATCTGTAGATTCTTCGCCATGGAAACTCTCTTGCGCCTCTACCCTTGCTGCCATCTCCTCCAAGGAATCACTACAATGACCACTAGTAGCAAGGGTACGACCACGACCTTGCCGTCATGTATAACATCGTGGTGAAGATGAAGGGCCAATGTCTGCAATTAAGGGTGTTGCACTAGTAGATGGTTGTGCAATAACCCTTGATTGCGCACGTGTCACACGTCGAAAGCGTGCCTCATCCTCTCTCGAAGAAATCATAAGCTATATCCTCATCACTGCACCTTTGGATGAATGATACATGAATAGTATCCCCTCGAGCCATGCCTCGCTCAAGCTTCTTTAAAACTTCTGGATCGAGCTCGTTGACCTTCCAATTTAGCACATCGGTCCCTTCAGTATTGTCAGTGTCTTTGATGAGGGGCACCGAGAGAAAAGCTTCCCCTTCTTTCGCTACACAGTTAGAAATGCTCGGAGATTTCAGCTCAGCAGTAGAGGTTGGAGGCCCTCCAGAGCGACACATTGGGATTGTTTTCAGATTTCCGCAGTTGTGCGGAATAACTTTTGGCATAGGCTCTGGAAATCCCTCAGGAATAGAAAGATCACTCTTTTCTTTTGGCTTTCTATTCATGGAGGGATTGCAATGAACCTGTGGAGATCCAGGTTCGGGGCTGATCGTACTTGTCCTCGTGGTCACATGGCAGTTGAGTCAGTACAGCATTGCCTTTGGGAGTGCAGACAGGCGAGGATGATCTAGAAAGGTGTTGCTAGGATTTTCAGCATCTTTCATACAACACCTTTCTATATGACCTGGGGTTCAATGGCTTGGTTATCTCTTACTGGTCCACAGGTGTTTTTTAAGGGACATGATCCAAATCCAGCTTTCATTGTACAGTGACACTCAGTGGAGTCTTGTTCCCTCCAGGATGTTCCCTTCACTCCTTTCAGAGCTGCTCATGCCTCAGTAGACTGCCTCAGTAGACACGTCTTGGGAGATTTTGGCTAGCATTGTAGCGTGGCATATTTGGAGAGCTAGGTGTACAGAGGCGATGGAGGGTATCTAGGTTCACCCTTCCCAGACTATGGCCAGTATTTGGACTGACACAATACGCACTCTGATGGCCAGTTGGGCGAGCATGCAGGGATCCTCCAGAGCAGCCACTGCCAGGAGAGTTACTTTTTTCAAAGTTTGGAGAGGATCTCCTTTTTCTCTGAGTCTCCTTTAGGGTTGAGATGGCATTTTCAGCCTCTGCCTATTAGCTCATTTTGAGCTGTTTTTTGCTCATGCATTGCATGATGTACTCCCACATTTGAGCTTGCTCTCGCGGTTTTCATTCATACTTAATGAAGTAATTTTCTTGTAAATAAATTGGATAAGACTTAAGAGTCAAGAGAATTGAAAATGCATCCAAGCAATAAGTTGGATTACCTATTTCTCTTTTTAGTATGAATGTCTGCGCATATGCTCCATATGCGCTCGGCTGCTCCACTAATGCAGTCTTGTAATAATACTCGAAGAGCTAATTTTTGTAAATTAGGAGTAAGCCACCTATTTATCTTGCACCATGAAACGGCAAATCTTCTTTGCTCTAGACTCATAGCCACATCTTGCGTGAACTAGCTATGGTCATGAACATATAGCACATACTCCCTCTCAATCCTATAAGATGCAAGCATAAGCTCTTAGCTAATTGATCACATAGTATACTAAGACCAAGAATTTCAATCAAGATGCTTCGTAGTAAGTACTCACATTCCTTGCTCTTTGGAGGGCAAAACTCTATCCACATAGGATGTCCACCCAGCCATATGAACAATGTATGACCAATGGCTTTCCTCCTTGTATAATGGATGTAACATATAGGAAATAATATGAATTGGTTTATGAAATCAATTCCATCTTTTTGTACATATTTGATGAAGATCATCCATCCTGTAAATTGCAACGTATGAAATTTCAATACTATGTCACAACATTCTCTAAATTCAATGTAACATCTCAATAGAATAACAAAGAGTTTGCATACCTATCACTTGAGAGACATCTACAATTGAGCATGCTCTCTTTAAGCTTTTGCATGTAGTGGTAGAGATAACTCATTGTACTTCCCTCATAGTCAAATAATCTTAAAATGAAGTACAAAGGTATGATGACGGCTTTTATGGCTACGGTTTCTTTCCAAAAAGTACTGTCCAAGATGTAGGAAGTTATGGTTCATGCTTCCACTTTGCGGCTTTCTTTCCAAGCCTCCCACTCTTCGCTACAAACGAGACGCCTAAGTGCATCTTTCGTTTGTGTCATCCTAAATTTCAGCATAAGTTAAGATGCAAGAATCAAAATTTAAATAACAAGTATTAAGAAATGAAATTGAGAATCAACTTTCTATTAGCTAGCTCTTGACTTGTCACTTACCTTTGAAGAACAAGAAAAAGATAGCCAAATCTTGTCCTAGATGGCTTGAAAGGTCATACTTGCATACACCTATGAAAAGAGCTAATGCCAGGCTCTTTCTTGTTATGAACTTGATGATTTGGGTTGCTTTATTAAGCGTAGATTCCACCCAATCCAACTTTGCGATGTCCTCCATCATCAAGTCCAAAGAGTGAGAAGTACATGGAGTCCATACAATGGTCGGATAATCCCTCTCAACAAATTCTCCCATCTTGAAACCATTGGAGCCATTGTTAGTAATAATTTGGACCACATTTTGTGGCCCAATCTCCTCAATGGCATGCCTAATATGCCCATAAATCCACTCCCCCGTGATACTCAAGCCAGGGGCAGAGGCATTAACTACACGAAGTAACGTAGTGCTAGCACAAGAGGAGACCATGATGTTTATCATGTGATGCCGTCTCTGAAAATATTTGACAAGTCACAAGAGTAAATATCCAAAAATACGTCATGCATTAGAATTTAGCTCTAAAATCAGCCACAAATCTATAGTGTAACTTTATAAGTAAAGACTCAAGAGTAAAGACTTGTACTTATAACTTGTTACTTACCGTGATGTTTATCATGTGACGCCGTCTCTGAAAATATTTGACAAGTCACAAGAGTAAAGATCCAAAAATACATCATGCATTAGAATTTAGCTCTAAAATCAGCCACAAATCTACAGTGTAACTTTATAAGTAAAGACTCAAGAGTAAAGACTTGTACTTATAACTTGTTACTTACCGTGTCACTCCATCCATCTGACACGATGCTACACCCATATCGCTCCCAGCATGCTCTCAACCTTGCAAGCTCCTCCTCAATTTGACTCACTTGATTTGTCAAGTGGGTAGTCCTTAAGGACTCAGAATTTGCTGGGTGTAGGCCTGTAGCTCCTGCTACGGCTGCTGCCACAAGTGCACGATAGAATTTTTGGTATGCGGAACATCGAGCTACATTGAATGCAAGGTTGCATTGGTAGAATAAACGATGCTCAGCTATTTGAGCCTCTTGCTTCAACTTTGGAGCAAAACTAGCATCAAGCGTGATTTGGCGTCTTGGAAGCTCTCTTCCCCTTTTTCTTGTTGTTGCAGCCTTGCATGAATTTGGGAGGATGTTGGGATCCTCTCATGGCCTATACCAACACTAACAAAGCTTGATGAATGTGGAGAAGGCATGAGAACTTCATTTATATTAACATTGGGTAAAGACTTACCAATGTTAGAAGACTCCGGGGTGGTAAGAACTTGGGGAGAAGACCCAATATTGCTTTGAGAGGGTAGTTGTAGTGAGGTTCTTGTTGAAGTAGAGGCCCCTCCTTGAGAAGGTACTTGAGGTGAGATTCTTGTTGAAGTAGAGGCCTCTCTTTTCAGCCCTCTATTTCAGTGGCCTCTTTGCTCCTTTGCATCAATCACCTCCTGAGGCAAAGGTAAATGGAGCAATGACCAGACCTATTTAAACTTTGATGGCAATTCACCATGTGCTAAAAATACACGTTCCGGAACATGAGTGCAGCCATGTGTTCCTTGAGCTCTCTCCCATATGTAGTGTGTCTTCACCCGGCTTGATGCTCCTCGAATCACTTTACCACAATACTTGCAAACAACACATTTCGTGCTCGAAGTACCATACTTGCTGATGAGAATTGAATCTCCCCAAACATCACGCTGATTGGAATACTTGCAGGGAGGCATGATGGACAAAGCCCTCAAATTTTGGAGAAAAGCAAATTGGGGCAAATCGAACTGCTGCTCCCTTGATCCCAAATTGAGGCAGAAAACAAGGGCAGCTGCAAAGGGGATGGTGTGTAGGATCATCGATGGCAGCAGAAAAAACAGATGGGCAACGTGCAAGTCGTTGATGAACATTGACAAGAGTTGGCTGTAGCAAGGGCTTGCAAGAAGGCAGCGTGGAACGGAGGTTTGCAAGAAGGCAACGTGGTACGGGCAGCGTAGAAGCGTACGGGCAGCGAGATGGAGAGGCAAGATCCAACGCGGGTGGAGGCGAAAGCAACACGGGTGTGCCTAGGCGACGAAGGTGGAGAGTGTTTCGGAAGGTCAACAGGTAAAAAACGGCAAAAATCGACTTTCATGCATTTGGACGAAACAACGTTTCGTCGTTTCGTAATGTTTCAAAACGTTTTGTCTTGTTTCGAGGGGACGAACTGCGTTTTCATGTGACACTGGGGGCCCCACACGCATGCGCGTGCGCGAGAGAGAGAGAGAGAGAGAGAGAGAGAGAGAGAGAGAGAGAGAGAGAGAGAGAGTTTTATTAACGTCCTCAGGAGACCTCGCGGGTCTATGAGACAAGATACAAGATATACAAGCCACTGTGGCTCTCGAACCGCGTTTTCATGTGACACTGGGGGCCCCACACGCATGCAAGAGAGAGAGAGAGAGAGAGAGAGAGAGAGAGAGAGAGAGAGTTTTATTGACGTCCTCAGGAGACCTCGTGGGTCTATGAGACAAGATACAAGATATACAAGCCACTGTGGGCTGAAGCAAAGGGCACACTAAGGCCCTTGCTGAGTGGCAAAAAGCTCACGTATTTGTGTCTATCGGGCTGTCTCCCGTGGTGGCGGGAGGCGCGCTCTCTTGGATCTGTGTATCCGATGGGCTGTAATGCCTCGTCTCTGGCGGTCCCCTTTGAGAAGGGCTGAGATAGGTCGAACCTCAATCGTGCGTGCTTTGGCAGTCCCACGTGTCGTGTGTGGTCTCCGCGTCTCTCGTCCAGCCATATCGTGGTGATTACGGGTCTCACTCTTGATCCATAGTGCTCTCGTCTCCTCGAGCTCCTCCCCCTCAATCTCATCTGGCACCGGCTCAGATGCGTAAAAATCAGTGACACGTGTCTGTGCTCAGTCTAGCTCGGTGTCTAGAGGCATCGATTGTAGGTGATCTCTGGCCTGAAGCACAAGGGAATCTCTGTGTCTCCACATCTTAATCACGTAGGGCTCAATGCAGATCTGGTCTCATGAAGCTGAGCCCCTCTTGAAAGAGGCAGTGGTATCGCCCTCAGATCTCATTGTAGGCCGAACAAACACATAGAAAATGCTCCTCTGTCTCGACCTTCTTCATCCTGCATAGTCTACAGACCACCTGCTCTCTAGGTATGTTGGCCGCTCTCCCAGCCTCAATCCGTAGCTGATGGGACAAGACTCGTATTTGTCCAATAGCAATCCGCAAGGCGTGTGAAACTCTCCTATCCTCGAGGTATTGGGGCCTGATGATGAGACCATGCTCTGATATCCTCAAAAAGTGGTCATGATAGAACTGGGTCTTGGTGGGGGATATGTGTGAAGCTGGAGAAGGTCTAACCGTATGATACGTTTAATCTCATCATGTGGAAGGAGCTCCGGTGGTGCATCCATGCTGTACTGAAAGGGGGGGAGCCTATCCATTTGGATACAGTGGCTATCAAACCATGTGGACACTTCCGCATACCATGTTGTATCAAAGCCTCTCTCTGCCAGGCGTCAGGATGACTCCAGTGCTAATCTCGGTAATCTCCACTGAGGTAGGGCCCAAATTCTGTGAAGAAACGTCACGGTTTGGAAGAGGGCATCCACTTGGAGCAGTGTCATGGCGAATTTTGTGTGTATGATTTGATGGGGAACTGAAGACTTACTCTGAATCATCCTGGATCCGATGATCACTTGTAGCCTCTCAAATCCCTTCTAGTCAGTAGTTGAAAGGTCACTCCCCCAAAAAGGTGATGCATACATGGCGGTGGGTTTCACGAGAGTGTCAAAGAGCTAGCCCTTTGTCGGTGGATCCTAGAAGTGCGCCTGGAAGCACTATCTCTCTAAACGGGCAGGGCCCCCTTCCCTCGTATGAGTCTCACTCTGGCGGCATGGGTCATCATGAAGCCTAGTCCCGTGAATACCGCCCCTTGGTACGTGTAAGACTGCACTATCTCCACTAGCTCCCCACGGTAAGTGAAACTATGTTGACATCGATGTTGATGAAGCATTGCTTGGGATGTGTTAAAGATCATAATCTTGGTTTTCCCAAGGTTGACTGTCAGGTCCCTCTCTCTACAGAACATCTCCAAGGCCTCCAAGTGTTTCTGCAAACCCTCGGCTGAGGATGAAATGGAGGACTATGTCATTTGCATATAGCAGTGTATCTGTACCATCAAATCAGCCAATAGGGAGCCCTCTCCTCCTAGGCGATCAACAAAGGATGCGATCTCATCAATGTATAGCCTGAAGAGAGTCGGTGAGGGGGGGCAACCCTGCTTCACCCCTATGGTGCTCTCAACCCAATCTGATACCCCCCCAGGAACAGGGACTCGCCCTCTGACGAACTCGTATAGACTCATCACTCCCCAGATCATGACCTCTGGGAGATGCACCTCCTATAGTCGCCTGATCAGGCGAGAGTGAGGGAGTGTGTCAAAAGCCTTTCGAAAGTCCACAAAGCAAGTGTAGTCCTTCTGGTGTCTTGACTTTGCCTCCTCGATGATGGCTCTCAGGGTACAAATGTGGTCCAATGTGGAGTGTTGTCTCCGGAAGCGTGCCTGCCCAAGAGCCCGCTGTCCATGATCCTCTGTATAACTACTGATCGTCCTCTCTAGTATCGATCCATAAATCTTAGCAAAAGGGTGACCAATCATGAGAGTGTGGTAGGTCCCAGTATCCATAGGGTCCCCTGCCTTATGTATCGGTACAATGGTGGTAGTGCTCCAAGTAGATGGGAACCCGTGACATACTGCATGGTTAAACAGCTGCGCTAGAACTGGGGCCAAGACCTCCTGTCCATGTGCAAAGTGCTCTATACGTAGACCCTCATGGTCTAGTGCTCTCTGGTTGTGCAAATGAAGGAGGGCATTCCTCATGTTCTGCACAGTGAACAAGTGACAAGTAGTGGGTCTGGGCATAGAGGACATATCTGGTGGCATTTGACCTGGGACGTCGTATAAGGAGCATGCATATCTGTGCCAAATCTTTGGGTCCGTGATGGGAATGGGCCGTTTCCCCTCTGATAGGAGTCCCTAGCCGATAGTCGGGTCTCCCTCTCGAAAAAATCTGACCACCTCATCAACCTTGCAAGTGAGAAAAGTCTGCTTCTTATGTCGTGTCATCCGACATGAGATGCAATGCGCCTCAGATGATGTCAGGTGTCCCAGGGCCTGCTTGCGTGTGAGATGAGCTCTCATCTCCTTACACTCATCATCGTACCAAGGGTTTTGAGGCATCTTCCCAACTGGGGCATGTGTGGGTCAAGTCGTACGGAAAGATATGATGGCAACCTCGTGTACCACTAAAGCCAAAGTGGCTGAAACCTGGGCAAGGTCTACCTCTGCTCTGTGTAGGGTCAGAAGCTCTTGAGCTAAGTGACTTACATAAACTGGATCGAGGGTCCTGTCAAAGTGAACATGGGTCTGGGTGGGCGCATGGAGGACTCTCTCTGACTGGATTGGTAGCGGAAATACAGAATGTCAGGTACGAGTGATCAGCCCCGAGTGGGGGAGGGGGTATTACAAAGTCGTGAATCTGAGATGCGAAGGCAAGGGATCCCATCAGGTAGTCCACTGTGCTTGTCCCCCCTCCATGTGGGAAACAAGTGAGTCCACCGGATGATGGCCATCTCTGAAGGCCGTTGTATATGATCAGATCATATATTGCTCCCATAACAAGTAGGTGCTGCCCATACCCTGTCACGTGTGGAGCATCTGCTAAGTGTCTTACTATCTCGAGCTCAATTGCATCTAACTGTGGTACTATGAGGGAATCGGATGCAAAGTCAAGTAGTCCCACCTGGTTGTCCCCTGTGCGTGCATTGAAGTCACCAAGGAGGAGGGTGTCACCCTGTCTAGAGAACTTTGTGATATCATCGTGTATACTCTCATACGGGTTGTTCCCTTCTGTGGCAGCCTCAATTGCATACGATTATGTATCCAGAGGAAAGTAGCACACCGCAATGTAGATCAGTTGTGCCTCTGGTATCTTGACTCTAATCCACATGTGCCATGCATGTTCCTCTTTCCTAACCACTGAAAGGAGTGGCCTGAGGGCTGACTTGAAGAGGACAGCCACACCCCCAGAGCCTCGTACTCCACTGTCCCTCAGCTCCTTCCTGTGGGCAGATTCCCATGTGTATCCTGTCACGGTGGGTAGCCCTCTCTCTGGGCTCTTGTGTGTCTCAATATAGAAAATTATGTCCCTGTCAGTGTATGTCTCCAGGAAATATCCTAGGTCAAACCAGAGGGTGCCATTGTAGTTCCAAACTGCCATTTTCAATCCTCCTTGTGCTCTCGTCTCTTGGGTCTGACACCGTCATGTGCTGTCTATTTCTCCCTCTTCTCTTCCTTTCCTTTCTCCCCTGTCTGCTCTCTCTCTGATAATCACTTTGCCATCCCTATAGGCAGCCCATTTACCTGCATCTCTTGCTGCCATAACCCGTACCATTCCCTCTCTCCGATGCTCCTGCTGTAGCAATGTGAGGTCATCATCCAAGTATATTGTGGTCCCCTTCAAGGTTGCCCTCATGCTCATGAGGGTAGACCTGTCCATAGCTGTTTGGAGTTTCATTACAAGGGGTCTTGTTGGGGTCTCAACTTTACCAACCCTCCATGCTGTCTCTTATGTGGCGGGGCCTTGTGTTTGGGAGCCCGCATGGTGTGGTTGGAAGAACTCAGTGATCAAGCTCTGAGAAGAGTCTATCAAGGAGGTTCGCTCATGTCTTCGTGATAGAAGTAGACGCTCGTAGTGTCTGATTGCCTTGTGAATGAAGGCGGCTAAGCATCTCTGGTCCGTGATAGAAGTAGACGCTCATAGTGTCTGATTGCCTTGTGAATAAAGGCGGCTAAGCATCTCTGGTCCGTGATAGAAGTAGACACTTGTAGTGTCTGATTGCCTTGTGAATGAAGGTGGCTAAGCATCTCTGCTCTGGAAGGGAGAGAAAGCAGGACAATATCCTATAACTATCTCTGAAGAGCCAATAGAAGCGTCATCAGATCTCATAGTATACTGGGCATCTGAAAATGAAATGCTCCTCTGACTCAATCTCCTGGATGTCACATAATGTGCATATGCACCTCTCCCTAGGCAAACACTTAGCCCTGCCACTCTCGATGCGAAGTCTATGTGAAGAGACCCAAAACTACCTAATAGAGATCCTCAGTGAGGGGGGTAGGTGTATTTGCATATATCTTGGTGGGTCGATAGAACCCTCCGATGTATACGTAAACAATGATCCCTGCAAAAGCTGAGCTTCACTAGAAGCTCAGCTCGGTCCCAACCAGATCTTGAATGTTTGTAGCTGCAGAAGATCCTCATGAATGACCTGGTTGACCTCATGAGACAAGAGAGGGGAAAAAGGCGCATCAATGCTATAATGGAAGGGGGGGAGTCTATCCATGTGTAGTCCCGGTCACTCAAACCATCTCTCTATGCATGCAAACAAGCATCTCTGATCACCTGCTACTGATAGTGCCATAGAGGACAATGCTAGCCATGGTAATCAGTTGCATCTAGGAGTGCAATCCCTGTACCCCTTGACCCGATATAGGTAGGTGATAACCTGAAATGCTGCATCAAGCTGTAGTGGAGATGACCCAAACTCAGCTAGAATGATCTGGTAAGGAGCTGACGGCGTACTTCAAATCATCCGTGATAGCCTGAGAACTTGTAGGCGCTCCACTCGAGCCCACTCTACATCTGACAGATCTGTCCCCCAACTAGGGTTACCATATATCCCCGTTGGGCGGACCAAGGAGTCAAAAAGCAAGCCCTTGGTCCGTGGGTCCTGAAAATGTGAGCGGAAGCACTGCATCTCTAATCTTGCCAATGAAGCGCATCCTCTACTCAGTCGGGCCTGCATCGCTGGTCTCATAGTGAAGATAGGTCCAGAGAAGAGAACCCTTAGATATGTATACGACGAAACAACCTATACCGGCGACCTGTCAAAAGTGAAGTGCTCCCGATGCATAGCGGCTCAGGATGTGTTGAAGATCATGACCTTGGTTTTACCAAGGTTGACCTTCAAATCATGGGAATCTTGGACGAGCATGCAAGGATCCTCTAGAGTAGCTACAGCCAGGAGAGAGACTTTTTTCAGGGTTTGGAGAGGATCTCCGTTCTTCTCCGAGTCTTCTTCAGGGTTGAGGTGGCATTTTCAGTGTCCACCTTGGATATTTTAAAGCTCCTTTTGAGCTGTTTTTTTTTTCTCATGCATGACATGATGTACTCCCGCATTTGAGCTTGCTCTTGCGGCTTTCATTCATACTTAATGAAGTAATGTTATTGGGGGAAAAAAATCATGGGAATCACAAAAGAATTGTAGTGCATCTAGGTGTCTCTGGAGACCCTCTGTTGAGGAAGATAAGAATGGCAGTCATTTGCGTATAACAAGATCTGAATCAAAGTGGCAATGAAAGAGCATCCATCCCCCCCAGTGTTTGCATAATTGTCTCAAGCTCATCAATGTATAGGCCAAATAGGGTTGGTGATAAAGGACACCCTTGTTTGACCCCAATAGTACTTTTGATCTCATCTGTCCATCCAGACCCTATCCGAACTCTCTGCCTGAGATCCTCTCGTAAAGTGCCATGACAGCCTAAATGATCTTCGGGTCATAACCCAAGTCCTGTAGACGCTTGATGAGGCGGGCTCTCAGAACCGTATCAAAGGCTTTGCAGAAGTCCACAAACAGCAATAAACCCGCTATTTCCGTGCCCTCGCCTCCTCAATGATACACCTAAGTGTGAGAATGTGATCCATGGTCCCATGATCATGTCGGAATCCAGCCTGTCCATCTGCTCTAAGTCCATGCATCTCTGCGAATCGACTAACCTAAGACCTAAGAGAGAGAGAGAGAGAGAGAGAGAGAGAAAGAAAGAAAGAAAGAAAGTGTATTATTGTCCACTAAAGGCCAAAATGGGCCCATGGGACATCGAGAACTCTGCGTACAAGATAGCACAAAATCAACGTGCCACAAAGAAGAGGCATCGTCGAATATCATCTAAGTGCTACGCAATACAATGCAAGTGAAAGTACATAATGTCAAATCCGAGCCTAAATACAAAGTAAGCTAGATGCAAGGAAACCGCCCCTGGGTGCAAAATGGGGGGATGAGTACAATATGTCAATGCAAAGTTACAAGTCCATGTATCACGGAGTCTGAGAACCAAAATAATACTGGAAATCCTGTCCATCGACTCTGCCTCCTGCTATGAGAGTACAAATCTGAGCAAAAGTGAGGTGAGCGGCTGGTAGGGCGAGATCTCCATGAGTAAGTCCCCTCCGAAAAGCTGCCATCATCCTGGATCGTCTGGAGATGAAGCGGCGAGTACGTCCCCTATGTAACAAGATCCTGCGGCGTCTACAAACCATCTCATATGTACATCCACAGGGTGGAGGCATGTGTCCTGTGTGAGCTCTGACCTCCTCGTGCTCCTCCTGATACGTGTCATCTGGTATAGCGTGTGTCTGAGCTCTATCGGGCTGGGCTCTATCACGCTCCGGTCTGTGCTGATGGTCTCTGAGGTAGTGTCGTCGAAGCATAGTGGCCTCCCTGACATAAAGAGCTAGGCAATGCTGATCCTCATAATCCATCACTCGTGAGAGAGGTCCAAAGCCATCCGTGAAGAGACAGTGGAATCTCCCTCTGATCTCATAATATAGCGGGCATCTGCAAATGAAGTGCTCCTCTGACTCCACCTCTCCCATGGTGCAACAAGGGCAGATCCTGGTCTCTCGGCCTGGACGCCGTCCATCCTCCATGCGTCGCATCCTACCAGCCTCTATCTCGAGCTGATGCGAAGAGACTCTAAGCTGGCCAAGGGCAATCCTCAATGAGTGGGACATGTGGATACCTGTGTAGCCTGGTGGAATGACAAATCCATCCTCTGAGATCCGAAGGAAGTGGTCACGATATGTGGCCATCTTCGTCGGAAGCTGCGTGGGATAAATCCAAGTGCGGTACGTATGAAGCTGCAGCAAGTCTGCTCTCGTGACCTGACTAAGCTCGTGGCGAGTCAACTCGAGATGAGGGGCATCTATGCTGTATCGGAAGGGAGGCAGTCTATCCATGTCTAGTCCAAGAGATGTGAGCCACCTAGTGAGTCTGAAGTACCAGCAGTATCGGGCCCCAGATCGTGCCAACTCCATAGAAGATGCAAGTGCTAACCATGGCAACCGAGCTCTGCCTGCTGCTGAGTCTCCAAACTCCCTAACCCTGTGCAAATACATGACCGACTGAAACGCTGCATCCAATGCAAGGGGAGTAGCTCCAAACTCTGCTAGCATGATCTCGTGCGGAACTGTAGCCTTGGCCCTAATGAGCCGAGAGAGAGAGAGAGAGAGAGAGAGAGAGAGAGTCATATTAACGTCCTCGGGAGGTCTCACGGGCCTATGGGACAACATGCAAAATGTCAAAATGACTTACAACATCTGGATAGACCAAAGAGTCGAGGAGTGCTCATGGCAGCTCAGCTCGAAATTATTGTACCATAACTACATATTTAAAAAAGTACTACTTTGAAATCGGTCTGAATAACATCAGTTTAAGACTGAGAGTCTTTGGGTCTAGGTTTGAAATCTTGGATCAGTGCTTGTCCATCTCGATAGACTGCCCATTTGCCCTCTTTGCGTGCTTCCTTCACTTTGTTGAGTTCATTTGTTCTTCAGATATCCAGACTCTAGTACCCTTGAGCTTATTGGTTTGTCTGAAAATCTTAATTCTTGAAATCTTTTCTTTGAAATAAACCTGTATTTGATTCCTTTTTCGGGTGATAAGGCCAATGTCCTTCTCATCCCATTCGATTTGTGGTATTGCCTTCTTAAGTTGGCTATGCTTCTGTTCTTCAATGTAACCACCTTCATCATCAAAATAATTAGTGTAGTTATCTTGCAATCCCCCAATGCGCAAGATCCTCTTGTTTCTTGCTATGGCTCCCTGCTCTTGTACCTCTTCATAAACATCACATTTGTCAATCTTGTTATGCATTGTTGCTGTAATTTCCTGTCCCACAGATTTGAGCTGAGTAGTGACAATTTCTTGTACCTTGGTCACAAGCTGTGGTGCAGGGGCTGCAATATTACATTGCTGTAAGACTTCTTGGATTATCTCTTGTTTGCCATTGCTCTTCATCTCTGAGATTGCGTTCTCTAGAGAAACAATGCGAAGCTTCGCATCTCTGAGTTCTTGTTGCAGGAAGTAAATCTTCTCAAGTTGGTCTCCTTTGCTTTGAAATTTGTGGTATGCTAAGGCATAGGGGGACGGTGTAGATGCCATATCAGCGTAGGAAGGCTTCTTGTTGGCGGGAGTCGAGGGAAACAACTTTGTCTTGGGGAACTCCAAAAGAGAGAGAGAGAGAGAGAGAGAGAGAGAGAGAGAGAGAGAGGGTTTATTAAAGTCTGCTAAAGGCCGATGGGTCTATGAGACAGAAGGAAAACCTGATACAATGAGCAAAAGCGTGGAGCTACTAAGCGAGCATCCTAATACGTGCTGGAAAAACTGTGTAGACATAGTCAGTGTTATCATCGTACATGTCCACCATAATCCCGGTCGGCCGCACCCCAGGTCTGAAAATAGAGGAGATGTTAGTGAGTGTGATTTGTGCATCTATCCTCTATTGGATGTGCCGCGTCTCGGTCTTAGGGTCTCTGCCTCTCTTGCTATCTGTGGTTGGGAGAGCAACCTGCTCTGCTTGGAAGAACTCTGTGATCATACTCTTGGATGCACGGTCCCCTGCTCCTGTCTCCTCAATCTGAAGAGACGACTCTATGCTGGAATGCCTCGTGAATAAAAGTTGCCAGGCATCTCTAATTTGGGTGTAGGAGTCGTCTAGAGAGGCCCTTGAATCTGTCTCTGAAAAGGCAATGGTGTCGTCCACGAATCTAATGTAGTAGCGTCTCTCTGTGTTGTCGCAGCTCGATCAGCTAGAGCCGAATGCAGACGCGATCATGGAAGTGGATTAGGCAAGAGAGTGAGCCAAAGCCATTCTTGAAAGAGGTAGTGATAGTGTCTCTGAATCTCATAGAAGGCTGGGCAGTCACATGACCGTCTCAATTGTGCATAACTTGCAGATCCGCTGCTCTCTAGGTATGCCTGCAGCCCTCCCCACCTCAATCCCCAGGTGATGTGATGAGACCCGCATCTGCCCAATGGCAATCCTCAGTGCATGTGAGACTCCTCCGTCCTCGAGGTACTGGGATCTAATGATGAGTCCATCCTCTGATACTCTCAGAAAATGATCACTATAAAACTAGATCTTGGTGGGGAACTCCTAGTCCCCCCCTCCCCCCCAAGTCCGAGATGTATAAAGATGGAGGTGGTCTAACCATATGGTATAGCTAATCTCATCTCGAGGGATTGACTCGAGTGGTGCGTCCATGTTGTACTAGAAGGGGGACAACCGGTCCATCTGAATACTGGGTCTAGCAAACCATGCGGATACGCGTGCATACCATGTATCACTCTCTGCTAGTCGAGAGAGAGAAAGAGAGAGAGAGAGAGAGAGAGAGAGAGAGAGAGAGTTTATTAAAGTCTTCGGAAGACCACAGAGAGAGAGAGAAAAAGAAGAAGAAGAAGAAGAATATATTATCGTCCTCTGAAGACCAAAACCGGCCTATGGGACTGAATGCATGAGTCTGAGAGAGAGAGAGAGAGAGAGTGTGTTTATTAAAGTCTTCAGAAGACCGATGTGTCTATGAGACTGTGAAACCAATGCAAATGCAAAAAATGCAGAATGTCAGTACTATATCCTAAGTACAAGAAAGTCATGTCATGTCGGTAGTCGACTATCTCATCATCATCATCATCACCATCACCATCAAGACATCAGGGTGGATGAGGCAATGGGAGCATGAAATCGGCGATAGAGCGCTGTCGGCCACGAGGAGATGTCCCCAAGTGTGATCTGTGTCAACCCTCTGTTTGAGCTGTTGGGTCACAGGCTCCGAGTCACGGTCATGTCGAGGCCTCGTCCCGTGGGTGTCCATGTGATCTGGTTGGAAAAACTCCGTGATAGAGCTCTGAGAGGGATGAGCCAAGAAAAAAGTCTGCTCCTGTCTCCGTGCTCGAAGTATCCTCTCGTGGTGTCTGAGTGCCTCAGGAGCAAAAACCTGCCAAACATCGCTGGTCTGGGTAGGAGATGAATTAGGCCAAAATCCCATTGCTGTCTCTGAAGAGGCAGTGGAAACGTTCGCAGATCTCATAGTAAACAAGACACCTGAAGATGAAGTGCTCCTTTGTCTCAACCTCCTGCATGTCACACAAAGTGCATATGCGCCTCTCCCTGGGTAGTCGCTATGCTCTACCGCTCTCGATACGAAGCCTATGTGAAGAGACCCGAAACTGTCCAAGTGAGATCCTCAATGAGTGGGGTAAGTAAATCTGAGTGTACCCTGGTGGGTCAATGAAACCCTGCGCTGTGATATGTAAGAAGTGATCTCTGTAGAAGCCCAGCTTCACTAGAAGATCACTCGAGCCCAACCTGGTCCGGAATGTGTGTAGCTGTAATAGATCCTCACGGATAACCTAGTTGACCTCGTCTGATAGGAGGGGAGAAAACGGAGCATCCATGTGTACTGGAATGGAGGTAGTCTGTCCATGTGGAGCCCCAATCCCTCAAACCATCTCTCTGTGCGTGCATACCAGCACCTCTGGTCTCCCCCTGCTGCGAGTGCCATAGAAGAGGACAGTGCTAGCCATGGTAGCTTGCTACTCCCCGAGGTGTAATCCCCATACTCCCTGACAGATACGTGATGACCAGAAATGCAGCATCTAGCTGTAATGGGGGTGACCCAAACTCTGCCCGAATGATCTGGTGAGGAACGGATGGCTTACCACGGATCATCCGTGATAACATGAGAACCTGTAGCCATTCCACCTTGACCCACTCTGTATCCGACAAGTCTGGCCCCCAGCATGGACCACCATACATCCTCGTTGGGCGGACCAAGGAGTCAAAAAGCAACCCTTTGGTCCATGGATCCTGAAAGTGAGAGCGGAAGCACTGCCTCTCTAGTCTAGCCAATGAAGCATATCCTTTGCTCAAGCGTGCCTACATTGCGGGTCTCATAGTGAAGATGGGTCCGGAAAAGACGACCCCAAGATAAGTGTATGATGAAACTACCTCAACAGGTGACCCATCAAATGCGAACTACTCCTGGCATATGACGGCTCGAGATCATAACCTTGGTTTTACCCAGGTTGACCTTCAAATCATGAGACTCACAAAAGGACTGTAGTGCGTCAAGGTGTCTTTGGAGCCCCTCTGCTAAGGAAGACAAGAGAGCCACATCATCTGCGTAAAGCAATATCTCTCCGAGCTCATGGGATCCCCTGCCTTGTGAATGGGTGAGATAGTGTTAATGGTCCAGGTGCGTGGAAACCCCAAACAAACAGCTTCATTAAATAGCTTTGCTAAGATCGGGGCTAGGAGGTTAATCCCATATGCAATGAACTCAATGCATAGTCCCTCATGATCCTTCGCTTGACCATTATGAAGTTTCATTACAACATCCTTTACCCCAACCCCCCCCCCCCTAGTGAAGAGGGTGCAGGATGTGGGGCGTGGAATATGTGAGAGGTTAGGGACTGGCTGAATTGGGATATCATAGATTGTGCGTGCATAATCAAACCACACCTGAGTGTCAGTGAGTGGTGAGGGGGACCGTCCCTCTAGAAATCTCCGCCAAAAGTCCTTAGAGTTGTTACTGAACAGAATGTTTAGTAGCTCCTTGTTCTGGCGAACAAAGTCTAGTTTCTTTCTGCGTACCAGACGACGGTACTCGCGTAGCGTCTCTGGTTCGCTTGGAAGACTGTTTTTGGTTTTGAATCTGAGCTGACGGCGTAAAGCCTTACACTCATCATTGTCCCATCTGTTACAGGGTACAGTCCCAAGGGGTGGTGGGCGGGTGGTGTGGGGGAAAGCGTGGAGCAGCCTTGTGTAGTGAGCGGGTGACTAGGGCAGCACAATCCTCTAATAGGGGTATGAAGTCAATGTAGGCGAGAAGTATGTACAAACGGCTAGAGTAGGTAGGTGAGTGATCACGATCAAAGTGTATATCATGGTAGGTGGAGTAAGAACTCAGCGGGGTGGAAAGTGTTGCGTGACGGGGAGTAGAAATGCTAAAGAAAAGATAGGTATGATCAGCCCCTAGAGGGAGAGGTGCTACGGTAAAGTCAGTGATGCGAAATGTGAAGGCAGGGGATCCCATGATGTAGTCCACAACACTGGAGCCTCCCCCACGTGGAAAGCACGTGAAACCACCTAATGCGGGCCATCTGTCAAGACCATTATAAATAATGAGATCATGCATCCTGCCGAGGTCTAATTGGGCCTGCCCATAAGATGTGAACGGTCCTCGTCTGTCAGTTGAAACCCGTAGCATACCTGCCTCCTCAAGGTCAATGTCTGGCAGAACAGTGGAATCATCCCTGAAGTGGAGAAGTGGTACCTGACGAGCGCCTGTCCTCGCGTTGAAGTCCCCAACTAGGAGGACTTCTCCGCAGCTAGAGAAGTTAACAATGGACTGATAAAGAGCAGCAAATGGAGATGTCTCATCCTCACCTTGAATATCTCTGGCAAAGTGGGAGGTCTCAGGGGGGAAGTAAGAAACTGCAATAAACAGATCCTGGATGTTCATGTGCCGAATCCGGATCCAAAGAAACCTAGAATGTGCATCTCTATGCTCCACTGAGATGGTCCCCCAAAAGTGTGGATCTGTAAAGGACTGCGACTCCTCCTGACCCTCGAACCCCTCCTGTATCCCTCGTCTCATCTCTGTAGGCATACTCCCATGTATACCCGCTGACTACTGGTAATGGGCGCTCTGGGCTCTGATGTGTCTCTGTATAAAAGACTATGTCGTGACCTGTACAGGATTTCGAGAAGTTCCCTGGTTTTAGACCATAAGGTACCATTACAGTTCCAGATGGTGCAGGATAGGGTCTCGGATATCTGAGTCTCATAGACCCCGCGTCCCTATGTGGGAGGGGAGGTGGGTGTCCCATAGGGGCCTGTAAGGAGTCGTCCATCTCGTACTACTGCCCACTTCCCCTCCTTGCGGGCTTGATCCCGCTGCTGCAACAGAGAGCGCCTCTCCTCAACCTGTAGTGGAGTGAGGTTCTCATCCATGGAGATCGCTAGCTGGTCTCGTAAGGCTGACCTACAACGTAAAGCCGAAAGTCGTGCCCGAGCATCATGGAACCGTATGATAAGGGGCTGCTCTCAGTTGGGGTCCCTCCTTACCCACCATGCTCTTTCAATCCTGTGCTCAGTCGCCCCTAGAGTAGTTGCAACGAAGGCCGTGGCATCTGCCATCGGTGTAGCCTCAGTGCGTGGGATCTGTGCTCTCTGCTGTTGCTCCAGGAGAGTAGCCGAAACGGTTACCCTTGCAGGTTCCTGTTTGGCTATGTCGACCCATCTGGATGTCTCCTCGATGACAGATTGCATGCTCGCAATCTGTGCCTCCACAACTGGGGTGCTCCCTGGGACTATGCATATAGCAATGACCTCCTATCGAAGCTGTGAGATCTCCTGTCTGAGTCCCTGAATAAGATTAGCCTAGTCTCGGATAGCCTGAGCATGCTCCTATATGAGATGCGCCTGCTCTTGGGTGAATCGTGTCAGCTCCTGTGCGAAGTTCGACAACTCCATCTCTCGCTCTCGGATGCTATTTACCTCCATCAGCAAGTTCTCCCAAGCCTCTGATGGGTCAGCTCATCCGTGCCCTAGCGGAAACTGAAAGGACTGTGGCATGAAAGTGTGGGGATGAGAGTGGAGGCTGGGTGATGACTGGGTGCAATATGGAGATGATAGTGTCTTGGTGGAGGCGATCCCAGCAGGGTGTGGGAACGTGGGCTAACTGAGTGGTAGAGGGGAGAGAGAGGTCGAGGCGTAGTGCGGAACAATGTATGACCCCACCAAGTAGGTGTCATAATCGAAAAGAGAACCGTAGCGGGAGAAGAAGGGAGAGATGGAAGAGATGATGTCAGTGGCAACCCCTCTATCCTATAGGGGAGGGTGGAGCAATCGATGTCATGGGTAGGGGTATATCAGTGCCAGTAGCTGTAGCTGCGGATGTAGAGGCTGTGGATGGAAGTGGAGCTGAAACTGAGCTGAGGTTGAGGCTGACGCTGAAGCTGAGGATGAGGATGTAGCTGAGACGGAAGCTGAGACTGAAGCTGAAGCTGAAGCTGAGGTAGAGGAGGACCCCGCCTTTGCTTTGCTGTCAACTCCGAGTCCACTGCAGTTGTAGCCAGTTGTAGCGTGTTCACATCCTCGAGTTTCAGTTGTGTTTGTTTCTTGGTTTTGTTGTCATCTTTCTTGGCGGCTTTATCCATATCTTTGCCATCTTTTCTCATTTCTTTTGGCTGATCCTGTGTTCGGTGCAGGTCTTAGTTGAGGAGCGGGAGCATGAACCCCCCCCACCCATGGCGGGAGGCACACCCAGTCCTAGGGGCTGAAAATGACGGGGAGCGGGAGAGCTCGATGGAGGGGGCTGAAGGCGGGGTTGTAGGTCGGGGTGGAGGAGAATGGATGAGGATGGAGAATGGAGGAGGGCGGAGTGGCGAGGGCAACTGGCAACGAAGCTGTAGGGCGGGGGGGGAGTTGTGAAGGTGGAGTTGCAGAGCAGTGTGGGGATGAGCAGCGGGCAGGGGGTAAGCAGCGAACAGCAGCAGCAGTGCTAGCCGGGCTAGTAGCGCCAGCAGCAGTACAACAAGTAGCTGGGGGGGCTAGGCGCAGCAGAGGCCAGGTCCCGCAGCGGGGGGGCACAGGTGTTGCAACGGGGGGGAGGGGACAGCCGGGTGACGCGACGGGATAGGATAGGACGGGGAGGGAGCAGGTCGAGGGCTGAGGGGTGGCGAAGCTAGGCGGAGGTAGGCTGAGGGTAGGCGGAGGAGGGTTGAGGGGTGGCGAGGCTAGGCTGAGGGTAAGCGGAGGAAGGCTGAGGGTGGCGAGGCTAGGCAGGAGGGTGGCGTTGCGTGGGTGGAGCAGACAGCGGGAGGGAGGAGCTGTCAGGGCAATGGAGGCAGCGGGAGGGCAGAGCAGCTAGCAGCCAGAGAGTGGAGAGCAGAGCAGCCAACAGCCAGAGAGTGAAGAGCAAAACGGAGAGTGAAACCGAGAGAGAGAGAGAGAGAGAGAGAGAGAGAGAGAGAGAGAGAGAGAGTTTATTAATGTCCACTGGAGACCTAATAAAGGTCTATGGGACAAAAGAGACCTGCTTATACATCAGTACAGAGAGGGCCATAGGCAACCTCCCTGGGAGTATCATCAGATTCCTCCAAAAAACAAAACACATAGAACCTAAAAACATAGAACATAAAACATAAAAAGAACTAGGTACTAGGCTATGGGATGGCCATTACATCAGTTTAAGACTGAGGGTCTTTAGGTTTTGTCTTAAATTCTCTAATCACTGCAAGACCGTCACGATAGACTGCCCATTTTCCTGCTTCCCTGGCTGCCCGAACCTTAGCAAGCTCGGTAGCTTTGTTCTTCAGTTGGGTTCTTGTAAGCTCCTCAGCAATCCATATCTTTGTCCCCTACAGCTTATAGAATTGTTGTAGAATCCTCTTCCTGAGTGTCTTCGAGTTGAAGGTGATGACAACGTGTCCATTCCTGGGCGATAAATAAACTGGGGAACACTTCTCTTCATCATCATTCTTGTCATCAGTTGGGCTTGCTGACCAATCAATGGCCGGAAATGCTGCCTTGATTCTTTTGATGGCCTCATCGAAAGTGTCATTCTCGTGATGCCAATCGGATATTCCCCCTATTCGAATCTTCATAGCATTCTCTTTCCGAAGGTGATGTTCTTGGATCTCTGCTTAGATGTCAACCTTGGGTTCAGCTGTCACTTTCACCTGGATGAGCTCTCTAACTGTGGAAATCAGCTGTGATGTTGGGGGCTCAGCTTTACATGTCTGTACGGCTGCTGCAATAATCTCCTGCTTCCCTGGGCCTTCCAAAGCTGCAATACGAGCTAGGGCTTGGGTGAGTTGGGACCTCAGGTCTTGCACTTCTTGCTGGAGATGGTAAATCTGCTCTTGCGGCTTGGTCGGCGTCGGGGGAGGTTGAATCCTATACCTAGAGAGAGAGAGAGAGAGAGAGAGAGAGAGAGTCTATTAATGTCCACGGGAGACCAAATTTTGGACTACCTTTTTATTAGCCTTCTCCTTTAGTGCTAGCCTTCATCATGGCTAAGTCTGTCCTTCACCTCCGGAGTGCCGACAGAAACTTAGTACGAAGACTTTGTATAAATGGATGCTCAAGTATGTGTGGGTGTGTGGATTTGTATGTGTGAGAGCATATTTTTATACTATGGTCTACACCCACTGTTGGGCGCTGATGATGTCAGTGGGGATGTCATAGTAGCTATTCCCTGCTATGCATGATGGGGTTTATGGTTTTCAACCTTGTGAGTGACTATCATGAAAGTCTATGGGACAACAAAAAGACCCATCTAGTACATCTGCTTAGAGAGAGTACATGGCAGCTCCCAGGGAGTGCAAAAAAAGCAGCTCTAGTTAGTACCTACATACTAGACTAGAAAAAACTTTATCAGCCATACATCAGTTTAAGATTGAGAGTCTTTTTGTTTGGATTTAAACTCTTTGATGATTGCTATGCCTTCACGGTATGCTGCCCATTTTTCTTCCTTCTAGCAGCCTTGACCTTGGCTAATTCCATTACCTGATTCTTCAGTTTTGAGCTCGAGTGAGTTCTTCAGCTATCCATGACTTAGTCCCTTTTTGCTTAGGCTTGGAGAGAAGCTTGACCCGAAAACCTTGTGATTTGAGCATAATAATATCATGTCCTCAGAGTGTCGGCTATTAGTTGCTCCACCACCACCACCACCACCACCACCACCCCCATCATTAGCCTTCCATTCAATGCTGGGCATGGCTGCTTTGACATGTGCTAGAGAGAGAGAGAGAGAGAGAGAGAGAGTTTTTTACTTCGTAGCAACAATGCCAAGACGCACACAGTAGGCGTATCCGAAGTCGACCACAAGGATCGAACACACACACACAATGACACGAACCAGGGCCTCAACCACCAAGACCCACGCGGGTTTTACAAAACTTGACGGGGAAGGATGGCTTATACACGTTTGAGAGAGAGAGTTTTTTAGTTCGTAGCAACAATGCCAAGACGCACACAGTAGGCTTAGAGAGAGAGAGAGAGAGAGAGAGAGAGAGAGAGAGAGAGAGAGAGAGAGTTTATTAAAGTCTTTGAAAGATTGAAGGGTCTATAAGACTGAGAAAACTAGATACAATGAGCGAAATTGGTGGAGGGGGCATCCACACCCAAGACAAATATAAATACTAATACTAAATATCTGAACCCATGGAAAGACACACAAGGTGATCAAGATCCATTGGGTAACAAGAATCCTATCCCCCTCTGGTGTGAAATGAGCTTCCTTGCTTTTGGTCACTCGAACTGCATCAGGCATTGCACTGCATATTTATCTTTTATCCTTTGTAGGTCTTCTTGGTTTGAAACATGGACGCTTCTTCACATCCATTGTAGCATCTTGATCTCCAACTAAGCATAGCAAAATTTATCGTGATTATGTAAACTTTGATGTTCCATCAGCCTCCATCATAGCTGTAACGGGGACGCGAAAAGTCTATTGTAACTCAACCCGTGCTTAACCCGGGGTTAACTGTGGTTAATTCTAGTAATAGTTTGGCTGGACTGGCTAGAGGAAGTGCCTAGGGGCAATTTCTAAGTGCACCTACTAGGTCCTAGGGGCAAGGCATAAGCATTAAAGAGGGGTCTTAAAGTTGGGCCCAAGGACAACCAACATTGTCTGTAAGGTGGGTTATGACTTTAATGAAGGGCCAAGTGGCATGCATGTGCTCCCTTCAACCTAACACCTCTCTCCTTCACCCTCCTGGAGCATTTCCAATTTGCAGAAGCTCTGTGTGTGGATTTCGTTGCATCTTCTTGCTCTCCCTGCATGCTGCTACTCTGACCTCTACCACAACCCTTGCACACAACCTGATGCAGCCCTGCTGCTGCTGTACGGCCCTTTGGCATGAATCTTGAGGCAATCCGACTGCTCTATGGCTGTTGTATGGACAATCCATATAGCTGTACGGATCATTCGACGCTCCTCGAGAAGGCCCTAATGAGGATTCTGTGGCAGGCATGCTTCCCGAGGAGGCTTTTTCGGCACAGATCCTAAGGTAGAGACTTTGGGACAGATTTGTTGGCTTTTATCCTCTACAGCTCTTGCTTGTCTGACTTCCACTCTCTATCTCTCCTTTTTTCTCATCACCTGGAGGCTAGAAGATACCTGCACCTAGCTGGGATCCTGGACAGGGGATAGGTGCGAGGCCAGAGCTCGCCCCTCTTCCACGAACATCGGGTACATGGTGGTTGTCTTATTTTTACTTGCCTTTCCTTCATTTGAAGTTATTTGCACGGTTTTTTGTGTGCTTGGAGTTCTGTCTGGTTCCCACAGGCTTAAGTAAGCACTCAAAGGCAAGGGTGTGCCTGGGAAAGGCAAGGGGACATAGTTGTTGCATGTCTTGACGCTACCTTGATCGCAGTTGCATATTGGTTTTGGATGCTTGAATGCCTTTCAGTTGGGTCAAGTTGTTAGAAACATGGTGGACAGAGACGGAGAAACGGTTAGGGTGTGAGGAAATGATACATGAATGAAAACATGATGAAAGGCTATCTTATTCATAATCATGAGAAGTACAAGCCTTATATAGGCTACTCACACACTAGCACCTAGTGCATATGGGATAAGTCCCATAATGACATGTGGCACTCACACATGATTCACACACATGAACTAGTACTAGATCACCTAGTACTACACACTAACACATCACATCACCACACTCTTTGGCTATGATATCTCTAACACCTCCCTTCAGAGCAAAGAGTGTGCGACCCAACACACAAGAGTAGACCAATCCCCCCTCCACCGCAATACTGCAAAGAGCAAGTCCACCTATCCAACACCTCCCGTGTGATAGCAACTTCTCAGTTAGCTTGCGACCGGCAAGGGTAAACCATCACTTGTCACCCCCCCTTACTCTGAAGTGGGTGGTCAATACCATCAAACCAAAGTAAAAGACAATACATTCATTTTTGGGGGACAACCCAAGGCAAAGTACCTCTTATTGACTCCAAATACATTCAGTTTAGAGGGACAACTCAAGGCTTAAGAAGCTTTATTCGACTCAACACAAACACACATACAACTAAGCATCATCTTTCTCCTCTAAGAGGAATAGATCATGCAACACAGTAGATGAAGCTTCTTGCTCAGGTCCAGTAGATGTAGCATAAATATTCTTGAGCTTGTCCACTTGGCTGAAGTATTGAGGTCAAGGGGATGAAGTAGTTTGTTAGCCAACTTCACACTAATAAACGCCATTGCTTTGTCATTCTGCTCATCTCTAGCTGAGAGTGGTGCTGATGAGTCTTCACCACGAGGACGAGGCTCCATAGTATCAAATTAAGGTAATAAAACCAACAGGCTGAAATGGATAACCAGCAAATGAAGAGGCTGGTCTAGGGATTTGAAATGGATCAGCAGCCTTCACAAATGCAAGGCAGCTGAAGAAAGGCTTGAATAAGCATGGCCAGCAGCTAGTCAATGACCTTGGAGGCTCCACGTATGCAAGAGGACAGAAATAGAGGCCTAGTGGTGCTCCAAATGTGAACCCGAATCAGAAAGCAGCAGGTATATGCCCCGAAAAGCAGAAAGAAACCACGAGGTGAGCACTCGTGGGTGTGATAACTGCCCAAGGTGCTGCAGCAGGTCCGAAACCCTAAAAATGGCTCACTAGGATACTCCGAAGTGCAAAAACAGGTCAACAATGTGAAAGGCGGCTCCCAAGAACAGCTCAGAATGCTGTAGCAGGTCTCTGATGCAAAAAACGGCTGATGTAGATGTGCAAGAGGCCAAGGAACTGTTCGAAAATGCTTCTATTGTAGGCGGTTCTGCAACAACCACCCTAGAACACCTTGAAAATGCAAGCAAGAGCTCTAAAACTGGTCGAAAATGCCTCCAAATAGGTCGAAAATCTGCAACCAACGCACGTGGATGGGCTGCTCTGCTGCAGCGGCCTGAAAACCCTAAAAACAGGGATGAACATGCTCTGAAATGGCTCGAATTTCCACATGTGCTGCTCCTAACAGAGGCGGCTATGGAGGGGAGACAATGGAGAGGCTATGCGTGCAGAAAGGAGAGCAAGCGAGCTGCAAAACAGAGGATGAATGGGCAACAAAGATGGCAGTTGTGCAAAAACCCTAAAAGGGTAGAAAGCAGCTGAAAGAAGACAGAAACGAGGCTGAATCTGAGGCGGAAATGTGCAGGGCTGAGGCAGGCAGGAAGAAAGGTTTGAGCAGAAGTAGGGTTTTGGATTAGGGTTAGGTCTAGGATGATGTGGCAGCTATGGCAGGGTGAACCTGCTCTGATACCATGTTAGAAACATGGTGAACAGAGATGGAGGAAAGGTTAGGGTGTGAGGAAACGATACATGAATGAAAACATAATGAAAGGCTATCTTATTCATAATCATGAGAAGTACAAGCCTTATATAGGCTACTCACTCACACACTAGCACCTAGTGCATATGTGATACGTCCCATAATGACACATGGCACTCACACATGAGACACTCATGAACTAGTACTAGATCACCTAGTACTACACACTAACACATCACATCACCACACTCTTTGGCTATGATATCTCCAACACAAGTCTGAAGTGGATGCCTAAGATTGCCTTGCCACTAGGATTCTAGTGGTGCACTGTGGAATAGATGCCCAGAAGATAGTTCGAGGATTTTCAAAGAGGAACGGTACAGGGGTGAGCCCTTGGTGTAAAGAATTTCCATTCAGAAGCATTAAATAAATACCACGGGTGCCAAGGCATTTGGGGCCAATGGGTGTATTGTGTACTGTTTTCACTGAGCAGGGACATTCTAGCCTCCCCGTTGTTGTTGTTGAAGTTTATTTCTAAGTAAGTAAACGAAGTGTTTGGTGTGATGCATTTGTGGCTGTATTTGTGGCACTTGATAGTTTGGCAGAGGTTCACCACGCTTCAGTTATCTGAAGGCCGGTTACAGTGGTTCCATTGCTGAGATAGTCACCATCTTTCTACAGAGGTGAGCCTTGGTAGTGTTGGGTAAAGGGGGCCCATTGCACTTTTTGCTACAGCCAATCAATCTCAGCAAGCATGTCACACCGTGAGAGGTCATTGACCATCTCTGAGCAAGAGGAGCAAGAGGAAGGCCCCTGGGCATGAGAGAGCTTTCAGGAGGAACATAGTATCAGCGAGGGTGATGCGGAGTTGGACAGTGGGGAACAGCAAGTTCCTCCTAAGCATGCCGCTGAGGACTCACAAGATGAGGTAGATTAGGCTGAGGAGCTTGATCCCAATGCCCTTTTTCAGTTGCGAAGGCAAAGTGTAGTGGGAGCCCTGTCACAGCTGCAGCGGGGACGAGCATTTTTCAAGCGAAATCTTCCGAGCGTCCGAGCGAAGGAAAAAAAAAGCTTCCAACTATGCAAAAATATGACAAAAATGGATCAGAAGAAAACATAGTTTCACTTAGAAATATGAAAAGTATTATAGGAATGCCTATTTTATACACGAATATTTATGTGAATCTTTGGGAATGGTGAGAACATAATGGGATGGCTTTTGAAGAAACCCACATGTAGAGTAGACTTCTCTATGAAAATTCCCTTATGATCCTTCTTACAACTTTTTACTTAATAGGGGGTGACATTGAAAAACCTCTCTCACCTATCTTCATGAAAGGGTTTCTCCAAAGAAAACTCATTGAAGCAAGCCATCAAGGTAGTTTCGCCAGCGAAACCCCTTTGAACAAGGTCTTTCAAGGTAGTTTCGCTGGCGAAACTACCTTGGACAGCACTTTTAAAAGTGACATAACTTTCACATCCAATGTCCAAATATAGTCATTCAGCCACTCAAATTGATCGGAAAACCCCATTTGAGCACATCTATGGGGTTATATTTTGGAAAAACTTGCATATATAGTATTAAATATTACATGTATTTTATGAGAGTGATATATAAGCCCAAGTTAATACTTATTTATAGTAATTTAAAGTTCTGTAAAAACATGTCCATAAATATATTGTTATTAATACTATAAAAACAGTTGAAAGATATTGCCATATGATATAAATGTGTTTAATAAGTAATTATTTATGTATAATATTATTATGTTGAGAGTGATTATGAGGGACGTTTCTTAAATGAATTATTTTTCAATACTTTTTTAAGGTAATAACAAGGGTACAAAGGGATGTCTATGAATAAGAAGATTTATGTTATGTAAAAATGAATGAGTGACTAGTTTGTATATTTTTATGATAAAGGGATCTAGTTCTAATGAAAATAAAAGTGTAAAAACCATGTTTCCTAAAGAAATACTATTTTTAAAATCTCTTAAAAAACACGCTCGTATAAACTTGCTCATAGGTTTTTGCTCGTAAAATTGATGCATCCAGCTGCAGCTGACTTTCATGGAGATTATGCAAACTCCTCCTAGCAATATTGCTCCTCCTGGAAGCAAAAAGATGTCTCAAAAGAAGCATAAGAAGACTCACAGGCACAATCCCTCAGAGGAATAGCCACAATTGATGCCCTCAGTTGCCCCGGGAATGGGTAATGCCAATAATTTTTACTCAGTGAATCAAAGACAACAAGTTTTTCTGCATACTATGATGCATCCCAGGTATTTATTTGTAGGGGGTTCAATGTTCCAAGCAATGGTGGAACAGCCGACAGAAGCACCTATAATGCCAGGCAGTTTTGTGGGCAGCATGCAGCCCGGAATGCAAAATTTCTAGCAGCATATGATGGGAGGAATGTCCCTTGCTAATGCCAACATGATGTATGCAAATCTTGGGATGCAGATAGGGATCCCCGAGGAGGCCTTGACGAGGATTCCGAGGTAGGCACACTTCCCGAGGAGGCTTTTTCGGCACAAATCTTGAGGCAGAGTCTTTGGGGAAGATCTGTTGGCTTTTATCCTCTACAGCTCTTTCTTGCTTGACTTCCTCTCTCTCTCTCTCTCTCTCTCTCTCTCTCTCTCTCTTTCCTTTTTCTCGTCACTTGGAGGCTGGAAGACACCTACTCCCTGCCTGCATGCTGCTGCTCTGACATTTACCACAGCCCGTGCACACAACCCAAGGCAACCTTGCTGTTGTATGGCCCTTTGGCGCGAATCTCGAGGCAATCCGACTGTTGTACAGCTCCCGTACAAATTGTACGGACAGTCTGTACAGCTGTACTGATCATTTGGTGCGCAATTCGAGGTGGGTGCGCTCCCCGAGGAGGCCTTGACAAGAATTTCGAGGCAGACATGCTTCCCGAGGAGGATTTTTTGGCACATATCCTGAGGCAGCGACTTAGGGGCAGATCTATTGGCTTTATCATCTACAGCTCTTTCTTGCCTGACTTCCGCTCTCTCTCTCCCCCTTTTTCTCTTCACTTGGAGGTTGGAAGACACCTGCAACTAGCTGGGAGCTTGGACAGGGGATAGGTGCGAGGGAAGAGCTCGCTCCTCTTCCGTGGACAACGAGTACATGGTTGTTGTCTTCTTTTTGCTTGCCTTTTCCTTCGTTTGAAGTTATTTGCAGTGTTTTTCGTGTGCTTGGAGTCCTCTTTGGTTCCCACAAGCTTAAGTAAGCACTCAAAGGCAAGGGTGTGCCTGGGAAAGGCGAGGGGACAGAGTTGTTGCATGTGAAAGCCTTGAGGCTATTTTGAGCGCAGTTGCATGTTGGGTTGGATGCTTGGATGCCTTTCAGTTGGGTCAAGTCATAAGTGGATGCCTAAGATTGCCTCGCCAATGGGATTCTAGTGGTACACTGTGGAATAGATGGCCAGAAGGTAGTCAGAGGATTTGCAAAGAGGAACAGTACAGGGGTGGGCCCCTGGTGTAAAGCATTTCCATTCAGAAGCATTAAATAAATACCGAAAGGGGTGGCAAGCCATTTGGGGCCAATGGGTGTATTGTGTACTATATTCACTGAGCAGGTGCATTCTAGCCTCCCCATTGTTGTTGTTGAAGTTTATTTCTAAATAAGTTAAGTAAAGAAAGTGTTTGGTGTGATGCATTTGTGGCACTTGATAGTTTGGCAGAGGTTCACCACCTTTTAGTTATCTAAAGGACGGTTATAATAGCCCTCCTCTTAATCGCTATGATACCAATGTGACATCCCAAAACTGGAGTTATTAGACAGCCGAGATAGTTGTGCAGAATGTGTTGTAAGGAGTTCTTGTCTGATGTCTCCTTTGGATCACCTTGGCTTTGGAGCCACATGTGAGAGTCACCTCACACTGTATCTAGCCCAATGATGGCTTTGATCTAACTATTGTTACCATCCCCATAATTGCCTACTATGTGACTTCCAACATCCCTTGGGGTATACCCATAGTTAGGCCAGGATTTGGATGTAGTCATGGCAAAGTGCGTCATAAATCTAACTGCTTAAGTCCTTTACTGAAATAGTTTAATACAACCCTTGTCTCTCCCCCCTCTCCTTTTCTCCCTCCTCATATCCACCCCCCATGTGCCCCACCTATTCCTTCTTTTTCGCATAGAATGCTGCAATTGTAGTTACATTGAATGCTAGTAGCACATGTTGATGCTCACTTGTATTCTTTTAGCAATTATTTGCTCGTTATTGCTAAAACTCCATCTCGATTGAAGTACAACTAGGATGAGTTTGGTTTCTTCTTATATGAACTGATGGCTTTATTGTGAATATGTATAGGTTCGTGTGCTATCCCCTGATAAAGACTTCTTCCAACTCATTTCCTCTTCGCTCCGCCTTTTGAGATTTGTTCCCCGTGGTTCAGGGTGAGTTTTTTGTTAAGCAAGAAAATAGGAGTGTGACTCTTGATGTTTGCTCAGCATTATGAAATCACACCCTTGGACTGGTACAATGTCTCTAGTCATTAAATATGTACGGTATCCATGCAAGAGTAAAAAAGTTAAATGATACCAAGAAGTCTTTTATTATGTTGACTTATTCTATAATGCAAATAAATAGGTAGGCTAACCAACCTCTGCCAAGGGTTTTGGATTGAATTTCTATGATGATCTCTTTGAGTGAGTATTGAATATGCTTTTTTTTTGGGGGGGGGGTGAATTTAAGGCCACGGTGGACTAAATTCTCAATTGGACAGAAGCTTGGTTGATTTTATAATATTCGTAGCTCATAAACATATGCCTTTGGAAAGGTGCATTGCCTTTTTATCAAGTTTTTCCAATGTAGTTTTCTAGGTGTGTGCCTAGAAAGTGGAATCAATACTCTCTTGCTACTAGACTTGTAACTTTAAGTTCTAATATGTTCTATCTAATATTTGAAACTTCTTTCCATACACAGGATTGTATCTTTCGGTCTTGAGGACTTTCATGCAAGATTTGAAAATTTGGAGCCATCACAATTTGTTGATATTCTAGCTCTAATGGGAGATAAGATCGACAACATTCCAGGTGTAGTGTCTTAACTTGTTTATCACTCATCAGCTTAGCTAGATGGAAAGTTGACTCATACCTTAACCATTCTTCAGCTTGGAATCATATTGTTCTTTTGTTTCATTTGTGGAATTCCTCACATGTGGTCCAATCACCCAACAAAGGGAGGCATGGCTAGCTAACTCTTATAGATCCTTTGGTCTTTCGAAGATGTTATTAAAATTTCTTTCTTTCTTGCTTTCTTCACCAAATTGTAGATTTCTTAAAGAGTCGTTCCTTGAGCATGATCTCTATATCAAAGAAGTCATCAGTTCTAAATGGTGCAAATGCACATTTGCTACAACTACTTGTCGATTGTGAAAGGATGATGTCATGTAGCTAACAATCAGCTCATAGGTATTAATTGCATTTATTAAGAGACATGCCATGTACAAGGATATTTTTGGGACTGAAGGGATGGATTGAAATTTATTTTTCACAATAGATGTGTTGGTAAAGTTTTGCATTGGAGAGATCTTAGCACAAGAAAGTGCTCTTTGAAATTGTCTAGGCGAAGCCTAAAACATGAATACATACTTTTATAAGGAGGCAAATCCTAACCCGGACCCTAAAGAGCGAGAGACCTTACTATTTTGTGGTGAATTTAAAAATGATTCAAGTACCCATTCATTTTCAATCAGTCCCAACATTTTAAGATTCAATGCTTGGTAGCTCATGGCTACCGTAACAAAATCCTCTTCATGAGTACTTGCACAATCAACACTTGTCTTGACTTCTATTGTCCTTTACCTAGAAGCTTCAATAGAGACGCTCAATGTGCGAGTTGCCGAACTATGGTATTGACATGCTAAGCTACCTGGGAACAATAACGTCAAGCACAACCATTAGCTATTGATTTGAAATCGTGATACTTGTACGACATCTCGTTAGTGCAAGAGATCATGTCTCTTGTGCTACTCTGAATCAGCAACCCACTCAATTATACAAAAGAGACTTCAAAATATAGGTACCCTTCAAATCCCCTCTCAATGATATGCCCAAAAGCACTCATGGAAGTGTCTTAGCAGCACCTAGTGTACTCAAAGCATTAAATTCAGCCCATAGGGATATAATAACTTCTAGGAGTAACCCAGTGAGTCAATACCTTTGACATTCTTATGATAGTATAAATAGTTGAGCTCTGTGGATTTGGGTAAATTTGTTTTTCATATTGTGACAGATAGACAATAGATGAGATCATGGGATCCATCAATTGAGCCATCCGCAAATGTAAGGATGATAGTTTTCATGTGTTTCTTTTAGTCATGAAAGATCGAAATGACAATGCAACTTTGATTGTGTAAAAATATTTTGGCAAATATGCCATCCTTCTTGGGCCTTGTCTTGGTTTTGAGCTTCGGCTTTGGAGTAGGTTAGCAAGCTATCTTAAAATGGGGCAAGAACTTTGCAACAAAAAAAAAAGAAGGAGCAAGGAGTGATAACACTTGGCAGTAGGAGTGGCAGACTAAAATGCTATTTTAAGGTATTGGTTGGTCATGTGCTCTAGCTAGGATGAACTAATGAAGTCATAGTAAAAGAGGTGACTGGGATTGTGGTGCTTCTATTACATCCTATGCCTTGACTTAGAATTTGTTGATCTACTAACAACATAGCATAGAGCACCCAATCATAATAACCATGCCCTTAGGTTTGAGCTAGCAAGTTTACCTCCTAGCCCCTTAGTTTGAGCCAGCAAGTTTACCTCCTAGTTGTATACCTCGAAGCACAACGTCTAGACAACTGATCAAACTAGTCAGCTTAATAAATAGAACTTGTGTCCCATACTACATGCCCCTTTCACCAAGCTACCAAAAAGTCTATGCACGAGGGCCTAGCTCTTCGGAGATGTGAGCATTTGGCTTATATTTACAAGCCTTGATCTGCTATCTATACTATCTAGTTGTTGTTATCAGAGATATGCCTTAACTAGTTTGCTTTTCCATAACATAGTTAGCTTTCAACATTGCTTTTCTTGGAACAAACCTTTCCACTAAACCTCATTTGAGCTAGCTCCAGCCACAACCTTAGACTCTATTCCGAACCCTTGATTAGAGTGCACTCAAACCCTTGGCTGCTATGTCAATGATGAATGAGACTTGGTTGAACTCTAGATATTGTTATCCTTGAGTCAAATCCTAGATCTTTCCAAATCTTTGATTTAAGTGGCCTTATGCCTAGGTCATCCAATCTTTGTTTAAGTTGTTAGTAGTTGTAGCTGAAGTCTGTTTACAAATGTATCCTTATAATAATAGCTTGTACCCTTGACGAACCATATATGTTGGCGTCCTATTTTACCAAGGTATGCTGTCTAGGTTGATGTATTGCAACATCTCTACAGGATATGCTTTTAGTTTTCAACCTAACAAAAGAATCACACAAGGTCCGATGGTGATCGGGGCCACTATGGCATCAAACCCATGATAGAGTGCTGACGTCGGCAAGTTTGCATGGTCCATTGTGGTCTCCTAGCAGTGGCTATCCGTCGGACATCACCCCAACTCCTGTGTCCTTGGTTTGACGAACATGAAGGGAAGATCCCCAATTCTCATTTGTGCATTGCCACGTTGATGGTCTGTCGTGCCTCACTCTGGGCCTCAGCCACGTCGTCTCCTTGGGATTGTGGCATGTGCTATCCGAATGAAAAAATGTTGTGATCACGCTCTGGGCTGGTTTGAATGGGTTCCCTGATCTCGTCTGTGTGTCCTAAGGGAACTAGTTTGTGTCGTACAAGATCATGAATGAAAATGGCTAGATGTCTCTGATCTAGGTGGACAAGGAGGCTGAAGAGGGAATTGAATCCATCTTTGAAAAAGGTAGTAGTGGCTGCCTTGGATCTTGTAGTACAAGGGCATCTAAAAGCAAAGTTCTCCTTTGACTCAATCACAGATGCGCCCTCTCTTGGGATGCCCTCAACCCATCTAGTCTCAATGAGAAATCAGAGAAAACCTGGAACTACTCAATCAAAATCCTTAGAGAGTGGGGGAGGTGGATCTGTGTGTAGCCTAGTGGCAGGTTAATGAAGCCCTTCTCTGGTATCCATAGATATTAATCTCTGTAAAAGTTGAGCTTCACAGGAAGCTCGCCAGGGGCTAACTAGGTCTTCTATGTAGTAGCTATATGAGATTCTTCCGAATGACTTGGTTGGCCTTGCAATAGGTGAGCGGAACAGAGGGAGCCTCAAGGCTATATTGAAAGGGAGGCAATTTGTCCATGTGGAGTCCCAAACGCACAAAAAATCTGCAAGGGCACATACTAGCACCTTTGATCACCCTAAACTGCTAATGCTTGCGTTGGTAACTTGCATCTCGAGGACCCAAAATCCATGACTCATTGGAGGTATGTGATCACGTGGAATTCTGCGGTGAGATGGAGTGGGGAAACACCTAATTTAGCTAAAATGATATGGCATGGAGCTAACGGCTTACAACGGATGATCTGTGCTAGAGAAGAATCTGGAGTCTCTCCACTCGAGCCCATTTTGAGAGATCTCAACAACTGAAGCAGAACAGAAGAGGGTGAGAGAAAGGGAGAACTAGAAGAGAGAGCCACAGAAGTTTTGGTGGGTACAGAACACCCTAATCTTCTATGTCATCCATATATATGTGTTTGAGTATTGTACATAAGCGGGGTTAAGGTACAATGGCCTTTAACCCCCACAACCTCCCACTTAAAGGCCAATGTGCCTTTAAGGGAGAACAGCCAATGTGGTACAGTGGTCTTTAACCCCTACAACCTCCCACTTAAAGGTACAGTGGCCCCAATGTGCCTTTAAGGTATGTGATCACGTGGAATTCTGCGGTGAGTTGGAGTGGGGAAACACCTAATCTAGCTAAAATGATATGGCATGGAGCTAACGGCTTACAACGGATGATCTATGCCAGAGGAGAATCTGGAGTCTCTCCACTCGAGCCCATTTTGAGAGATCTTAACAACTGAAGCGGAACGGAAGAGAGTGAGAGAAAGGGAGAACCAGAAGAGAGAGCCATTCAAGTTTTAGTGGATACAGAACATCCTAATCTTCTATGTTATCCATATATATATGTATTTGAGTATTGTACATAAGCGGGGTTAAGGTACAGTGGCCTTTAACCCCCACAACGTCCCACTTAAAGACCAATGTGCCTTTAAGGGAGAATAGCAAGTGAGCATACTATCCAATGCCCATCAATACACGACAAAACTCAAACCACTGATGACTAGGTAGACTCTTCGTCAGCATATCTGCAGGGTTATCATCTGTATGAACCTTGACAAGCTCTATGCGCTTGTCCTCAAGTACCTCTCTGATAAAATGGTACCTGACCTCAATGTGTTTGGTCTTTGCATGAAAGACGGGATTCTGTGCTAGTTGAATAGCACTCATGGAATCACTATGCAATGTCAGTACATCTGTATGAATCCCCAAATCTCTCACTAGGCGATCAAGCCATATAGCCTCCTTGCAACCCTCTGTGGCTGCAACATACTCGGCCTCTGTGGTAGATAAAGCAACACACTTCTGTGCATGAGACATCCACGACACTGCACCACCTGAAAAGGTGAACACATAACTAGAAGTGGATCTCCTGCTATCCACATGTCCTGCATAGTCAGAATCTGTGTAGCCAAGTACACGCATCTCTCTTCTGCCAAAGCAGATGCACATTTCTTTGGTATCCTTCATGTACCTCATGATGCACTTAACTGCCTCCCAATGCCTCTTTCCTTAATTAGCCATATACCGGCTAACAACTCCCACTGCAAATGCAATGTCCGGTCTGGTAGCTATCATAGCATACATAAGGCTCCCAGCCGTTGATGCATAAGGAACCTTGGCCATCATGGCCCTCTCCTCATTTGATTTGGGACTATCTGCCTAACTCAGTTTCACATATGGAGGCAATGATGTATTGCCTTCCCTCCCTCCATATTGAAACGTTGCAGCACTTTATAACATACTTCTTCTGTGAAAGCCAAAGGAGTTTCCTACTCTGGTCACGCGTGATGCGCATACCAAGAATATGACTTGCAGGTCCCAAATCCTTCATGTCAAAGACCTCATGCAACTTGGCTTTCAATGCATCTAGCTCATAAGTGTTCTTGCTAGCCAATAGCATATCATCCACATAAAGTACCAGGAGTATCAAGATATTATCCTTAGCCCTTTTAGTGTAGAGGCAGTCATCAATCTCACTTCTTCTGAAACCCTGGGACTAAATGAAAGCATCAAACTTTTGATACCATTCTCTAGGCGCTTGCTTAAGGCCATAGAGACTCTTTTTCAGCTTGCAAACTAAATTCTCTTTGTCCTTTTCTTCAAAGCCTTCCGGCTGTACCATGTAAATTTTCTCATATAGATCCCCATGCAAGAAAGCTGTCTTTACATCCATTTGTATAAGCTCCATATCCTCTACTGCCACAAGTCCAAGTATGCATCTAAGTATAGTCATCTTCACAACCGGAGAGAAGCTCTCATCAAAGTCCACACCCTTCTCTTGCTTGAACCCTTTAGCAACCAAATGGGCCTTGTACTTTAGCACATCATCACCTGTGACCTTCATCTTGTAGACCCATTTGCATGGCAATGCTTTCTTTCCATGTGGCAAAGAAACCAAGTCCCAAGTCTTATTTTGCATAAGTGAATTTATCTCTGATTGCATAGCATACTCCCACTTGCGTTGATCCTCGTGCATCATAGCCTCCCTATAGCAAGAAGGCTCCCCGCAATCAGTAAGCATCACATAGTCTGCCCTTGGAACAAATCTCTCAGGCGGTCTAGACACTCTAGATGTTCTTCTCAAGGGCATTTCAGCTTGCTGTCCTGCCTGCATATCAGCCACCTTTGGCTCATCATTGCCACTAATAGATGATCCATCATCTACCCTTGATTGTGTACCTATGGGAGTACCTGGTGGCATCATTTCATGCACATTCGGTGCATGGGCAGCTTGCTGTCTATAAACATATGCGGGTGGATTCACATCTTGAAAAGTGATTCTCCTCATTTCCACATCCCTCATGGGTGTCTTATGCATCTTCTTCTCATTGAAGAACACATCATGGCTTCGTATGATTTTCTTTGCTTCTGGATCCCAGAGACGATAGCCCATCTCTCCACTTTCACCATAACCAAGAAAGATGCATTCCTAGACTTAGGATCTAGCTTCTTCTGAAGCTCTTTTGGCATGTGTGCATATGCCTCACACCCAAATATACGCAAATGAGAGTAAGAGAGCTTCTTGCCACTCCATGCCTCTTCAGGAATACCACCATCCAAACTCTTGCTAGGTGATCTATTGATCACATGCACGGCAATCTTGCATTGGAAACCATACATTGCAACCTTTCCTGAATGGTGCGGTTCATCTGTTTTGCAATTGGATTTTTCTTTGAAGTACGAGAGGACGTGAGCTCCCTCTTGATCCCACGTGTATCATAAAAATGTTGAAAGTCGTGAGAGAGATACTCTCCACCATTGTCAATTCGTAGGCATTTAAGCGTTCTACCAAAGCCAGCGATTTCTGAAATACCTGGAACGCATCGCTCTTTCGAGCTATAGCATAAGTCCACACTTTCCTAGTTGCATCATCAATGAATGTCACATAGTATTCAGCCTCGCCTAATGACCGTGTAGGCATGAGACCACATACATCTGAATGCACCAAATCAAGCCTTTCAAGCTCTTTCTTTTCCCTTCTTTTATGGTCTAATTTAGTCTGGTTCCCACAGAGATAATGCTCACAAAATTCAAAGTTAAGAAAACTCAAATGTGGTACATAACCCAAACGGCATAAGAGTTTCATTCCATTCTGGCTCATGTGCCCCAACTTGCAATGCCATAAAGAAGTACTTGGCTGCTCGGTTATTGCAACAACATGATCAGACACCCTGATACATGTAAGGGATATAAAGTCCCACACTTGGCACCCCTGGCCAAAACCATAAAGTCCTTTTGAATTTTTCAACTTTGAAAGCTTTGAAAACGAGCATCATCTAACTGACCCGCTGAAATGAGACTCTTGATCAGCTTAGGCACATGTCTCACATTTTTCAAAACAAATGTAGACCCATTTGCAAAAGAAAACTTTATGTAACCTACTCCCACTATGTCACTTGCATAGTTATTTTCAAGATGCACACAACCTGTCTTTCCACTGTCATAAGTGGAGAACCATTCCCTATGGCAAGTAACATGGAATGAAGCACCAGAATCCAAAATCTAATACTGGGAATATGCATCATTTGAAGTGGTAAGCAAGTCTGCAGGTAGACTAGACATGAAAAGAATGTCATTATCACTATCATGAGTGACTATATTGATCTCAACCAAACACATTGAGGTCAGGTACCATTTCATCAGGGAGGTACTTGAGGACAAGCGCATAGAGCCTGTCAAGGTTCATACAGATGATAACCCTGCAGATATATTGACGAAGAGTCTACCTAGTCAGTGGTTTGAGTATTGTCGTGTATTGATGGGCATTGGATAGTATGCTCCCTTATTTGTTCTCCCTTAAAGGCACATTCTCCTTTAAGTGGGAGGTTGTGGGGGTTAAAGGTCACTGTGCCTTTACCGCGGTTATGTACAATACTCAAACACATATATAAATGAATGAAAAAGAAGATTAGGGTGTTTTGCACCCACCAAAACTGTGTGGCTCTCTGTTTCTCTCTCCCTCTTCTGTTCTTGCTTCCATTGAGAGCACTCTCAAGAACTTGCATATAGAAGTTGCATGTAGGAGTTGCATGTAGAACTCGCATGTAGGCTTTGTCCTTCCTTGGACTCTATTTCTTCTTATTTGCATCCCAATTTGCATTCTTTATTTCTTCTTATACTTGCATTCTTTTTCTTATTCTTTTGTTCTCTTTTCAACTTGTAGGAATCCTTTTTCAAGTGGCTCTTCTTGCCACAATGGTAACACTCAATGTTCCGTGCCTTAGATTTGCTATGGACTTCCCCTTGAAAGCCAATAAGCTACCCACAACATCATCAAACTTCAGTACTCCACGAGGTGCAGAGTTACTGACAGCTGTACGGAAGGTATCCCATGAGGATGGCAATGAACACGAGGAATATTGCTTTGGTCTCTATATCAAAATTCATCTTCTAAGCCTGGAGCTGGCTGAAAATAATATTGAATTCATTTAAGTGAGAAATCTTCTATGTCATCCATATATATGTGTGTTTGAGTATTGTATATAACCAGGGTTAAGGTATAATGGCCTTTAACCCCCACAACGTTCACCTCTCATAGATTAGTCCCCCAACATGGGCTACTATACATACCCGATGGAAAGAAAAAATACTTCATCTGGGGAACGTGGACTTGGGAGTGAAAGCACTATGCTCAAACTTGGCAAGCAGGGCGTACCCTCTGCTTAGTCGGGCTTGCATCGCTTGTCTCATTGTGAAAATCAGGCCTCCCGGATATGTGTAGGAGGCAACGACCTCCACCAATAATCCATTGAGGGTGAACTGCTCTCTAGTCATGACTGCCTTGGATGTGTTGAAGATCATAATCTTCGTGTTGGCCTTGGAGCGGCCCTAATTTTTAAAGTATTCAGATTTTGACGATTTTTATATCAGCGCATAGAGCAAAAGCCCTCAAAAATCGCTGAAAATTTTATAGATTTAGAGCTGAATATGGCCAGAAATTGATGACGCAGGCTGGCTGTTGCCCTAACTGCGATCTGGGGTTATAGTTACGCAAATCAGGTTCTGTTTGTTGCTGAAGGGTCGCCTAGGGTGCAGCAGGCCTCGTACTAAGTTTGGTCGAAGCTGGAGGCCATTTGCCTTAATTTCGAGGAAAAAGGCCCTTCCAGCCTGGCGAAATGTGCAGATCCTATGTGCTTCTGATGTGCATTCTGCAAATCAGTGAATCCCAGCTTCTATTGGCATTCTTCTACCCTAATTGGTCTGGTATATGCATGGATTGGTGGAACTGCTGAAGTTCGAGGCCAAAATATGGTAATTTGGCTCAAAACATTGTGAATTGCAGTAAATACGGTGCAATTTTTATGCGCTATTTGCAGTGCAGGGTATTTGCAGGCTGAACAACACATTTATGATACATACAGTGTAGTCGTCAGCTGAATATTGCACCTGTAACTCAGACAGTGCAATTATACACATGGCATTGCATTTGATCTGCAAACAGTGTATCAATTGACTAAGCATTGCAGAGGTATATATTTTTTCTCTTATGGCTCGGAGAAAATCTGCCCCAAATTCAAAAAAAGGAAAGTTAGCAATGGATCTCAAAGCTGAAATGGATCATGATGAAGCTCAATTAATGGGTCAGGCTGAGGCATTGGTACCTATAGATGTTGTTCAGACAAGGATCATGAGCATGAAGAGACAGACCCTTCTATCAAGCTTTGAAGTCCCATTCAAGATCCCATAGTCGATCATTTTCTAAGTCACCTCCCCACAAGGCCAAGCTCAATTTGGAGGGGTTCATGGCGGTAATGTTGGAACAACAGGAACAAATGATGGAGTGACAGAGTAAAATGATACAGCAACTTGTGGACCAACAGCAATTAGTTGGTCAAGTTGGACACTTCAATTCAGTTCTGGAGCGGAGGATTCAGGGTATGGAAAACGAGTGCAGGACTAAGTTTGATAATGCCTTCAACCAGTTGTGAACTTAGCTAGGAGTAGGGTCGAGCCTAAAGGAAAGGAGACAGCTAGGGATGAGCAACCTAAGAAGTATGTGGATCTAGGGCAGGCTTGGGTGATTCCAGACAAGTGTGATTTCATGGCTGATGCCAGAAGGGCACATCCTCCTCTTTTCAGGTAGCCAATCAATTCATAGAACATATATTTAGGTTACATGGCCTCCCTCGGGCCTCAAGAGATAGTGAGTGATAGAGATGCTAAATTCATGAGTGGGTTTTGGAAAGTACTGTTCTCTCAAATGGGTACCAAATTGTTTCCTAGTACAGCTTACCATCCCCAACCCAAAGTGATGGTCAGACTGAGAATGTGAACAAGTGGTTGGAAGAATATTTGAGGCATTTCTGTTGTAATACACAAGAGTCCTGGGATAAGTGGTTATGCTCGACAGAATTTTGTCATGACTCTGGTAAGCACACTTCCATTGGAATGTCACCATTTGGAGCTATATATGGTTGCCAGGTCAAGCTAGCTTCTACACTCAAAGATCAGAATATTTTCAATCAACATGCTCAGGAGGAGTTGGAGAGAATGTACACAATCCTACAGTTGGCCAAGGATAATTTATGCACGGCACAATCTAGGATGAAAGAGTATGCAGATCTAAAGAGAAGGATGTGGAATTACAGGAAGGGGATTGGGTGTATCTCAAGTTGCATATACATAGGTATGCCTCTTTGAAAGGTAACACCAACATCAAGCTAGCTCAGAGATTCTATACGGTTGGACCTGCCTTCTGCCACTAAGATCGATAATGTATTTCATGTGTCCTTGCTCAAAAAGCATGTTGGAGCAGATATTCCAGTTATATTGCAGAATTGCCTCCCATGGATGAATCAGGACAGATAGAGTACATACCAGAAAAGATATTGGGTTACAGGGACAAAATCCTCAGAACTAAGGTTTTGTCAAAATAGTACATTAAATGGAAGGGGTTACCAGAGGATGATTCACCATGGCAGCCTAAGAGCATTGTGCAGGACTTTCCCTATCTGCTGAGCTGATTGGAGCCCTTTCTGCCCACATCTGGCCGCAGTACTTATATGTACTCTTTTTCATTCAGTTGTATCATTTGTGTCCATTTTGAGGACAAAATTCTGTGAGGAGATTATGACATTATTGAACTCCAGTTAGCAGTTAGTTAGGTAGTGGGCCAAAGAGTACTTATACGTACTCATTTCCATTAAGTTGTATGATTTCTGTCCATTCACAAAGTTTTAGCAGGACAAGATACTCTTGCGTGTGGTCGAACAGATTTTGGTCTTGAACAGTATTGTATTTAATAAGTGAAGAATTCTCTAATTTGCAGATGCCAAACAAATGCAATAGGCTGATAGATGAGGGTGCAAAAAGTATTTCAGAACATGAAAATTGCCCAGAAAAGCAATCTAGTTTGCTGCATTTCTCTCAATTCAAAGTCATCTTTAGAGATGGTATTATGATATACTCACTCTTGTTCTCACATGCAGCCCAAGAAGAAACTGTGAGGTTGAGTTTCCTATTCGTGCTACCAATGATAATTTGCCTTGTGTGCAACTTTTTCCTGTGCAATGTGTGCAGGTGTGCCAGGGATTGGAGAAAAAACTGCTGTTAAACTCATCAAACTGTATGGTGCGTTTTAATATTTTTATCATTATAAACAATGCTTTTGATTTTTAGTGGCACAAATATTTCTTCCCTATCCTTCATATGAAAGGACGATGAATTCTTTCATCCTGAATCTTGATATTGCTTGTATTCTGCTTTTCATCTATGTATGGGCTAGCAGGTCATGTAAGTTTTTATATTGTTTTCACGTTATACTTAAAATGTCAAAATATGGACTATGGTCTTGTGGCTTGTTCTGAGACGTATGGAAGGTGCTGCTGTTAGGCTCTTTGGAGAAGGTGCTTGAAGAGCGTTACAACGTGAAAGGAAAAAGAGCTCTAAATGTAATCACCTCAGCTCTCTTCACATATTCAATTAGCAATCCTTTCTATTTTCTAAACATTGAGAAATAGTAATCCTTTCTATTTTCTAAAAATTGAGAAATTCTGTGGTTTCTTTGTATGGTGGGCCTGGTACTTCAAGCAATTTATTGTTGTCTGCGAGACCTTTGTTTTAATATAAATACATGTGCCCAAGATATTTGCAGGGATACACTATTTTTGGGGACTTTTGCTCTTTTGAGAGTGTGTGTGTGTGTGTTTTTTGGAAGGGGGGAGGGGATTGAGGTTGGTGTAGATAAAACAATAATGAAGCCTTACATAAGGCCAAAAGAGGTTCCTGCCTGTGTAAGAATTTTTTTATACAGGAGCAAGTAAATTAAAGCTCGATTGTATGTACGTTTACTGAGTTTGGACTGCTCTAAAATCTTGAATATGAGAGAGCTGATCGGAGGGTGCGAGGAGGTAGAGAGAGCTGAAGCACGTGCGCGCGCGTGCGTGAGAGAGAGAGAGAGAGAGAGAGAGAGAGAGAGAGAGAGAAAGAAAGAAAGTGTATTATTGTCCACTAAAGGCCAAAATGGGCCCATGGGACATCAAGAACTCTGCATACAAGATAGCACAAAATCAACGTGCCACAAAGAAGAGGCATCGTCGAATATCATCTAAGTGCTACGCAATACAATGCAAGTGAAAGTACATAATGTCAAATCTAAGCCTAAATACAAAGTAAACTAGATGCAAGGAAACCGCCCCTGGGTGCAAAATGGGGGGATGAGTACAATATGCCAATGCAAAGATACAAGTCCAGGTGTCACGGAGTCTGAGAACCAAAATAATACTGGAAATCCTGTCCATCGACTCTGCCTCCTGCTATGACAGTACAAATCTGAGCAAAGGTGAGGTGAGCGGCTGGTGGGGCGAGATCTCCACGAGTAAGTCTCCTCCGAAAAGCTGCCATCATCCTGGATCGTCTGGAGATGAAGCGACGAGTACGTCCCCTATGTAACAAGATCCTGCGGCGTCTACAAACCATCTCATATGTACATCCACAGGGTGGAGGCATGTGTCCTGTGTGAGCTCTGACCTCCTCGTGCTCCTCCTGGTCTCTGTCCTCTGGTATAGCGTGTGCCTGAGCTCTATCAGGCTGGGCTCTATCACGCTCCGGTCTGTGCTGATGGTCTCTGAGGTAGTCTCGTCGAAGCATAGTGGCCTCCCTGACATAAAGAGCTAGGCAATGCTGATCCTCGTAGTCCATCACTCGTGAGAGAGGTCCAAAGCCATCCGTGAAGAGACAGTGGAATCTACCTCTGAGCTCATAATATAGCGGGCATCTGCAAATGAAGTGCTCCTCTGACTCCACCTCTCCCATGGTGCAACAAGGGCAGATCCTGGTCTCTCGGCGTGGTCGCCGTCCACCATCCTCCATGCGTCGCATCCTACCAGCCTCTATCTCGAGCTGATGCGAAGAGACTCTAAGCTGGCCAAGGGCAATCCTCAGTGAGTGGGACATGTGGATACCTGTATAACCTGGTGGAATGACAAATCCATCCTCTGAGATCCGAAGGAAGTGGTCACGATATGTGGCCATCTTCGTCGGAAGCTGCGTGGGATAAATCCAAGTGCGATACGTATGAAGCTGCAGCAAGTCTACTCTCGTGACCTGGCTAAGCTCGTGGCGAGTCAACTCGAGATGAGGGGCATCTATGCTGTATCGGAAGGGAGGCAGTCTATCCATGTCTAGTCCAAGAGATGTGAGCCACCTAGTGAGTCTGAAGTACCAGCAGTATCGCGCCCCAGATCGTGCCAACTCCATAGAAGATGCAAGTGCTAACCATGGCAACCGAGCTCTGCCTGCTGCTGAGTCTCCAAACTCCCTAACCCTATGCAAATACATGACCGACTGAAACGCTGCATCCAATGCAAGGGGAGTAGCTCCAAACTCTGCTAGCATGATCTCGTGCGGAACTGTAGCCTTGGCCCTAATGAGCCGAGAGAACATGATGATCTGTAACCTCTCTACTCGTCTCCAATCTGTAGCGCCGAGGTCTTCTGTCCAGAAAGGAGCTGCATACATCGCAGCTGGTCTCACCAATGTATCAAAAAGCAAGGATTTCGTATCGGGATGCTGAAAGTGGGACTGAAAACACTGACGCTCAAGAGAGAGAGAGAGAGAAAAGAAAGAAAGAAAGATATATTAACGTCCTCGGAAGACCTCGCGGGTCTATGGGACAGAGTGATACAACATCAAAAAAGGATCTCATACAAGCCTCTGTGGGCTGGGGCAAGGGGGTGAGCTAAAGCCCTTGCCAAGTACTAATCTAGTGTCTAAATAGAATAGAATAGAGACAAAATCAGAATCTGAATCAAGACAGAGAGTCCATGGGAGGCCTCACGGGCCTATGGGACAAAGTGCACAAAAATAGTAGACTCATACAAAGGGCTCATACTAATCTATGCTAGCAAAGTCATAACCTAATCAGAACCAGTCAAGCACAAGCTCAATCAAGTCGATCTCGAAGCTGGGGCTCAGAAACCGAAGCCCGGCACAGTGATGGCTCTCTAGTGAGCTGTGAAAATATCTCGTACCTGCATCTGTCAAGCCGTCTTGCGCTGTGGCGGGGGCACGGTCTCCTCAATCTCCAAAGTCTCTGGGCTATGTCTAGGGTGGCCCCTTGTTTGTGTTGGTCCCCTCTGAGGAAAGCTGTGATAGGTCGCACCTCAATAGAATGTGCTCTCGACACTCTCTGTCTCGCAGGTGATCTCTGCGTCCCTCTCTCAGTGGCACCATGTCGGCTCTCTCTGCTGATCCAAGCTGCCCTCATATCAGCTAGTGCATCGCTACTCTTTGATCCGCTGTAGGGGTGTCTCCCTGTGCCAGCGCATCTCCATCAAATAGAGCCCAAAACAGACTTGGTCATGGAAATGGATCAATCGTGATAGTGGACCAAAGCCACTCCCCTCTAGGTAGAGAAAGTGGTAGCGTCCCCGTATCTCATAATAGGCTGGGCAAATACAGAAAAAATGCCCCTCTGTCTCAACCACCCCCATCATACATAGCATGCAAATCCTGTGCTTTGGGTATACTTGCAGCTCTCCTTGCCTCAATCCTCAGCTAATGTGATGAAACGCACGTTTGGTGGGTATTCATACTTTGTAATTTTTGTGGATGACTTCACCCAGCATACTTGAGTTTAACCATTGAAATCAAGTCATATGTTTTTGCTTGCTTTAAGCGATTCCTTGCTTGGTTGAGAACGAAGCGGACACAAATTTCTCACACTCTGCACTGACAAGGGGTTGAGTATATGTCCTGAGGGTTTGCTGATTTTTTAGCATCTTGTGGTATCATAGATCAGTGTTGTGCCATACACGCCACAACAAAATGGTGTTGCGGAACACAATAATAGAACCTAGATAAAGATGGCATGGTGCATGATGAAGGGTAAGTATTTGCCCTAAAAATTTGGGTTGGATGCCATTAAGTGTGCAAACTATGCCTTGGATAGGTCACCCACTAGGGCATTAAAGACTAGCATTCCCTATGAGGCTTGGACGAGTCATAAGCTAGTCATCTCACACATGAGAGTGTTTGGATGCCTTGTGCTATGCACTTGTTCCATCATAAGCTTGAGGACAAGGCACTTAAATGCATCTTTATTGCTTATTACAGCTTAAAATGCAAAGGCTATGGCTGCTGGATGTGAGGAGCGATGTTGAGCATGAAAGTGGGTTGTGGAGGTCGAACAGCAGAGAGGGCAGTGGTTTCGACGACGGGATCAGGATGCGGGGTGCCAAAGGACAATTGGGAGGGACGATACTCGGTAAAGGGGTTCGCTACAGAGTCTTCGTCTTCCTCCTCGCCCTCCACAATCAAGCTTCTCCTTCTCCCCTTCACCATCGCCGCGATCCTCCTCCTCCTCCTCCTCCCCCACTCCTCCTGCTGCGATTTCCCTAGCTAGTACACGGCTCTCTCTCCTTCTGCTTCTTCGAGTCCTTCTACTCATTAGTAGAGATGTTGTATTTGCTGGAAATTCTGTTATGCCGTGGTTGGACCATCAAAAATAGCCAAGGATTGTTGCTTCTGATATCTTTGATGCATTGCTGCCCTTGTTCAAGTCCGTGGAGGCTCCAGATTAGCCAGTAGCAAGTGATCTACAGCCTCGAATTGAATTTGACTTTAGCCTGAAATCCTTTCAGGCTACCACAAATCAAGTAGTGACCAAAGATAGGGCTGTCATTGGACAACAAAAAGCATTCTCCATATGGCTGTAGATACATTGCCCATGTGACAAGAGGCTGCTCTTGTGCAGCTAGACAACGGCTCGGTTTGTTTGTTGTCCTGCAGTGACACTTAGTGGAGGTCGAATTGATTGTTATAGCTTGCAATGAAAAGCCATTTTGTTAGAAGGATGCCTTTGATAGGGAGGATTCAATGGATGTTATGAAACCTGAGCTAGACTCAATTCATCAGAATTGCACTTGGGAGTTATGTGGTTTTACATAAAGGCAAGCAAGTGGGTAGAGGAAGGCTGATGGCGGCCATAGTTGCACGCTGAAACTGAAACGGGGGAAACAAAAACGGCTGAAATGCTGGATCTGGAGTTTCCGGGCCGAGCCGAAACGAGAAACGGCAATATGGTACAACTTATGTGTAAAAATAAATTTATGAGGAGAAGGGGGAGGGAGAGTATGAGGAGTAGTAGGACTCAAGGAGGAGGATGGAGAGGAGGAGGAGGAGGAGGAGGGCGGGAGAGTATGGGGAGAAAGAGGAGGGACAGCAAGAGAATGAGGAGCAGCAGGAGGATGGAGAGGCTAGGGTAGGAGAGTGGAGAGGCTAGAGTAGGAGAGTGGAGAGGATAGGAGAGTGCAGGAGAGTGGGGAGGCTAGAATAGGAGAGGGTAGCATAGTGGAGAGGGGCTAGAGTAGGAGGATGGAGAGGGCATGGGAGTGGAGAGGCTAGAGTCGGGGAGAGTGGAGAGGGTAGAGGAGAATGGAGAGGCTGGAGGGTGTTTTAGAAAAGGCCAAAACTTTTTTTAAGACAAATATTTAAAATTTAAAAAAACAGACTACCAGAAATGCCGTTTCAGAAACGGCTGGCGTTTCCGTTTCTGTTTCAGCCGCAATAAACGGAGTTTCGTGCAACTATGATGGCGGCATTAAACGCTACAAAGCCCACCTTGTTGCAAAAGGTTATGCTCATCGGGGCATTGATTTGGAGGAAACATTTGCACCCATTCACGCATTAGGTGTGTCATTGCTATAGCATCCCATCACGATTGGCAAGTGCATTAGCTAGATATCAAACTGTTTTCCTTCATGGAAACTTGTAAGAGGAAGTGTACCTCTCTCAGCCTCGTGGTTTTGAAATCAAAGGGTATGATTATGCCGGTTGCACAAAGACTTCATGGTTTGAAGCCGGCACTCGGGCTACGCCAAGATTCATACTCATTTGATTAGCCTTGGTTTTCAGAACAACCCTATGGAGAGCACTCTCTATGAAACAAGCGTGATGTCAACTTACTGATTTTAATTTTATATGTCAATGATATGCTTTTGTTTGGACCTTCCACTCAAGCATATTGCAGCCTTTAAGGCTGATTTGAAGTAGTCATTTGCAATGATAGATTTGGGCCATCATATTGAGGGGGCTATAATGATGAGTCATTCCAAATACATTGGACAGCTTCTATATAGGCTTCAATTTAAGAATTGTAAACCAGTTTCTACATCCATGGAGTCTGGTTTCCGTTTCTCCTTGGATGATGCCACTGAGCCCTTTGCTGCCACCCTCTATCAGCAGCCTGTTGGATGCTTGATTTTTATCACACGACAACCAAATCTTCTTTAAGTTGTTTCTCAGTTGAGCATGAAGGGCATACAGTCACAATTTTTCACTCACGCTGCATGCTTTTATAGACAGTGATTGGGCAAGATGCTATGACACGAGATTGTCACATAGTGGCAACTGTTTTATGCTTGGAGCTTCATGCATCCTCTTCGTTCAGCAAAAAGCAACCTACAATTGCTACTTCCAGCTATGAAGCTGAGTACAAGGCAGCTTTTACAGCCACTGTGGAATGTATCTACTATGGAAGCTACTTGTAGATCTTGATGTTGGCTAGACATCTCCCACCACTATCTACACTGATAGTCTAGAGTGTTTTGGCCATTGTTAGCAATGCAATGTTCAATGCATGCACTAAGCACATTGAGGTTCATTATGATTATGTTAGAGAGAGACTGTATTGACTTGTCTTATGTTCCAACGCAAGGCAATTTGGTAGATATCTTTACCAACGTGCTTCCATGATCCAAGTTTGAAGCTTTTTGGCAAGCTTTACAATTGGGAACTTCTAGGTATCTTTGAGATGTTTCATGAGTACTTCACCAATACCATGGAGGGGTTTGTGAGGTTTAGTCCTTGTAATGGTCTGGTAGGCTAGCTCTAGTTAGTTTAAGTCATTATTAGTTCTTTTTAAACTCTTATAACATGAGTTGACCAAACTAGAGTTTAGGGTTAGCCTTCATAGCCTTGTACTTTCACTTCAGTTGTACGGTTTGCTTCAATACACTTCAGTTTGACTTCATCTCTACTCTCTTGTTGTTGCATTTCTGCTCTCTTGCTCCCACACTTCCCTTCAAAATCTTGGTACTAGGCTGCCTACACAAAAAGGCACACAATTTAAGACGAGGAGAAATTGAGTATTATAGAAAGGTGTGAGAAGAAAAGAGATGATTTAAGAAGAAAGGTCTAACAACATGTGTGAGACTCATGAGAAAAATTTTGTCCTTGGTAGGGGATCAAGGTTTCTAGGGATATATACCTTGTGTGTCAAGGAAGTGATTCTTTTCATGTGTCATTCATGAGTGATCAAAGCTGTGTGTGGGCTAGATTGGATCCCAATGGGAGTACCGGTGCCTCTGAAACATGTTCGAGATTTGCAGTCGTCACCCCTTACTCTGCTTTGTGGGATGGAACTCTACGCGTCGTGGAGTAGCTGGTGTTGTAATGCAGCAATAAGGGTGGTTCAAGTGGGGCAGGAGCTTGTTGGGCCTATATCTAGTCTCCTACTGACTTGCATCTGTGGAGAGTGAGTTCCCCAGCGTGATGACCTCCTGTCAATGTGGGATTCTCTCATGTGAAGAAGTTTGCGATGTCCTTCAGGGCATGCACCATTTTTTAATGGCCATGTTGTGTTCTTTTCCTCCATGTGCGCCTGCTGGTGTCTTTTACTTGGAATCACATTATGCAGGATAATACCATGATGACATGCATAATTTTTTACCTGAACTGACATGGTAGTGGAATTATTTCGATGCAGGGATTATTGGCAGACAACGGCGAAGTACTTCTTAGTAAACGTCTGGTGAGCTTCTGAAAGACTGATCCCACATTCTAGAAATTACTAAACATGCAACATTCTATGGGCCTGGTAAGTGTGTCTGGGGGTGTAATGAAACTCAGACGTGATGCTTCCTTTCATGATTATAGCTTAATCCAAAAGTGGTTTTAAAGGACTTCTTTCTGTCTGTTATAATGAAACAAATGGCTATGTTGGTGCCTCCAAACCTAGTTAGAGAGGCAACCATCTTCAGTCAGGTGCCGGGTAAAAAGAAATCAAGATAAGGAAAAGTTAAACTTTGTTCTCCGAGTATATAAGCTAAATTACAAGCCATAATCCAGTAAGGAAGGACAGCTCCAAACTGTAAAAGACTTGTATGAACGAAAGCTTGCTGTGGGCCATCCTGGTAGGTGGGTCAGCCTTGGCTTTTACCTTGAAAAGCATTCAAATATTAAATTTTGTCTGGGGGTGTGATGAAACATTGGACGTGATGCTGCCTTTCATGATTATACCTTAATCCAAAATGGGTTTTAAAGGATTTCTTTCTGTTTGTTATAATGAAACAAATGGCTATGTTGATACCTCCAAACCTAGCTAGAGAGGCAACCATCTTCAGTTAGGTGCTGGAAAAAAAAGAGATTGAGAGAAGGGAAGTGCAAGCTTTGTTCTCAATGTATGCATGCTCAGAATAAGCTAAATTACAACCCATAGTCCAGGTAGGGAAGGACAGCTCTAAACTGTAAAAGACTTGTACCAATGGAAGTTTGCAAATTGGTTGGGAATTCCACTGAGGAGATGCAGATGTGGAGACGTACTTGAAAAGCTGACTGGGAAACTCATAAAAAATGAGGGATCAAATGAGACAGGAGTTTTAGCTAGCATGCTCACATATCAATACAGAATAGACCTGATTCCTTGTAAAGGAGGAGATTGACACAATGTTATTTATACAAAAGTATCCCCAATAAAATATCATTTTAGATGAGACATAAGAGATGAGGCAAGGCCTCTTAGAAAATGCATGTATACCAAGCAGTCTGGACAGCACGAAATAGAATGGAGCAATATGTTGCTGGAAGGCCCTTTACGCTCTTACCCATGGAGCGATTTGACCAAATGAAGCTAATAGCGAGAATGGAATTCGATTGAAGAGATTGTGTAAGCCTTAACCATGAAATTACCAAAGAGCATTTCACATGCATTATCAACTGTAACATCGATAAGAACGAAAGATATTCAACCAGACTTAGTTTAGATGGTAAGATTAGATATTCAACCAGACTTAGTTTAGATGGTAAGATTACGTGTAAGGGAGAGGCCTCCAATGCCTACCATTCCAAGAGTAGCTCCAAATGAATATAGAGCAGCTTAGGCACACCTACAGATTCATCAAACACATGATCATTGTTGCAGAATAGAGACATTGAATGAGGTTACAATGTGGACAAGGGAATTAGCATTGTGGCCAAAGACACTTGTAGCTTCAATTATCAAGGAGTGTGATAGGACCCATGAAATTTGATGTGACTCATGAGTAGTCTTTAGCGATTGACCACTCACCAGCAGCAGTAGAGGGTATGCAACAGGCGTTGGAAAGCAACTTGATGAGCCACACTTAGTTTGTAAGAAAGTAGTTTTAAATTATGGGGAGACAAGATATTAAGAAGAGAGGAAGGGAGGGAGACAAGGAAAAGGGGGGAGGGGTGTACTCCATGATAGTATCCCTCACATTGTGTCTTGAGACATCCATTTATTGTTGAGTTATATTATCTGTCTGTCTTATAAGCTAGATTTCTCATCATTTGCATAGCACAGGAGCTGCACGCAGAGGTTCCACTCGGATCAGCACTAGACTCTCTCCTCGTCTCCAAGGGAGTGCTTATTGAAACCCTACTCTACTAGATTATTGTCTATTCGATGGCTATTGCTATATCTTGAGAGAGATGCTTTTATTTTGAAGGCATTCTTCTTAAAATGTGTGCCTTGTTCCTTTACGTACGAGAGGGTGGCCAAAATACAAAGGGAGGATCAGGATGGAGGATAGAGGTGGAAAGATGGTTTTGTAGTTCTGTCCCGCATTGTTTATGCAATGAAGAAGTCTACTGACCTGTCTTGGAATTTTACTTTCTTGGATTGTGGAGAGTGATGTCATGGGGGGTATTGGCCTTGTTTATAGCAGAGTTAAGGGGGCTATTGGCCTTGTTTATAGCAGAGTTAAGGGGGCTATTGGCCTTGTTTATAGCAGAGTTAAGGGGGGCTTAGCCTCACGAGAGGGATTAACCAACCACCTCCTATTTTATTTTAAATTACTCAGCCCATGCACTCCCATTTTACAAATTAAAACTTGGAGGATGATCTCTAGCCCTCTAGATCTCATTTTAAGGCTCAAAACTCTCAAGCTTTTGCAAAAGACATGCCATTGATCCCCTTTCTTGTACACTTTATATTTGCCTGCAAATAAAAAGAAGGCAAGTTTATTTAAAAGAAATAGAGGGATCCACACATTGCAGGTACAAGTTGTGGAATTAGAACTAACACAACATTAGAATCTACAGGCGAAGTGATGTACCATATCTTGCTATGCGAAGACATCGAACAGTTGTGTGGACAATTTTTATCATGAACTTAAAGAGTCAAAATGAGTATCTTACATTTTAAAGAGGGCTCATTAGACTTAATAATATGAGAAACCAGATGCACCCTAGGGTTGAGGTTCTTCCTCTGTTGGCCTTCCTTCTTCCTGCTCCAGCCTTGCTGGTACATTCTCAATCTGAGATAGGTTCTTCTTTGCCACTTTTCTTTTCATGTGACCCTTGTCTTCCTCGTTAATTATTCCTTCCAATCATGTGCCCCCTTGCTCCCCTTCCATCACCCCTCTCTCACGTCTTGTGGATTCCATTACACGTCCCCCCCACGAGCCATGGCTGCTGCTATGCTTGAGACCCTCCCTCACCTTCTTGCTAAAGTCATGGTTAAGGCTCCCAAGTTCAGATGGGCATTTGTTGGATCACACCAGCAGCCGCTGTGCAGTCCATACAGTCCGTAGGGCAAATCCCTGCTCTGATACCAATGTTGTATCAATCAGAAGCTGCCATAGCCGTGCAGTCTCCAGAGCCTCCAAAAGATCCGGGAGGGATAGTCTGGAGGGTTTTAGAGGTCATTATACCAAGATCCACACTTAACACAGATTTGTATGTTGGACTATGTCGCCATCAGCCACGTGTCGTTCAGCGCTTCTATGAGGCCTTTTAGCCCCCATTTCCGTTAGTCCTCGTAGTCATTTCTTGGTGCAACATGAGGGGTTTGGTCCACACAACACCAACAGCCTTGACAAAAGGTGATTATATGCATGCAAGTCCAAAGGAGTGAAACACAACTGCATATGTTGCCCTTGCCTTCCATTCTCAATGAAGGGGTAGGCAAATGGTAAAGGCAATTTGGATGCTTTCCAGAAGGATGATACTAAAGGCACATGAAATTCTTCTGATTCCCATTCGCTTGATCTTATTAAAAGCAAGATAGTGACACCTCACCTTTTTCCAACATGACACTTAATGCTGCTGTGTTATGTATGGCCATATGTGACCCTTCTTTAATAGACTTTGTACCTCATAAACCATGCTCAGCCAGCCAAACCCACACCCTGTGTCTAAATACTGCTTAGATTAGGATAATCTAAGCTTAAACTCTCTATGTGCTGCTTCTGCTTCAATCGCATTGCAAGTTACTGTAACAAAGGGTAAATTTGCTTAGTTAGCTTTTAGAATGGTGGGCCTTTTAATGGCTTGTAAATAAATATCTTTTAGCAAGGGGAGCCATAAGTTGCCGCGTGGCATCATAGGCTGGCCATCCCATAAGTAAACTTGTAATTGATGCCAGGCCCACACCTATAAAAGGGGGCCCTGCTGCACTATATACTCAATTCATTTCTTAATGCAAAGTTGTGGTTACTCATTAACAGCAGCTTGAATAGCTCTAAGCTGAACTAGGAATCCTCTTTCCTAGCCCTGTTGCTGGTGCAGCCCCTCACTAGCTATGGATCTACACCCAAGCCAGGTACTTTGATGGTTCAGCTCCCTACATGCTGTACTTTACCTAAGCTAGCAGGCAGTAGGCTAGCTTAGTTACAGTGGTATCAGAGCACTGTTTTGGGAATTTTGTGGGGGAAATCATATCAGTTTTCTTTGAAATTTGCAGCACATCATCTTGAGCTATGGGCTTATCTACCTGCAAAAAGCTGTTGCTGCCAGGTGTCTGGATCTGCAGATATACACGTGGCAGCCCTATACTAGGTCAAATTCCAAAGTGGTCAGATCAGCGTGATTCTTACATCATTGTGATCCATTTGATTAGCAGATTAAAAGCCCTCAAGAAATTTCAGGAAATTCCATGGTATGAGTCAGCATTACTCAGGTTTTATGAGCGTTGCCAATTTTACTGATTCTGCTGCGAATTAGGGTTTCGCTGTATCTGCTTATATCATTTCGCCCCAGCTACTCCAAGTCCTATACTAAGTTATATTGGGATCTGAGGTCATTTTTCCTAATTTCTACCTCGAAATTGGTTCCAGCAGAAGCTTTTCTGAACATCAGCAGTTATAGTTTCCCTACAATTTGGGGCTTTCATGTTTCTCCTGCATATATGGAGTCATCCCAGCTGATTACACTCCTGTACCAAGTTTGGTACTGATCAGATGTCATTTGCCCCTACTTCTGCCTCGAAATTGGTTCCAGCAAGTGCATTTTTGACTGTCAGAACTTATAGTTTCTCTAAAGTTTGGGGTTTCTGAGGTTTTCCAGCTAATCTGACCTATTCTATTTCATCTATACCTAATCTGAACATTTGGTTGGGGATTGAGCTCCAAATTGGGCCAGATTGTGAACTGTCCAGTCAGAGAATGACACGTGGCAGTGAACCTGCTGCCCTGATCAGTGACATTTCTGATTCAGATAGTATGTTTTCCACACAGAGGGCTGATTAGTGTTCTAAATCTCACAGTGTTCCTAAGCAGTATTCTAAGTCTTGCACTGTGTTCCTAAACAGCTTGGGATAAGCAATCTGCAAGTAGTGCTGCTACAGAGCATCTGACGGTGAGTTCTACCCAAACAGTGTTTAAATTACTGTTCAAACAGTGTTTTTACTTCAGAATTGATTGGGGTTATCAGGATGCCTCCAAAGAGAGCTTGAAATCAATCTAAGAAGCATCAGATGGGGAACTTTGACCCCATTCCAGAGGATGATTTGGTGTTGGATTCTTCAAGATTGGGCATTGGCTTCAGTAGGATGATGGCACTGAAGTGGTGGAAATCCCTGGCAGTTGCAAGGAGCTAATTGATGGTACTTCCAATGCCCAGGCATCTCAGGCCCAGGAGCAAAACACTAATGGGTATATGGATCCTATATTACAGGCCCTTAGGGAGATGACTGTGGAGATAAAAGCTAATGGTATAAGGATGCAGAATTCCCTTGCTACAATGAAGAGGAAGTTGGACCAGCTTAGAAGGAGTCAGATTCATGAGGGAAAGAAGCCTATGGAGCAGGCCCTAGAGGGTGACTCAGATTATGAAAAGGACCTCATGGTTTCATGAAGACCTATCATTCTAATGGGGAAATAGCTCATAAGAGCAAGGAGCCACTAAAGAGTAATTTCCTTAAGAGTGCCAGCCCTGAGGTAGATAGCCTCTGTAAAACGTTTAATGAATACAAGACCTTTCCTACTTATCTCAGGTCAGTCATGCCATTTCATCAATATATTCAGTCTGCTAAATCACAGCATAGCTGCTGATGTGACAGCCCTCAATCCTAGCACTCTTAAAGAGGCAAGGAGATTGGCGGAACTCTATGAGCCTAAATATAGCTTGAAGGAGAAAGGATTAGGCATGGGGCACATGGACAGTAGACCTATCAGCAAGGGTAACCTCCCATTGGTTCCAAAGCAAGTGTTACCTGCTACAGCAGCCACTCCCATTCCTAGATATCCCACTATTTTTGGCAGCAATGTGGGTGATGTCAAGCCTTTCAAATATGGAGATGTAAATGCCTCAACTAGGTCCAGCTCTAAGGAGGACCTAAAGGACAAGAAGGATAGAGTGGTTAAGCAATTGTCTCAAGCTATTATTGAGGACAGGAAGAAGAAAATTTTATGCTAACTTTGTGGAGAGAATTGGACTCTAGATCATAGGAATGTGTGTAAGGCCAAGCCAAGAGCTAAATTGAGTATGATTATGAAGGTGATGGTCGTGGAGATGAGATACTCCTCGAACCACCTATTGACCCTTTCAGTTTGGCAAGGATGGTCAGCCTTGCTTAGGGTGAGGAGAGTGACCATGGCTTTGAACAATTCTTGCCAAAACTGACCCATAAATTTAGCATCTCTGTCACTTACAATTTGTTGAGGCATGCAATGTAATTTGAATACATGCTCCATAAACTGAGCTGCCACCATAGAAGCTGAGTAGTGTCTTTGTGGGTATAAAATGTGCTGCCTTTGTAAGCCTATCGACAACCACAAAGATGCTATTCCACCCCTTTGTTGTCACTGGTAATCCAGTTATAAAGTCCATAGAAATGTGGGTCCACTTGCCCTCAGGTTCTGGAAGAGGTTGAAGCAAGCCAGCTGGTCTGAGATTTGATTCCCTATTTTGCTGACAGGGTTTGCGTGCTTGGACGTATTAATATACATCTCTCCATAACCCCTTCCAAATAAAACTGCCTGACCTTTTCATAGGTTTTAAACAATCCTATGTGACCAGCCATTGGAGAAGAATGCATTTCCTGAAGGACCAGCAACTTATAGGCAGAATTCTCCACAATAAAAAATCCTTACTTTATACCACAATAAACCATTAGACAACTTGTAGTGAGGATAGTCTTCACGTGAAGCATTTTGTAGGTCCTGGAATATGACTGCAACTTCATTATGTGAGAGATACTTTTCTTGAATACCATGTATCCACTCCTTATACACCTCTATGATTGAACTCAAAGTGCATGCTCAGATCCTAGATAGAGAGTCAGCCACAATATTGTACTTTCCTGCCTTATACTCAATATCAAAATCATAATTTTGGACAATAGAAAGCCATCTCCTTTGTTTGGGGATGAGATTAGTTTGTGACAGGAAATAGTTGAGAGTCCTATGATCTGTCTTTACCTTGAAATGACTGCCATAGACATAATGGTGCCACTTCTGAATGGCATGGATCATGGCCAACATCTCCTGATCATATATGTGATAAGTGATCTCTTTAGCATTTGACCTTCTACTCCCAAAGGAAATAACTACACGAGTCTACTTGAGGGCTGCACCAATACCTCTCCCACTTGCATAAGCTTCAATACTAAAGGGGAGGGAAAAATCAGGGCATACCAATATAGGAGCTGAGGAAAGGGCAATCTTCAATTGCTAGAAACTTTTTTCTGGATCTGATGTCCATACATAGGAATCCTTCTTGAGTAGGTCAGTGAGGGGAGCAACAATCTCAGCAAAATGCCCAATAAATCTGCTATAAAGGAAGAAAGACCAAGATTCAAGCTACCCAGAGAGTTCATTCGACTTAGTATAGACTGAAAGCTATTTACAGCTAGCTGGAACGAGACAGTGTGTACTAATACAGTCCTTTCAAAGCCAAGGTAACGTCATTTTAATAAAAGGAAGCTGTCATACAGAACCGATAAATGGAAGAAAGGATACAAAAGGCTCCTACAGGTTGTGTACAACCCCGTGAGTACTACTTAATTGACCACCGTAGAGCTAAGTTCTCTTGTTGTATCCTTGTGCATAGAGTAGGCACTCAGCAGTGGCTCAAGTGTGACATACCTCGAGCTCCAAAGATTTCTACCAGTGGAGGCAGAGTATTATCGGTCGCTTCTAACCATTTCCACTCTAAAACAGTCGTGCGGATTTTTCAGGCGGAGTCGAGTGAGTCTAGGCACAGCTCCTCAAACCTGTGTAAGCTCCATGTGCCTTGTGGCCGTTTGTTGCAGATGAAAGATTGGTAGTATAAATTTTTGGGGAGTCCAAGGCTTGTGCCTTGAGCTGTGCGCAGTCCATGCAGATCCTCCTCTTCATTTGGAGCTCGCCTGTGTTCTCTGGGATTTGGGACCTCCTCGGATACCGTGGCTCTACCTCTTCTTTTGGTTCCTTCACAAGGGGATCCTCCTAATTTTCTGCATTTGTTGATGGTCCCCATGCAATCAATATCCCACCCTCTTCCACTTTCTTCATACGTGTATTCCATTTTAAGAGTAGGAGCAAAATTACGTACCCATGACATTAGTTGGGTTATCTATGGCCTCTAAGCCAAGCATGGCCATTAAAGCTCCTCCATCTCCCCATCAATTGGCTCTGTACTCATTCTTGATAACAATTGACTCAACATGTGCGAATAAAAATGGTACCTTTAGAGCGAAAAGTGTGAGGTCTCTAGTGATCATGTTGCTTGGGCTCCTTGTCTAAGACAAGAGGCATACATCCTAAAGGTTAAGCTTCTCTTAGAGGGATAATCACTTGTGCATTAAGATTTTCTCAAACCATACACCCTAAAGGATAAGCTTCTCTTAGAGGGATAATCACTTGTATATTAAGATTTTCTCAAACCATCTGCAATAGTAGGCATGATGTGGGAAAATCCAATCTCTTTGACATCAATACCGATTCCATTGTGAAGAAAAATGGTACCTTTGCAGCCAAGAGTATGAGGATAATCATGTTGCTTGGGCTCCGTTTTTAAGATACTCTAAAGAATAAGCTTTCTCTTAGAGGAGTGATCACTTGTGTTTTAACTCTAACCATTCGTAATGGTAAGCTTGATTTGGGAAAATCTAATCTCTTCTACATGATACCGATCCATTGCACCCTTCATCCTTGAAACTCTGTCCTAGTCAACTACAACAATTTTCACAGGAGCCTCTATGCTCAGGCAAACAGGAGAGAAGAGAAAAGAAGAGGACCAATTTAATAGATCTAGAATGACATATCCTGTTTGGAATATGGGATAGTTTATGAATCTCATGTACATGAGGAATAATTTGCTTCTAGGCATCTGGCAATTGTTAATAAAAGCTTTGCGATTTAAAAACCCTAACTATCTAATATTATGGTGATTGTAATAGGTAACATTGAGGACTGATCTACCATTTTACATGGTACCATTCACTCTGGGTGATTTTTTGTACAAGAAACCTCAGGTTAAGATTTTTCCTTTAATTTTCCATTGGCATAATATTCTAGCATGGATTTAATCAAACGTTACGGGCTCTGATTCCTTTGATTCCTTCACATCAGGTGTGCAATCAACAAAGTTATCCAAATTCTCATTAGTATATTTTATTTCGTATGGATCTTTTAGCTCTCTTGTGATATGCTGTAGGATGGAGGTGAACGGTACTTCAACTTGTTAAGGGCCATGGGCTCATTTGTAGATGGATCGTTTACTGGTGTTTTTGAAAGACGTACAAGGGAACTTTGGCTCAGGTATTAGTTTTTGTAGATGGCTCCAAATATAATACAATCAAGGTACTTTATTAAGCTTTGTATAGATATCATTGATCATCTCGATAAGTTATGCTGCGCAATGTATACCTCATTCCCATGGGCCTTAGTTCTGGAAATTTTTGCAGTTCCTTTTTTGGTAATTAACATGATGCGTTGAGGGCAAGCTATGCAATTTGATACTTCAGAAATATTTGTGATGAGTTCAAGCTGTCACTTTTGTGGCATGCCATTTCTTCTGCCTGTTTCAAAAGAGGGGTTGATTGTTCAAAGGATTTTGTGGCAGCATGTGTTGTAATCTACCGTTGTCACAAGCATTATGCAACCCTGATCAACAAAGCATCATGCCTTTACAGTTAAATGCTCAATACAGGTTGTTGGCAACTGTAGAGGGCCATTTAGAGATGTTGATGATGCTTTCTATCAAAGGACAATGCAGTGTGTGCAAAGAATGCCCCTCTTAATAGACTATCCAACATGATATTTGTGCTTTCAAGAATTATTATGAAAACAACTTAAATCTTGGCAAATTCTGAAGTGGACATCTAATGAAAATGCATTAAAAACTAATTGTTTCGACCAGGTGGGCTGACTACAAAGCTGGGCAGTTTCCCATGGACCCTGTGCTCCTCAACCCTGCTTCTCCCTCCCCTCAGCCCTCCCAGGCCACCCTCCTCTCCCCACCCTCCTCCTGTCCCTTCCTGCTTGCCCTACTTCCAACTCTCAGCCCTCTAGCCCCACCTTCATTCTGCTACCTCTCTTACCCTCAGCCCACCCCCGTCTCTCTGCCCCTGTCTGCACCTCTCCCCTCAGCTCGCCCCCTTCCCAGTCCTCCCCGTGCCTTTTCTGCCATCATCCCATCCCGCCTCTGTCTGCCCCTCCTGCCCAATTCTGCTCCCTTTCCCCCTCTCCCTTCCTGCGCAAACCTTTCCCACTATCCAACCCATCCTGCTCACTCCTGCCCTTTTCCGCCTCTCCCTCATGAACCCTTCCCACCCACCCCGTCGTTCAGGACTCCGTCCACCTTCTCTCTCACACACGTACACATACCTTGCACTCACCTTCACTCACATTCTCTCTCTCTCTCTCTCTCTCTCTCTCTCTGTGCAAGAGCCCTAGCAAGCCCTTACATCATGTCATGGTGGCTTGTATGAGATACCACTTTGATTGTACTTAGTCTTGTAGGCCTACGAGGCCTCGATGTTAATATATCTTTCTTTCTTTCTTTCTCTATCCTTGCAATCTGCCGTTCGAGCTTGTAGACAACTTAAAAATGATTGTCGTAAGGAAGCTGGAAAAAAGGATTACTTGGCATCACCAAAGATCCTATAGTTTCGTCCTTACATAGAGTCCATAGTGTGTAGTAGTAGCGAACCCAAGGGAAGAAAGAGGATATGCCTGCTTGATAGGATGGACTCCAAAAAGCTAGAAAATCTTGCCAAAGCAAGCAATAGAAAAGTGTGTGTACTAAAACTCGTGAGTTTTTGATAGTCATCGTCGACAAAAAGCAAGCGCAACATGACGGCATGCCAAGATTTGCCCAAAGGAAGCATAACTCGTCAAAGGAAATCCTCTTGTCGAAGAGGATGTTTGCAAGCCTAAATGTGAATTTGCAAAAACACAAGAAGGGAGCAAAACTTCATACTAGCTTATGACCATGATATTAGCCGATGAGGACGAATGATAAGCAGGATCATCCAAGATAAGGGCTTAGTCCTTGAGGTGGTCTAAAATCTCACAAGGAGGCATTGGCTGTAATTCACGGAGTATGTGTGACAATAGGTGCTAGAGGGGGGTCTATAATGTTGTCCCAAGCCACACCGTCTGACTGTCACAGGATAGGATCACACCATACCCGTATAATCAAGCACGTCACCCACAAGTGATAATCCTTTAGATCAAATAAATGAGCAATCGGGCTCTTGCATGGTTGAAGGTTCTGCAGACACTTTTGACCAACGGAAGCACTTTGCATGCAAAGAATTTCCTTGTAAAGCATCCCTGTCTTTCTATTTAAGATAAGAAAGTATTTGCTTCTAGTATGAGTGACAAAGGGACAACCCTTAACCGCGCCATCAAAGTGCCGTAGAAGAAAATCCCATTGAGTGGGTTGCTAGTGACCAAAAGCATTTGTTGATAATGCAAAATCAAGTGATGCATCATGTACACCCATGGTTGGTCACCTTGTATGAATTGAATCATTATTTTTCTTATATGTGATAGAATATGCATATGAATATTTAGAATAGTCAATCCCCCATGCATCTTGGCAAGCATAGTTGATCCAAAGAAAGTAATCTCGGAGCTTTACGACCATTATGAGATTGACAAAAAAGCTCCATAATAGTGGACATGAAAGAGATGATATCCTGCATAGTAAACATTTTCAAAGGCAAATAAAGTTGCACATAGGCAACCTAAATCAATTGGACAATGCAAAAACTGACACATAAGGGCCAAGTATTCATCTTTTAGTATTCCAATTTCTTTTCAGCTTGGCAAGTACCTAGTATATTTGATAGCAATGAGTATCTATTTGCCCCGAAGGCTAGTTGAGTCGACACACAAGCAATGTAGGTGAATCTATTTCCCTATGCCATAAAATGTGATCATAATCTTTTTCATGTTGTGGAAGAAGCTTGGACTTTTGGAAGTTAATCTACAATCCATTGCCAAACCATATAGTGATAGAGCACACATAAGGCATGAAATATCTCTTTCAGAGTTTTGAGGAGTGAAGGAGGACTCATCAGCATTGTGCAATTAGTGACCTTCCTCTGCATATCTCTAACACATGGAATGCCCAAGTACTACTAAACAATCCATATATTAAGCATTTGATGAGTAGCTATCGCATATAAAAAAGCATTGAGAGGGAAACCTTAATGAATAGAACAAGAGAGTGTCCATACATCTATAGTATCACAAGCTAGAATGCTCATAGCTTTACTATCTTGATACAACCAATAAATAATATGTTGCATTTTTTTCCCAAATCGTGGTGTTTGCATAGTTTGTACAATATCAAAGGCTTTAGCAATATCCACTTGGTCAGTGTATTTTGCGTATTCAATCCCCACATAAGCATTGGCAATATTATCTATGAAGCTATATTAAGCAGGGTGTAAACCTTGACTTTAATACAACTCACTATCATCTTAACAACCAGCTTCTAGATGACATAGATCAGTCTAATGGGCCTCCCCAATATGCAAGGATTCTTAGAAGTGCTTCTTGGTAAATAATTTAATCAATCTTTTTTTCCAAGTAGCTAGCATATTTTGCGATTCCCAAGCATGATTCTTCATATATAACATTGCAGGTGAAATGACATCCAAGTATTGCAAGAAAAACTCCATAGTATGATCGTTCCATTGTAAGAATTAATAGAACTCAGCCACATTTGAGAATCTGCCCCGACCGCTCCATCAAACAATTCTCGAATGTGGCTGAGTTCTATTAATTCTTGACAGTTATTTTTAGATTTTACAAAATCCTTCCTAAGCATATGCATATAGTTTTTGCCATAAATCACGAATGACATGGTGCATGCCAGTAGACCATGCATAGTCAACGCCAATGTGACAATGTGCCCAAAGAGAACAATCAGCATCAAATATTTATGATGATTATGTTACTATAAGAGATTGCAATCTATTGATATATGCCCATAGAATTTTCCATTTTCTTGTTGGTCACATAACCCATGTACATTGTAAGTTGGACATTTTATATATGCCATCATATTCACAACTATGTACACATTCAATCTCACAAACTAGGAAATCAAGATTGCATATCCACCTCACGATTTGCGACTCAAGCCTGAGGTGACACTATAGCCTATTGATAAGGTAGCAAAAAGGCAACTTCATCCTCCCAGAAAATTGTATGACTCCCTATCATTGCGGCCCAAGTGATGCCAATTCTTGAATTCATTGCAAGGGTGTTTCCATTGGATGATGCACCATTCCATGTTCGAGAGCACTTGGGGGTTATTTCGCCCAAATGTAACCAAGGGTTTTATTGACGTTATCATGGAAGATGAACAGAAACCAATGCCATTGGAGCATTCTCCTCTCTATTATGGCAGCAGATGGTGCATGTCCTACCTTGGTCTCCTATACGTGATTTCTTAGCGTTGATTAGCCATCTGCTCGATTTGGTTGTAGATTGCGATTTACCTGAATGCTTGGAAAAACTCTTGCCCAATTTTTGTAGCATCATTGGGAAAGGTGGCATGTCCACCCAACCCAAATGGAAATTCTAATAGATTATGCATATTGTAGGACACGGATGTCCCTATCCCAAAGTATTATTCTATAATAGTCAATAATGCTGCTATGCGGAGTGTTCTTTGTTAAGCTAAAATGGGGTCTCTTTGCTGGAGCTTGCTTTGAATGGAAACGATTTGGGAACATGGCTTCACAATGCCCTTTGGTTTTGCATAAAATGCTGCCGGATGCAATAGTTGCCTCAATACAAAACAAGGATGGCCTGAGGATTTTGGGCTTAAAAAGAAAAGCAATAAACTATTTGCAATTCAAAAGGAAAGGCAAAACTCATTTCTACTAGTACTGGTAGTGGCTCAATGCCTTCTACATTCTACTAGTAGTGGTAGTGGCTCAATGCCTTCTGCAACTGAGCCTAAAGCTAAGGAAGAGAATTCCAATGAATTTTGGCAAACTCTAAGGAAAATAATATTAGCTAGAAAAGATGCTCTTGTCAACCAATTCCCCACATTAGTTGGAATAGGCATTTGACTACCAAAAATAATAATAACAACATTTGTAGCATATTCTCAAACCGCATCTATTATTTCATCAACCTCAACCATGATTCCCACAATGAGGGTAGGATCCTTCCATTCATTTCGGGTGTCTTTAAAACCCTCATGAATCATATAAAAAACCAGCTATGCCTCGTGAAAGGCATAAAGAGGGCCATCATGACCCATTACAAACTTTTTCTTCTTATTCTATGAAGCTTTATCTCTATTGTAAGTCTCGTCAAATTGAGGGTCAGCCATCTCTAGACAAGGAAAATCCCAAACTCGGCTATCTACGCACAAAATTAAGCACACAACTTGGAAGCTCATGGACAAATAGCCGATGAATAGTGGAGAAATAGTCGATGAGAAGTGGAGAAATAGCGTTCTATATGGAGATGAGAGTGCACCAGATTGATAATTTCTAGTCAACCACATGCGATTTGATCAATTGGCATGTCCAAATAATCATGAGTGACCTTCATTAATCAAAGCCAATTGACCCTTGAGGGATTCCATTTAGAGACAAGGGCCATATTGACAATCCATATATGTCTTAGTGGTATCATTCACCTACCAAACCACCATGGTAATAGGTAATTCCATGCACACCATCATGGTGGTGAAATCATATGGTATCAAACTTCAATTGCTCATTTATCCATGTGTCCAAATAATCACGAGTTGCCTTGAACCAGCTAAAATTTGAGCATCCAATTAATGGCTGGGCCATCAAAGAGTCAAGCCAAATTAATCACACATGCTAGCCAGTGGCATGCCCAAATAATCATGAGTTGCCTTTAATTAATCAAACTTCAAGCCATATGTTGTGTCCAATGCATGCTAGCTAGGCGTCTTCATTCCCATGGCTTGGCTGTAAAATTATTCTCAGTGGCTGGTAATCAACTGTACACTCTACTTACTCTACATGCAAGCTAGTGGTCTTCTCTCTATATGCAAGCCCAGTGGTGGAATCATCATTGCATTTTTAAATTGATGCCACTCTTGTACTCAACCATCTCGCTTGCACATTCCCTTGTAGTACTTAACCTTACTCCCTTGCACATTGCTTTGTACTCCACAATCTAGAACTTCCAACAACTTCTATCCCCCCCGCAACATCTATCTTCTGACAATTGATTCCTCTAAACACATTGAGTTCTAGAACTCGGCATCTAGCCCCTCTTCAATGGATCCCTATGGACACATAGACCTCTAAAACTCGCCATCCAACCCCTCCCTAATGAATCTATGTGGACACACTGAGTTTCAATGCTAGCCATCTAGCTCCTCCCATCTTGAAATCATGAGACATAGTCCCATCTAGCTTACAATGTTGGTAATGGGTTCTCTTGTCAGCTTCACCAAGATGACAAATAAGTGAAAGTAAAGGAGGAATATATTGTTTATCATATCAAAAAAATTATATCGATGGAAGCTTGATTGAAAAGGCACTCGACATTCCTGGAGGAAATTTAGTCAAGGCTTTGAGACCACTAAATGTTCAAGCTATTTCAAAGGAGACAAGGATGAAGTTCTAGCAAGTTCAAGCAACATAGAGCAACTGAACGGACGTCTAATGTCTATCTCAAGGGAGAGATCTAGGACCTTGCTACAAATCCTAAAGAATGTAATAGACAACAAATTGAAACTGACATTTGAGATCATTGGAGTTGGATTGTACTTGGTGGACACTTGTCTCAATATAGTTTTTTGCCAAATTATACTACAAGGGACTACAAAGAGAAGCCACCCATGCAACCTCGATAACACTGCATGAGAAGATCCTCAAGGATGGTACAAAGGCCAAGATAGAATAGGCACAAGCTATGGTAGAGAAGACAAAAGCAAGGGCCGTGTAGGCCGATCTAGTAACATATAAGAATGACAACCAGAGGCCGATCTAGTAAAATGAGAGAACAACTTGATGCTCAAGAAGCAAAAAAGAAAGTTCTTTACCGAGTCTACAAGATGCAGAATGCATTGAACATTGAGAAAAATGATCTTATAGATTAGCTGAGAAGGGACAATTCACAAACTAGAGCAATGGTACAGGAGCTATAAGAGAGTTTGAAAGCCAGGAAAGATTTAGATTGAGAAGAAGTCGGGAAGATAGTAGGAAGGATGCAGATCGAATAGAAACAACCAAGGTGGAGCACACAATAATAATGAGAACATACAATATTAGAAAGAGAGGCATAATATTGACAAGATAGTCACAATTCCCTACTATTGATCACAATATCATGTGCAACACTCAAGGGGGTCACTATGTATAAACCCTATATATCACACGTGTTGAAGGCCTATTTATAAAACCCCTTATTTGTAAAATTATCATGAGTAAATTACACCATTTTTCTATTTAATACATGAATACCTCCATTATATGATATCCTTCCGTATGTGAAAATTGTGTAAAAAGGGGGTTTATAAAACTCCTTTTGTTGAACCCACATGCTACGGTTACATATTTATGGAGTGAACCCCCTAAGGTACAACATCTTGTTGTGGCTCTTAAAAGTTGTGGAGAGGCAATCCTCCATTTTTTCTAAAACCCAAACTTCTCCCGGCAGCCTTGCAAAAGGCCTATGGCGGTGAAGTTGCTAAAGAGTTTACAACTAGAAGTTAGAGCTATTGCCATTAGCGAGTAGTAAGTGGAGTAGCTAAGGGAGAATGTCCACACTCTCAGGATGAGGTAGGAAGGAACCAAGAAATACCTTGCCCCCTCTCCCAAAAAAAAATGTACACTTTCCATTAAAAACAAAGAAGCTTGCGTCAACGTTTGCTTGGGTGTAGCCAATCGCGAAACTATTTTCGGGGCCATTTTGGGGCTGCGACATAATGAGAAGAGGCATTGGCATAATAATGAGACGAAATCTATTTGTTTTGAACACCGCATAGCTCGACACACAACATCTCTGCACTACTTCACGTAGTGCAGTCTCTGGCCTATGCCACCTGATCACTTATCATTGCGCAGCCTTTTGCCGCAGCTTTGCCACATGTCACTGGGCAGTGTATGCATGCATATCATTAAAATTGAAGGTTTGCTTGGAGAGACCACTGTGTTGGTTCTTAGCATAATAATTGGACGCAATCTATCATTCTGAATACCGTTGTAGCGCAGTCTTTGGCCTGCTGATCAACTATTATCGTGCAGGCTTTTACCGCATCTTTGACCATAGCCCATGCAAATCATAGGTTGGCTTGGAGAGACCACCGCGCTGGTTTTTGGCATAATAATACAACACAATCTATCATTATGAGTATCGCCTCAGCGTAATCTTTGGCCTGACGACCTGTCATCGCCCAAAATTCAAGGTTGTCTTGGAGAGACCACCATGTTGGTTCTTGGAGTTATAGCTCCGTTACCTATTTTTACGTATTACAAGAGGAGGTCTATGACAACCAGTGTGCTGGCAAACAGAAGGAGATTTATGAAATCCACCGCGCTAGTTCTTTGAGTTATATATTTGTGTACCAAGGAAATGTATTCCGTTGTGCAACCAAGCAAAATGCAATTGATGACATGGCCTTTGAGGGGTCCCCGTTAAGGGCAAGGGCCATATCGACATGCCATTTCTGTCCAGTGGCATCTTGGATATTGTATAATGCACGTCAATATGGCCCTTGCCCCCAGAGAGGACCCCTCAAGGGCCATATCCTCAATTGCATTTTCTAAAAGTTTAATTGTATTTTTTTAAATGTATCTCCATGCAACCACAACGGTGGGGTCGTTGGAGTTATTTTTGTGCTATTTTGGTCATAAGCCAAGGAAATTATAGTCCTTCTTTCTTGGTATTTTAGTCCTTGTTGCAATAAATATAAATGAGGAAAAAAGTACAATTTATCAAGTGAAAATTGAGCAAAAGAGATTACAATGTACATCTACGTCCAATAACATGTTATATAAAAATTATCATTTTATACTGAGCAAAAATTGAACAAAGGATCTTACATTTATAAAAACTCGGCAATTGCTAAGAGCCTTAAAGGCCAAAATATTACAAGTAGTGACCATAACCATTCAAATATAAAAGTTAACAACAATGCATACTGAGAGCCTCAAATTGAACAAAAAGAGATTACATAAATGCCATAGAGAACAAAACATTACATCCAGCCTTGTCTCAAGTCATTGTACAAATTCCCTCTTGCTCAGAAAAGGCTCTCAGCAATCTTTTAGGGAGCCAAAGGAGGATACGATGGAGAGGCCAAAGACCATGCACAATGCCAGGACTCAAATTACACCCCCCCCCAACAAGTCAAGAGTACGCTTCACTAAAATACTGAGGCCTTCGTCTCGACATCTAGAATAAACCCATACAGCACAGCCATAAAAAGGTCCTCTGTGAGCATGTCATCTAAGGTGGTGACATGCAGATGTCTAGGGAATCGATTGTGGGAACGAAGGGTCTCCACTAGTGCTAGCATTTCTACTCTAGGTGAGTGCAACGCAATCACCTTATATGAGAAGGCAAATAACATTGGGATCACAAAGCCTCAAGGGGGGGGTAGTAGGCATGCTGAAGATGAGTAGGTGAGGAGCAGATGAGCAGGGGAGCAGATGAGTGACGAGAGTTGGAGGAGGGAGCATCGAGCAAAGTAGAGCAAGGGCGGAAAAGAGCTAGAGGAAGGGTGTGGAGCTAAGTAGTAGAGCATGGGCGGATCAGAGCAGCATAGTAAAATGCCAAATGCCATGGATCTTATATATATTATAAAGTTCAAGCCAATGTGTTGACTGGAGCCAAGGGTTCCATCCATATTAATTGCAGACCACCGTAGTGGAATCTTAGGCGCCATCCCAGACGGGCTGATAATCATGAAGAAGATGCCATGTGGTGCCACTCCAGTGGCTAGTAAAATTAACTGCCAACGTGGTGGGATCTTAGCCACAATAGATGTGGCTGATGAGAGCCACCACCACCGAGCAGTAATCCTCACAAAGGTAAATCATGAAGCTCTAATTACTCATTACCATGCACTCTAGTTCTCTACTGAGCATGCGAGCCTGGTGATTGGTAATTTTTACTACACTCGTAGTGATCATGCATGCTTAAGCTCGGTGGTGGGTGAGCGATGGCTAGTAAATTTAATTGCTAGCCTGGTGGAATCGTAGCCACTACAGACGTGGCTATAAACACTCATTACCATGAACTCTAGTACTAACTTAGCATGCGACACTGGTGATTGGTAATTTTTACTGCACTCATAGTGATCATGCATGCTTAAGCACGGTGGTGGGTGAGCGGTGGCACGGTGGAATCATAGCCACGATGGACATGGCTGATGACAGCCACCACCATCAGGCAGTAATTCCCACAAAAGTAAATTATGAAGCCTAATCACCTCTAATCCCTCATTACCATGCACTCGTAGTAATCATGCATGCAAGTCCGATGGTGGTAACTGGAAGCAGAGTAATTTGCGGGCCATTGCGGTGGTTGTTTGGTAATTAACTACCAGCCCGATTAGTCTTAGCCACCACCACAGACGTGGTTGGGAATCTTAGATACCACCTCCAATCATTCATTACCATCAGTACCGCCACCTTGAATTAATCAAAATTCAAGTCAACCACTGTAGTGGCTCTCACCTTGACAGTAGTCGGGCTACCACCACCGCAGTGGCTCTCACCTTGACAGTATAGTCGGGCTACAAACCATTATTCTATTTCCTTAACCGTTTCATCTTCTATCCCTCTCGACCGTTTTGTTCTCCCTTGCAATCTCAAGCCTGCACTATTCCATTTCCTTCACTACTTTATCTTCTATCCCTCTCGACCATTTCTTTCTCCCTTGTAATCGGACTATAAACTCAAGCCTCCACTATTCCATTTCCTTCATTGTTTCATCTTCTATCCCTCTCGACCATTTCTATCTCCCTTGCACTCTTCCTGCAACTTCTATCCCCTCTCGTAATGGACCTTGCACAGTCCGGGAGCTCCTCACACAATCTTTCCTTCCCCTCTGCAACATAGTGCAAAAACCCCTCCTCCCCTAATCTTGAAATCGTGACATATGGGAGCTCCTCTCTTGCTCTTCAAAAGCCCAATTTGGATGCTCTCCAAAACTTCACCAGGTTGGTACAGAGGTAAACGTGAAGGAGGGGCAACTAGTCTGTCAACGTTAGAAGATTACTATCAATGAAAGCGTGATTGAAAATGCTCTAGGAATCTCTAGAGGTAGTTTGCAACAAGCACACTTTTTCGAGAAGCACTGGAAGAGACAGGATATTCTAGATGTATACCCCAATTCTCAGATTAGTAAAGATTGTGGAGTCAAGATTTCGAGCTTGCCAACAGACCTCCAATCCAAGATGTGCTGAAGAAGACCATTCACTTCTCTCCTGATACGAGAAGAACCTGCAAGTTTTGGTAGGTTCAAGCAGCAATAGAGCAATTAAAAGGATGTGATGTATCTTTCTCAAGGGTAATCTCCAAGAGCGTGTTAACCAACCTGAAGAATTGCGTGGATAGAAAATCCCAATTGTCATCTCAGTCCGCTGGAGTAGCAACGCACCTGATGGCATCTACCCTCAAAGGGATTTTTGAGCAATGCGATAAGCATATGTCTTAGAAGGTGACTTTTCTATAATAGAAAGCCACCAATGCAGCAAAGGCAGCACAACTTGAGAAAAGTCTTAGGGAAGGTGCATAAGCCAAGGTAGAGGAGGCACAAGAGCAAGCTAAGGCTGCTACAAAATTGGTTGACATGGAAAGGCATAGAAGAGAAGAAGCAGAGAAGTGCATGATGCAGCTCCGAGATAGGCTCAAAGAAGTGAGAAATGACTGGGACATGGCAGACAAGGAGTTAGAAAAGATACAAAAGGATCTTCAAGATCAGAGAGTCAAAAAGTAGGGTCTTTACAAACAGCTCTACAACATGCAGAACGCATTAAACATTGAAAAAGACTAGATGTTGGAGGAGCTGAAAAGGGAGAATGCAAAAATCAGAAAGGTGACATAGGAACTGCGAGAGAGCTTCAAGGCCAGGAAGGATGGGGCAGAGAGCAGCTGGGGTGGAGAAGACAATGAGGTAGCTCCCAGGCCAAGAAGGATGCACAGAGCAGCCAAGGTGAAACAAGTTCCAGCCATCACAGTGGAGCAATTTGCAATAGCCACGGTGAGGGTTGTTTTTTTGCAACACTGTCGAAAGTCCAAAGAGCAAGCTATAAGACCCTACAAGAAGATCACGATAGATGTTTGCACAAGCTTGCCGTGGCTTTCCACAGTTATGAAAAGTAGTCTGTCGTCCTGAGAGATTTCCAAACTAGAGTGGAAGTCTTGGAAAAAGCCCATCAAGATGTTTTTCAGCAATTTACATAGCTTCAACAGACACTGAGGGATTCAGATGAAGCTTTTGCACAGAGTGAGCAAAAAGTGGAGGAGATGAAGGAGAACATCCGCAACCTTAAGATGAGGGAGGAAGGATCAAGAAGCAACTTCGTCATGTACAGAGCAAGACTGTGGTTTTGACGGCCGCAATAGTTAAATCGAATGCCTATCCTGCTATGCAACAGGGTTCGAAATGCATGGTTTGCCATACCCCTATCATAGATGACTGCTGTATCCGATGGTTTGCGTGCTACCACCCTGTGCATGTTTTTTACATTGGAGTGTTTGTGCATACAAAATCTAGCTATAGAGAATGCCATTTGCCATTGCCCAGGCCATGGACAAATCAAATGTGCCTGCCTACTACAGCTATCTCTACAACGAGAAAGTAGATGATGCAGTTCAAATTTCCAATTGGGCAAAAGATTTTAAAGACAAGGAGCTCAAATTGAAGAAGGCCAAGACCGACTGCGAGGAAAAGGAGCCTAAAGGGAGGAACCACCCCCTTCAGGAAAGGAGCAAGAAGGGACGAGTCTACAACTAAGAAGCTCAAATCAAGGAAAGAGGAAGCGGCATGAAGGGAGGAGCCGGCAGGCCCTTGCAGGAAGAAATCAGCCCCGATCTGAAAAGGAGCAAGGAGGGCCGAGCCTACAATCAGGGAGCTCAACAAGGAGTCCTTGAGATGTAATCTGAAGTAAAGGAGTCTTTGAGATTGTAATCTATGTAATTTGTGTGTAATATATTGAATTCTTAATCTTCTCCATAGTTTACTTGGGCAATGTTTTCTCAACCATGTGACTAGATAATGTCCTTTGATCCACGCCAGCATGGTGATAATAATGAGACGAAAGATTTTGATTTGACAAGTAATGTGAGATGAAAGATTTCGATTAGATCACTAATGTGAGACTGAAAGACTTCGATTAGTGAACTAATGTGACACGAAAGATTTCAATTAGACAACTAATGTGAGATGAAAGATTTTGATTAGACAACTAACATGAGATTGAAGAATGAGAAGGTCGGGCTCAATGAACTCAAAGATTTCGATTACCAAACTAACATGAGATTGAAGATTGAGAAGGTCAAGCTCAATGAACTCTCTCCCTATTTAAGTGCAGTGCAGACACAACTAAGATCCCATTACGAAATCTAGCCCAAAACTCTGTACACCGATCCAACTACTATCGATCTACCTACAACGAATATATGGCATACCCAAATAACTTTGGAATGATGTTGTTCTATCTGAAAATGATGTTGGATGGCATCCTCATAGAAACAGACCCGAAGAAAAAGGACAAGAATAGCTCTGCAAGGAAGACATGCTTCAATGGTGGGTGTATTACTTGGAGTCGATAGAGACGGTGAATATTGATTTCCCTAGCTATTGTTTTTCCTTCTACTCTAAAATACTTGTCAAGCTCATGATGTAGGTTTCTTTTGGCAGGACATGATAGAGGCACGAAGATGTATAGAGTGCAAAGACTCGGATGAAGAGGACCCCCAACAAAAGGAGGAGTTACTATGGGTGTATAAGTCAACAGAGTTAAGCAATTAGTGTGTAATCCAATTGTGTGAAGAGGTCTACCATTGTGCAGCATACTGGCCTCAAGAGCTGGGAGATGCTTGCCATAGAGAGGCTGATAAGATAGTTGGGAGTCTGGAATTTCCTTGAAAAAGTAAAATGTCGTCGTGTTTTGAAATAATAAAAATCTTGCAAGCATTTCTTGGACTTGTGGACTTTCTCATGGTGCTTGTAATACCTGATTTTGTATCGACCTGCTTCCATGTTAGTACTTAAATGTTTTAGGTAGCCTGGTGGTTGAAATCTGACGATTAATGATAACCAGTCTTAAGGGCACTTGTACTCTGTAACAAATTTAGGATAGCACGGTAGTAGATTAGGGATATCACAGTAGTAGTGCAGGATAAGTTATCGCTAGTATGGTGGTTAGTTGCACTAGGATATTAATAGCCACCAGCATGGTGGTTTGCTTCTATTATTAGAAGATGAATGGATTTGTAGGATGTGTGGATTCGTTATGGGAAACTAGCACGATGGTCGTTGGGATATACTAAAAGCAAGAATAGGATGAAATCTGATGGTTAACAAAACGATAAACAGTCTAAAGGGCACTGTTTTAGTATAGCACTCTGTAATAAATTTTAGGATAGCATGGTAGTAGTGTAGGGATAGCACAGTAGTAGTGTAGGATAAGTTATCGTCAGTGCGGTGGTTGGTTTGCACTAGAATATTAACAGCCAGCGTGGTGGTTTGCTTCTATCATTATAAGATGAATGGATTTCTAGGATGTGTAGATTTGTTATGGGAAACCATCGCGGTGGTTGTTGGGATATACTAAAAACAAGCATGGGATTTACCATTTGGGATTTACAAAAATAATTTAATAAAACCAGCACGGTGGTTACAAGTTTGGGTTATAAGCAGTCTCAAATACAAATTCCATTTTGTAGGACAAGTGGACATATTGTTTCCTTGCAATGAGACTACATACATTTTCTTAGTACTGTCTCAGTTGTCCTCGTCCACCTCTCCAAGACACCCCAAGATGTACTCATCCGCATTGTCTAAATCCAATTTGAAGACAGGCTCTTACCCTTCTTTCATTGTGGCACAAGCTACATCTTGAACTTAATAGCTCTTACTAGATAAGAGTACACACATGTTTGTGGACTCTTATGTAGTAGTTCGTAATTGTGGCCTCTCTTGGATGTTTTTTTGTACCAAAAATCTCCGACTACTACATCCCACTTCTCATAGGTTGTTCCCCAATTATCCTTAAATGTTTCCTTGACCTTGTACTTAGGTTTTGTACACTGCAACGGAAAGTATGGGTCATCTTCCTTGTTCTCCGCAGAATCTGTGACAACTACAAAGTTATCCCCTCTTCTAGACAGTCAGTGAGGTCATCAAAGCTCTCCCTAAACTGTGGTGAGTTGTTTGTCTCTCCATTGTTTGTCACTCCATCTGAACGTAGAGGGAAAACTTGAACTCGCTCCCATGTCTTCACAATTGCAATGTTCTCATAATCGTCATGATCCCCTATGATGCATGCACTGCAGAAACAAGAAAGTTTTCTTGTTTTAATTAGTTGGTGGTTTGAAAAGCCCCATATCTTGTGCAGGCCACGAACTCCTTTAATTTTCTTGCAATTGTGTTGGCTTCTCCTTTGTACTTCATCCACTTTCACTTCATGGAACACTCTGTGTACTATGGTATTCTTAAGGCTTTGTTTACTATATGTTGAATGCGCTCCTATCGAGAGGTTGGCTGTAAGCCATGTTACAGCATCATGGGCATCATTGAGTTTTTCTTGAGGGCATGCTAATTGGTGTTTAAATAGAGCTTGCTTAATAACAACACCACATCCATCATGTTCACCCTTGCCATGGCTAGACCCAAAGAAATTCCACATCATGTCTAGACCGATTAGGGATTTGAACCTTGAGACGAAGTAGAATTCACGTGCTGATTTAAATTGGGAGGCAACACCATCTGACCACACCCAATGTTGTTTTATATTTTCTACATGGGGATTTTTCTTTTTCGGCCATTCCCAATGCAATAGAAAAGCATGCTACACAAATAGGGTGTCATGTTCCCTATCATCTGAAATGTAGAAATCGTACGTGCGTTGCACTGACATGGACTCCTATGAGTCAGCAACAAGTAGATTGGCATCAAGCATGGAAGAATCAAGCAAATGATTGTACATGATATGCACAAGAATTGTTATCTGCTTGTTGTACCAATGAGCATTTTGTATCTCATCTTGTTCTTGAAAAGAATAATTTTTTGCAAAATCTATGACAGATACAATAGTATCACAGGGAAAATTGGCAAGGCATGTCTTGAATTGCTTATCCTACCAGTTGGCCGTGAAATTGTAAAGCACATATTTTGGGATGGATTGAACCACGTGACATACAAGCCTTGGCTAGGTGCTCTTATATGACAATAGCTATCTCTTTTTATCGGATCCTTCAACATTGACATTTTCAAATCTCCTCCATTTTAGAGCAACATGGTTGTCTTCCCTCATATCATTTGGACAAACATTGAATGTCTTCTTCTTTAGCGTCAAACTACAATGCTTGCATGTGCCACGAATGCATTCAATCTTGTGCCACTCACGGCCTCCCTTTGGACACAAACCACTAGCTCCCACAGTCCTTAGGCTACAAAACCTGCCCTCCCTTGCAACACAGGATGAGGATCCAGGTGGCCTATAGACTACATTGGGGAGGCACGGGCATCGATCCCCATGGAGCAATGCTCCAACACTTCTAGATCTCAAGTCATTCATAGCTTACCGGGCTAATTCAAAGTCTGTGTGTTTTGCAACAACGAACATTCCTATCTTTGAGTTTCCTGACGTACCAGGGCTTACAATGCTCAAAGCTCTTTTGCCCAATTGAAATGTATGGATTTTGATCCATGAACTTGAGATACAACTCCGTCTGCTGACCCAACATGCAAGAACAATAGAACAATGAGCCCCCTTTTTGCTACTACTAAAAGAATACAAAACATAGTCTAATTAAAGTATATAATGAAGCAAAATAATTTTCAACCACCATGCTGGTTTAGGATAGTCACAGTTTCAATCATCGGGCTGATTTAGGACACGTTTAGGATAGTCAACCACCAAGCTGGTTTAAGACACGTTTAGGACAATCATAATTTCAACCACTGGGATGGTTTAGGACACTGTCACAGTTTCAACCACTAGGATGGTTTAGCTTGATGGTCTCAACTTCACAGATTAGACAATAACAAGTATATTGCTTTTCATTTCTGAATTTCACCATTAGAAAATGACAATATATTGCTTTTTATTTCTAAATTTCACAATTTAACAGTGGTATATGACCCGAAGTATCAATGACTTCCACACTTAGGCTATCTCTCCTTTCCTGCATTCTATCGAAGCCCATAGACTTCTTGGATCAGGATGATCGTGCATTGCTTCTACTCTACATTCAACTGCTGGAGCCATGTTGGTCCTTCTAATTGACAACATCTTCGACATTGTGCGCCTAGGCCATTTCTCCTTTGTTTCAGGGGACACCAACATAGCTAATGTCGCCCTCTTTCTCCCCTCTTTACAGCTAGTTAATCTAAGTTGTGCACCCCTTTCACTTTTTGTAGGCCATTTCTCAGGTTAGAGAGCATCGCCTCTTGGGTGTGCATCTCCCAAGGTGTTCGTAGGGTTGTTACTCTACGAACTTTAGGGTGCAAGCTAAAGCTCGTGAAGACTCGAGACTAGTAATCACCTGAATGGCCTGATGTTGCTGCCTCAAATGCTCCCACCAATCATGACACCATAGCTTGTGTTCTTTGCTTCGATGGCAATGATCGAATCCGTGCATCTACAACTGCTTCTTGTTGCTGCTCTATAAGGAGTCTTCTTTCTTCTCGTTGTTTCTCCCTTCGCAGATGTTGCAAAAGTGTCTTCCGTTGCTGATTTGATTTCGTGCCAATGCTTTCCTCGACCCGCACTCTGTTCCTTGTTTCTTGACCTAGCTTTTCGACTTTCCTGTCTCGCAACCTCTGTCTGCTTCTCTTGCAAGCCATGGCAAGCTGCATGTTGCCATTAACGCCATGGCCACGATCAATCCAGAATAGACCAAGAGAAGCTAGCTAGTGAGGTAAGCAAAGAATAGAAGATAACTTACCCGATAGAAGACAATGGCAAACCAAAGTCTACGCAAGGCCATGTCGAGATGTGTGCAGGTTGCAGGGGGGGCAGGTTGCAGGTACTTAATCTTCCAAGATTTGATGAGCGGGAGGTATGAAAATTCAAAATTCGCGAGAGTAGCAAAATTTCAGTCGTGAGTCTTTCCCCTCTGGCGATACACATGTCAGCAGACTTGGATATCCCAAACAAGTGCAATGTGGCCTAAAATGCTTCAAAACACAAATAGGCCAAAGGACATGCTATCGGGTTTGATGCTACGTATTATTAAATGCAATGACCTTTGGCATGCTTATGAGCCATATAGCAAGCAAGTGCATGGAAAAAGAAACAATTCAAAATTATAAATAGTGTTGGTTTTATTAAAATATGTTTGCACATGCACAAATTGCACTTTTCCAACTTCTTTCATTTTAGGGTGAATCTAGATACCAATACCAACAACTATCAATGTTTTAAGACCATAATGCACTAGTCCCAATAGTTTGGATTCCAAATTTTCAATCCGTTTTGGTTTCAACAAATCAAAAAAAGTTATAGAGCGTGCCCTCAAATGGGTATGCATCACTTTAGCACAACATTGGAGGCCCATTAACCCATGCATAATGATCTCATTTAGGTGTGTCCTTGGGTTGAGGAGCAGCTCACGTAGTGTACTTTTGAAGGTTGCATGTATGTATAGAACAAAATTTTGATGTTTTGGAATAAATTACTATATCCTATAGTCTTCAGGATGCATCCTTCACATGTAACATAACACTTGTAATGCTTTAACGGTCTCGTTCGAAATCCTTATTCCATAATTTTTTGCTCTCCTGTTCAAATTTGGAATGTGTACTACAACTTAAAGACAAAGTTTGTCGAATTCCATTGAGCAATGCATAAGTTATGGGTCATGCAAGATACCTATATACAGAAAAGTCCCTGAACCTCACCAAAAATGGCTACACCCAAGCAAGCAATGACCCGCTTCTATATTTTTTGTATGATTTTAAAAAAATAGTAAGTTTCTAGATTATAAGTTGGTAAATATTATGACCTAGTTCCTTTGTGCCAAGTATGAAATAGGATTAACCCTTATACAATTACTTTGATGTAAATCATAAAGTGAAAGTCACAAGTGAGTTGATGGAGTGAACCACCCAGGTCAATAAAATATAGCACCCATTCTACTAGCGATAATAAAATAGGCTTAGTCACCTAGAAAGTTACCAACAAGAAATGTGACATTAACCAACTGTTGAAGCAAGGGAGTACTCAATGTAGAGCATTGGACATGTCAAAAAGGACAAGTTATATGCATACAAAGAGAGATAAAAACCAAGCTTTTTCTCATATGTACTATTGCTTTATATTAGTACTAATTTTGGGTTAAGTTTTCCTACTACATGTGGCAAGCACCTTAATATGTGAATGGCTCCTCCCATGGACTTAGATTGATGGTGCCATTTGGACCCTTTTCCTTTGTCTTTGGATAGCAAAGTTGTGACAGAGACCTTGTCATATAAAAGGAGGCCTTGATTTTGTGTGATAAGGAACAAAGCAATGCACCACAAATTTTAAAGACACTTTTCTTGTGTTTCACTCAATCACATAGCCTACCATCACTATTGCATCAATTTCAGGTACACAAGTGGATGGTGTCTCCTGATGTGCTCTTTATGCTAGTTGACTTTTTATCAGTGTGGGGCATAAGACAAATACAACTCACTAACTTACAAACCTTACCATTGTCCATGAATAGGTTCACTTCCAGAAAGTGCAAGCAAGTTAGATCTCCTTTAGTGTACCCACTAGGTGGTGCCTTGGACAAATCCCTTAAATCTAGAACTATGTTGGCAAATGGGTCAGTGTTGTCCCCAAGAGAAAGCTCATAAGATTTATCTACACTAGGCTATGATAAAGAGGTTGATGGGTGGTGCCTTTTAATTCGAAAAAACAAGGGATGCAAGGCCAATCCGAAAGGAAGCGGGAGACTTAAACATTGAGGGCAACACACCATATGCATAATTTTAAGATGCGAAGCAATGAAGACAAAGGGAAAAGTGTGGGTTTATAACCTATGAATAGTCCATGGAATAGTCCTATCAATTAGTGATAGTCGAGAGCTCGGCTAGAGGGAAAGTGATGACCGTTGTTACGACACCGAGAGGTTCGAGGGAAGGGGGGAGGTAAACTCCCGGTATGCCTACAATATAATGGGTTTAGTAAATTCTGAGTGGAAGTGTCAATGGTATGATTTATTGAGTGATGAAGTTGTGTGCCAAGCATGAGGTCAGTTACGTCTCAATCATAGGGCATGGTCCATCGAGTGGAGTGGGTAAAGAAGGGTGATGAAGGACCTCGAAATGGTGCACAAGTCTGATAACAAAGGATGACCAAGAAAGGGAAGCTGCCAAATGACCGAGATAGAGACATTGTGCAAAGCTTTTATATATATAGACCCACATGCAATATTTTTGTCAAAGTGCGTTTGTCTTTGTGTTGGGAAGTCCCACATGAAATATAACATTTGTATATTGCATTGTCCAATTCTGTGGTAGATCAGATAATGAGATGAGAGGTTTTTGGTGGGTTTTGGGTGCTGCCGTGCATGTGCTGCAGCTGCTTTTGATTGTATCGCGCATGTGACCTCCATCACCTTTTCCTGTAGCGTCTTGTCTGTCGAATGCGCCTTTCAACTTTTGTCCCGCTATTGGGTCCTCTTTCTCTGCTCTTTGATCCTCCGCAGATTCCTCGCACAGCGAAAAAAAGCTGCTTCAACGTGACCTCTATCATTTTTTGGTCCCGTTGATCCATCATCTCCCACTGTTGTGCAGTCGGTGCAGCGAGTAGCTTTACTTTCTTCGAATCGATACGCGCCTTGCATGATAGCTGCTGGTTGTTTAAATCGCATTATTGTATGTGTAGAAGACATCAACTCGAACTTTAGTTCGTTACGTTACATTAACATATACATGAACTCGGCTTGCAGCGTACAGCTGAAGATGATTCTTCTTCTGCTTCGGACTCTGGAGCGTTCCGTTGTTTTCCTCGTGACGTAGAAAGCTTTATTCTGGTAAACCTCTTTTCGCCGACACATGGCTCCATCTAAACGTGCTTGACGTCAGAGCAAGAAAAGCTCACCCAAATTACTACGTAAGAGCGAATGATGCTTATACTTAAAACCAACTTTTTGTGGCTTGGAATCGTCTTTCAGATGTTTATACTACCATTGTCATATATTTAATCCCGTTTTGTTATCCTGAACTAAGTTCCTTGGACCTTTAGAAGCGTCGTCTATGTGTCCTTACGAAACATCTGCATCATCTGAAAAAGAGAAGATCTTACAAGCATGTGACCAGTGTAATCACATGAAACGTGAGGTATCTTCTCGGAGTACACGGATTGGCACCCTTAAGCATGTCGATGCTTTACAAATGAACAGAGAATGCAAAAATGTTTGACAAACAGCGGCCTAACTTAATTGTTCACAAAAGAAATGGCATTTTGAAGCGCAGTCCAACCCTTTCGATAACGAGCGTTAGAAACAAACAGATCTTTGGTCTTGTTATATGTATCATTACAAAAAACCGAATAAGGATTTTCAGCCTGAGAGGCTTAAGCTCTTGAAACAATGTGATAGCACTCATGCACACAAAGAAATTTTACGCAACAATTCCGACTCTACTTTGGACCATATAGTCCTCCATATTACATTGACTACCACAACCCGAGAGAAGCTGTGCCTGACGACCAGTGTTCAAGTCAAACCGAAGCTGCAAGTGCTGTCATATTGAAACCGTTGTTTCTCGCAACACGCTACGGTAGAGTCGCTTCATCGCTTGAGGGGGGTTTGCCTTTTGGATTATGACTCCCATTCGGTTTCGGCTCCGCGTAATCGATAAAAGCACCAAGTTTTCTAAATGGACGTGCACCTTCCACATCCTACATTCACAAGTGAGTACGAGCCATCACATTAAGACGTCTATCGTTTCAGACAAGGAAGAAGCAATACGGGGATCTTTACTCACCAATACGTACACGTCTGGTATCCCAGAACGCTGCACATAGTCGCTAGGCTCATGCTTGCCGAGTAGAGCTGCGGATTGGAGCAGTCGTAAAGATTCTAACCATTTACAAAGGCCAAGTTTGTAAGTACAACACATGCGGCACGTATAATTTTGCATCACTGACAGGTCCAAACTCTACGAGAATTTGTTAAGAACTTCCTTTAATCCCAACTCTGCAAAACTACTACATATTGATCAACTAAAGTAGGCACAACAGATGTATCTGGCATTATGCAGCTTCGTTTAGAATTAAGGACGCTAAATGGACTCTTAGTAAAGGGTGGAACAATAGATCACCTGTGGGCAGCAACGACTTGGCATTGGCAAGGAAGAAGTGACGACTAGCGAGTAGGAGGACTAGCATGATCAAAAGAAGCTTGCAGCAAACTCTGAGGCCGTTGGGGAGAGAAAGAGCTGCCATAATTGAGGCAGAGAGAGAGAGAGAGAGAGAGAGAGAGAGAGAGAGAGAGAGCTGATCAGGGAATAAGAAGAGAGCCTGCAGTCTCCAGCTTTAAGAAGTAAGAGGGCTGTGCCTCAGTAAGAGATCAGAGCTCGTTAAAGTTGCTTCATGCAGCATATGACTGGCCGACCATGCCAGTGATGGGAAAAAGTCAAACAATGCACCACTTATATTCGAGATGCTCTTGTACTTTACACAATTTCACTCTGATTTGTCCCTGCCCAGCTACACCTAAGAGCTATTCCATTGAGGTGTTCCTTGGTGACACAAAACAATGCAGCAATCCCCCAACGCTTGATTTGAAATCGTCTTCTGAAAAAACATCCCCATAGAAAATCAAAGAAGGCAGTGGAATACAGCAGTGTACAGCTTTGCAGCCAGCAATATTGGAAACAGACACAGCTTCTTTGTCTCGCAGAGCTCAATGCGTGTGTTTTAAAGCATACTAAACGATGGGGGCGTTTGAATGGAGCATTTCTTAAGTGGGTATGGTGGAAGGAACGTTGGAATGCAATGGAAGTGGACGACACTGGCATAAACATGTTTTTGACTTTGCAAGCGCAAAAGAACAGTGGTATATCTCTCTCCAGGGTACACTCACAGCCCTTCAAACATGACATCATCTAAACAAAAATTCACATACAAACGACAGGCCAGACGTGCAAAGGAGATCTATACAGCAAAAAAACACAGCCCTTGATTTCCAACAACATTAGTGCCTCTCCAAGACCACAAACATAATGACAGCTCTGAAAGTTAATCGAATTAACAAAACCTCACACCTTACACAACGCTCTTAAACTCCCAAGCCAACGCCAACTCTATGGACTAGTGATTCTTGGACACATTGTGTCCAAAAACATGATCTCACGGATGAGAGAAAATTCAAAATTATTGCCGAACCATAACCCCCCATGAACTTCAAAGGTGTCCGGAGATTTATGGGACATGCGGGCTATGATAGGAGATTCATATTGGACTATGCCAAGATGGCACGATCCGTGTACCGCCTAATGTTGAGCTTTGAGTGAACAATGGATTGCCAACACTCCTATATGACAAATTAAAACAAAACGCACCCACATTGAGGAGACCCATTGGGATGTAATCTTCCATGTTCACACAAATGCATCCAACTATGCATTAGGGCGTCTATTGGTGCCATCAAGAGCACTGCATGTTTCTACCTTTGAGATTCTTCAACATTAAGGACAAGGTAGTTTGCTTGATGCTTGATGCTAAGGTGTGGAATGTTGAGGGAAGATACAGAATAACACCAACTGTGATAATAGCATCTCCATATATATAGTTTTTCAAAAAATAATAGGCAGCTGCCAACAATTTTCGTACATGTTTTTATAGCATTTGGCTTATGATTTGCCACAACTTGCCATACATTTGCTCAATGAGACTCTTCACTACTATTCTTCCAAAATCTATACAGATAAGCTGTCTATTTCTCTCTCATTTGTATTCATTTCTACTTGTTGTCTTGTGTACCCTCTTGTGTGTCCCTCAAACTTCTACAAATTTGGCCATGTGAATTATCATATGCGTCTCTTTTGAGTATCATATTTAGGGCTTGCAAAAAGTAGGAGATTATGTTGTGTGTATTTGAGTTGATCCCTTGGCTATCATAAACACTTGTAAGCTATCCCATTTCTCTCTTTGAGAGATCAATATCTATAGGTGGTATTCTTAAAGTCAGATGACATTCACAAATGTATCACTACTATGAGTTATCATTTCTCCTTTCTTTGAAAAGTGAGACCCTAGTCCCATAAAGGGTAGGAGAAGAATAGGAATTTCTTAGTTAAGTCATTTACATTTATAAGATTCCGCTAGCTATGCATCTTTTCATTTATCACTATCAATCCTCTTGTGCCTCATAAGCACACTTCTCTTATATAAGAGATCAAAGATTGGCATACCAAATATAGGAGGCCATTAGGGCTTACATTCCAATACTAGTACACGTTCTTGCATATGCATCATAAGGGCACTCGCTATGCTAGCATATCTCCACTATGAGAGAGACATCACTAGCCTGTACAAGTTTGGATCCTCTAAAGCATCTCGTATTTGCAGCTGATACTTATGTATTTGAATAGTCTGAAGCCATTCAGAAATGTAGGGACCCATAATGATCAATGACGACCCATTCAGGATGATCCACATAGGGCCATACTTGAAGGCCCTACAAGTCCTTATAAGGCTCTACATAAGGCCACATATGAAGGCCCTACATGGACATATTCAAGGCTTTACAAGGTCCTACATGCTCCCACAAGCATTCATTGCAGCCTTAAGGCCCTACAAGTCTACAAGCCTATGTCATCTAGAATATAAAGGTCCTACATGCTCCCACAAGGACTTACATGGTCGTTTTAAGGTCATGTGCACCCTTACATATTCTTAGCATCTCATATGCCCCTTAAAACTTACAAAATAGTCAAAGATTTTAGAAGGTCCCACATGCTTCCAAAAGAACATGCATGCTTCCACAATGACTTAATGGCCAATTTAAAAGGTTTACAAGGACTTTCATGCCCTTTTCAAGGTCTTATATGTTGCAAGTCCTTATAGATTCTTAGCATCTCATATGGTTGCTAAAATGCATTAAATTGTTAGAACCCATTCCCAACATTTGGGAAACATTATCTCTTCCATTGACCCATAAGGATCTAGTGGGGGTTTCTAAGGACATGTAAAGGTCCCATGTTCATTTTTTATGTATTTTACATAGTAGAATATCATAATCACCATTATGATTTATTTGAATATCTCAAACCCATTAAGACTTAGGAGCATAAAAGGATAAATTAGGGTCCATCCATATCTTAGGGGCCCAAGAGAAATGAGCACTTAATGCTCATCTAAGGGTCCACAAGATCCATAATGTTTCATTTATATCTTACCAATATTACAAGTTCATAACATCCTAGAAACCCTAGTATGATTCATTTGACTAAACAAGACTCATTTGGATCAATGGGAACCATCACGATGTAACAGGATTGAGAACCCATCAAAATATTTGAGCTCCATCAATTTCAATGTCAAAGGACATTTACAAACTTACCTTACACATCCTTGGCATACCATATGCCCCATAAGACTTATCCAAATAGCTTATACCATTAGGATGCATAAGGACATTATCAACTCCTTTTAAGGAATTATGGATTCTTACAACTCCTACTAGAAGAAAATTTTAAGCAAGGAATCTCATTTCAGGAAAGGATATGGAAAGAGAAAGAGAAAAAGGAAAGGAAATTACGAAAATTTCCAATCAAGAAAATGTGAACATGCACGAGAGTTCTTGCTAGTTTTCTTTGAAATACATGGGCCAAAGGGTTGTTTTTGGTGGAAGTATGTATTTATAGTAGAAACAAAGAGAAAAGGTATGTAAGCTTTACATTAGGAGGTATGGCTTCATTAAGGTGCCACGTAAGTGCACCCACATTATAAGGGTTATTTTGCAATGGCTATTAGTCTATTAGTATGTATTGTTGGTATTAGTTGATTAGTATGTCTACTTTAAAAGATGCTTTGTTAGTATATCTTACTTTAGAAGATGGAAAAGGAGACTTAAATCTTACAAGCATCCATAAGGACCTATGTACAACCCTAAGGAAGGACGCATCTAATATTAGGGGAGATTTGGGGTCTCAAAGAGCCCCGAATTAGTGTTTCCTAATCTTTGGGGATCAGGGAGGGATTTGATCAGGTGGACCAATGGGAGTGCTCCTTCTTTGGGGTGATTCCATGTTGTGGTGGTGCATAGGAATTCATGAGGAAAGCTCTCATTGGCCCCTGCTCTTACACAAGGGGCCACCCAACCCAACTTCCCTTCCCTGTGACCCACACTTGACCTGCCTAGTCCACTTGTCAGTTAGACCTACCCCAAATTTGCATCAATGCCATGTGGGCCCCATGTGGGTACCTACTCTGCTACCCCCTCTCCCTCCAATGGTACACTCTAGATTTTCACCACTTCTCACTCTACTACCCCCTCTCTTCATGTCTCCTTTCTTGTATTTCACCCTCAACATCCACTCTCGTGCTCATGCCGTGGTGCTGGAGGTTCTTCCCTATTGTTATGGACTCTCTTCTCCTATGTTGTAGCTCTATTCCTATTGTTTTCTCTCCCCCCTAGCTTCACTACCCCATTGACCTCTCTCTAATGCCAAACACCTTCATTAAACCTTGTTTGTTGATTCATTGCTATAGAGGCATGGTGAGGAATATCTCCCCATGAGCATGCAATGTTATCGCTAGTTGTATGCTCCATAGCTGCATTGGGTGAATGGATCCCTTGTGCTTACAACTTTAATGACCAGATATCATGAGAGTATCTTATACCTAATAACTTGAATGACTAGACAGTCATTAGAGGATCTTGTGAGGGGACACATAAGCTTCCCAAGAGCAAGATAATGGATGTTCTTCATTAGGAAAATTTGGAGCTCATTTTGTGGCCCTCTAAGGACTTCCCTTGAGAATATTCTCTCAAAAAAGGGGGGGCATGGATAATTTTTTACAGATTAGCTCAAAACTTGTCAAACATTCCCATGTCCAAACCCCATCATGGTATATATCATTGGAAAGCCCTCAAAGAGTAGGTTCTAGAAATGCCAAGTCCGATAAGTTTTGGGCTAATCTGGAAAAAATTATCCATGCCCCCCTTTTTGGAGAGAATATTCTCAAGGGAAGTCCTTAGAGGGCCCCAAAATGAGCTCCAAATTTCCCTAATGCATGAGTGGAAGGGCTCATCTTGAAGTTCAAGCTTGGGAAGAGAGGGTGTCTTGCAAGGGTACAACATATCTAGAGGAAAAGGACATGTGCTTGCCTCCATGAATCAATCAAGCTCCAATACCATCACATTGTAAGTTTGTATGCTCTATATACACTATTTAGAACGTGATTGTAATGACTATATTTCAAAATTCTATGTTGATTTTGCTAGAGTGCTTATTCATGGCAGATGTATCTCCTTCGAACTTTGAGCAGAGGAAACAAGTGGAGTCTTTCATAGGAATGTTCATTGCCCATTACTGAAGATGTGGGTAACCAAATTCGTGTTAGAGAGAAGATTAATTCTTTATGAAGGAGAAATAAATATTTATTAATGCAATCTACATTGTTCCAAATGGGAGAGGACACTATGTTCATCTTCTAAGCACATTCCATAGCCCTCCCATAGCCACACCTTCAAGACATGGTTGTGACATGATGGACACGAGAACAATGCAATGCATAAGAAGAAGATTTCAAAGGATGTGAGCATGGAACTAACGTTCGCATTTGGCTCCAAATGTCAAGGTTTTCTTGGTTCATGCATCTTTATATTTTATGCATAAAATGAGAATAGAACAAAGACTATGTGGTCATGTAAGTGCATAGATGAAAGTGCCCTTGATGCTTTTCTTGGGAAAAATGGCAGAGCAGGAAGGATAAAGAAGAGTGTGATGTGTTTCAATGTCATGCATGTAAGCACAATGTGATTATTAGGTCCCACATTTCATGACAAACACTGTATTTTTCCTTTTGGTACAGTATGTGGAAGAAAATAGTATCCATTGGCTTCCCCTTAAGTCAAATACAACATTATATTTCCCTATTAAGCTTGATGGAGGAGATATCAAGAATTGACTTTTACATCACAATTAACTCTAAAGGATGTATGAGAGCATATTGTTGATCATGAAGGATGGTATGTCAAAGTCTTTCAACTTCACATTGAAGGGAAAAAGGCTGCACAAAAGGGCCAAAATTTTCATGCCCAATGTCAATTTTATCCCTCGTGCAACCTAGTAAATAATCGGTTTGACTAGTGTGGGCGTTAAGTTAAGATGAAGGTTTTTTGTATTTTCTTAAGAGGTTGAAATGTTATAAAAAATTGGGTGTACTTGACCATAAGGTATTTATCGTGTGGTTTCATGTCTTAATTGTTTAAAAATAATTTTGGGGTAAGCATATTTTGAAAATATATTGTTTTTAGGACTTTATGGGTGTAAGAGGCATTTGTTATTCTCTTTCACTCTTCTATAGGTAGATTTTTACGAACTATGCCAATCCATCCTTTATTGTATCACCCCTGTAGCTATCACTACAATTTAGCATGAGGAGAATTCTGTGAGTTCATCTCACAAACCTCATTTGCTGATAGGGAGAATGAGATTTTTCTCCTATTTTGCAAGACCCTAGATGTCTTAATAACATAGCAGGGAGCAAAAGAAAAATTCCATGAACTTATCAAGTACTTTATAAAGGTTTTTGCACATGAGCTTGATGAATCTGCAAAACATTAGGTGCCCTTAGATTATCTTGTCTTCTTGTATGAGGAGGAGCATTGATTCATAAAGCATCTTGATCATTTTGTCAATGATCTTCCAAAATATTGCTGTATAGAAGATGATGTCAATGTACTTATTGTTGGAATGTGTGCAATCACGAGTGCATGGAAACTACAAGTGTTAAAGGGGGAGAGGGCTAAATGGAACCTCACCTCTCAATGACAAGCGGCATAATCTTCAATGGCTTAGTTTCACATATGTAAATTGGGGGCCTCATGTTGAAGGCATATAATGCCTTGAGGGAAGGAGGCCTCAATAACCCAAATCCACTTTTGGGGACGAGGCTCCTAGAGTGTCAAGTGGATAAGGGTTGGGACACCCTTAATATATATCTCGTGATAATGTCAAGTGTTTAATTATCTGAACATCGTATGTGAACCAATGGCTCTGACTATCCATGAGTGGAGGTGCAAGGGAAGCACACCAGCACATGGCAGTAAGGCAAAATCTTGACCAATAGTTCACAAGACCCAAAAATTTCTAGGCATGCCACAATAGAGATTGACGTGTGTACTGAAGCAATAGGTCATAGCTAGCTTCCAAGAATATGATACTCAAGGAAAAGATGACTTATGGAATGAACCAAAATGCTGATTGCATAGAAAAAAGCATGTAAAAAGATCTGTGATACACATTAACATACAATGAGTAGCATAGCATAAGATCATTGATGGATGGAACTAAAGCAATAGATGGTATGACATAGACTAGGAAGGATACACTGACACAAACAGCAAGCATGTGCAAGATAGACATGCATCCGATATAAAAGCATAATTAGAATAGATAAAGACTTCTCCAAAATATCACGGCAATAAAAAGCAATAGATAATGCAAACCAAGAAATTAGCAAATACTTGAGCATGGGCAAGGAGCTTAGAAACAACCAAAAAGTAGCCTAAAAAGGAGATGTAAGCATAATGCAAACCAAAGGAATTATATACACACACATGTGCAATATCGAGGCAAAATGGTGGCTAATCATCATCGTGCAGATACACATGATGAGGGTTGCAAGTGGTACCAAGAAAGGCATAGGTGTCATGACACAAGACATGTGCCAATGTGCAACAAAGAGAACTGCAATAGCAAACAGCATGTGGCATGAATTGAGCATTGCAAGATGCATAACATTACATGGTAATGCACATAAGTCGATGGATGAACATTAATAGAGAGTAATGTGGCCCTTGAAGGTCGTCCTTCTTCAATTAAAAATCTTCACACACAAGAAAAAAATAGAGTGTGAATACAAAGTCCTCCAAGGGAAGCTAATGCCCATGCATGCCAACAAATATTCACATAATATTGAATTTGTGAAAGGGCCCAAGTAGCCACATGCCTCAAAAGATAGACCATGTGCAAGGCATGATCCATATAGCATGAAATTGATGACAAATTCAATCCCACAAATAACAAAGAGAGCATGTGAGGATTGGAGTCAATGGCAATTAGAACCTAGGCTAATGTTTGTGGGGGGCTTTATGAATGTGCACAATCATGAGTACATGGAAGTTCAAGTGTTAAAGGGGGAGAGGTAAATGGAACTTCACCTCTCAACGACATGCCAATAATGTACAATGGCTTAATCCCACATAGAATTTGTTGGGGCCTAATGTTGAAGTCATATCATGACATGAGGAAAGGAGCTTCCCTTTTGGGGATGCAACTCTTAGAAGTGGCTAGGCGGCTAAGGGTTGGGGCACCCATAGTACATCTCTTGAATAATGCCACATGTCCAATTATCCTAACACTTACAAACTTGGGTATCATAGGGAACATAGGAGCTAGGTTCCTCTCTTGGGAGATGACATTCATTTTCCTTCTACAAGAAGGCCAACAAGAAGAAGAAACCTCATCCCCACATGACCCTCTAGCTTTGATTCTGAGATCGTAACCCCTCAATATGACTTTGACCTCTACTTGGAGGAGCTACTTGACAAGGAAGCTAAGAGAGGTAGTCAATGGAAGACTTGAACTTGCACCAAAATTATCCGAGAACAGGGTCCTCAACTAGCATGAAGACTCCATCTACCTCTGCAAACATGTCCTTTGATCCAACGATGGAAATTTTTGACATCGGCCCCAGCATTACTGATGGAGAGGAATACCTATTCCTCCATGATATTCGAGACTTGTTTTGGTTTGAGGGAGGATGAGGCAGTGGGAGTTTTGTCAAGTTTTAGTGTTGACCCTAGCATCAAAGATCCTGGATATCTGGATCCAATGAAGTCCTACATCAATTTCTTATCATGGCACTAGCAAGTTTAAAGGACATAGATGGTTGGACTTGCCACTAGATGTACCACAGAACAAAGAAACTTTGGCCTCTCACACAACATAAGATGTAGTCAAGAGGATTAATTACATTGGAGACGATAAAGGTACAAATGAGGACATTCATATGGTGTAAGAAACTAAACACCCCTTAAATTTTGAGTTTGTGTTTTGAAGTATTCATATGATGTAATCTCTGAAGTAATGCAAGATTCCTTTCAGATCGATGAATTTTCCTCTTGGAGGGGACATGTCATAGGACCTTTTGGCATGATCAATCACTGGCACACTACACAAATCTTATGCCCATAGGTGTGATGGTGATAATTCTTTCACCATAGGGGATAGAGGAGCTACTCAAGGGTAAGGCCCTAGAACCATAGAGGAAAAAAGAGATATTGACATGTAAGGCCTATGGTGTCTTTCACCATAAGGGATAGAGGAGCTACGAAAAGTGTAAGGTTCTAGCACGGGTGATTGGGCATTTGAACATTCATCAGAATCCATTGCCTCTAGTAGCCCTCAATGTGTTTGGGTGGGCCAAACATTCATGGCATGGAACTCTTAACATCCATGGCTTCTTTTTTTTTGGGCAAAAAAAAAGTTTGTATTATATTATATCATCATCATAAATATTCATAGTACATGTTCTTTAGCATAGAACAGCTAGCCCCCATGGGGAGGTTTCTTTAACAAAATATTTCTGACAGATACTCATGAGCTTGAGAGCTTCTAAAGTCGTCATATCAGCAATAGCAGAATTAAAACATCCATGGCTTTTGCTACCAATGATTCCACTCCTGCTACTATTGGCAGTAAATTTGTATCTAGGAGCCTATTTGGGGATTGTAAAACCCCTATTCTAGATATCATAGAAGTAGTAAAGATGAAAAATAGGCTATGAGGTCTCCTTGTAATAAACTTTTTACAAATAATACATGGATCTGTTTTACATTGTTTCTTCTATCACTGACAAATGCAGAGTTTTAATTATTCTTTTTTTTCATTGAGTTATGGTCATATAGGGATACATCATCATGAGATGACATCAAAATGCCATCGAGCGCAACCCCCGTTTATTCAGACTAAAAGCCCAAACAAAATGAGCACCCGAGAATACTACGATATGCTTCTAGTGAGAGGTATCCGATTCTTGGGTGAGTTAACTCGTCTTTTTGACCAATGGGTAATCATGATCAACTCCAAACCACTGTCAGGCCCCTCTCTCCTCCGTGGGGTCCTGGCATGGAGCATCTGGACCAACAAGGGGGATCAAGAAGAGTGAAGTGAGGAGACGGAGAAACTAAAGGGGCCACAACAAAAGGAAGTATTTGGTGGGCTCACATATATTATGAACCTTGGCCCAAATCCTCCAACCAAGCAGACTACATGGAAGAGAGTCATCAACCCTCTGTGCATTGATATGAGGAGCCTCTAGTACGAGTTGAGAAAAAGCCTCAACTTGACTCACAGCCTTAGCCAAAAGGAACGACACAAGGACAAAGAAGACCCCAAGACATGAGAGGCCACCTCCACGGACCCACCAAAAATAGGAAGAGGACTATTAAGAGGAGGTTACAAGGAAGGAGAGGTAGAAGAAGTTCAAAGTGGACAAGCAGCCACGGAGCCATATCCAGAGGCTGATGCAGGGCCCCCCAAAGATTGAGAGGCACATGAACTCAGGACTGAAGGCACTTCAATAGATCTACAAGTTCCAGACCACCGTGGACAATCTCATTCCTCGTATGCCCTTCCAATGTGTTGTACGTGAAATAGCACAGCAATACAAGGATGATGTGTATTTCACTTTAGGTGCTATGGGAGCAATCTAGGAGGCAACGAGCAAATGGTAGTAGGTATTTTTGAAGATGCAAATTGATGCACGATCCATGCCAAAAGACCAATAGTGATGGACAAGGACCTTGCACTTGCCAAGTGCATCTGCTCTAATCCCTCTCTTAGGCTTAGATTCACTTGGTGTAATCTAAATTATTTTGTAAATATCTGCCCTTTGAGGCCAATTAATGAAAGATATTTTTATGTTCTATTTTTTTTCCCATGTTATTATACACGTTATGCGATGTTTTTCATCACTTTATGCATGTTCAATGTAAATTTGTGTGGTCAAATGAAGTTTTTTTGATGTGGTCCCATGTTATTATACATGTTATGCTTTCCATCAATTTATGCAAGTTTAGTGTGAATTTGAGTGGTTAAATGAAGTTTTTTTGACTTGGTCAAATAGGCTCCCTACGCACCATGGCAGGTTTTTGCATTTCTGGGCTTCCTGCGCAATGTTGAGCACTTTCTCCTTCTGCGCCAAGGTGAGATTCTTGCTGGATTCCAAAATGACCATTATAGTGCAAAAATTTATCTAACAGCATGCTTTTGAACAGAATAATGAATGAAAATATTAATACCACCAACAATTAAAGTTACATAATACAATGATAACATAAAAGAAATTTTGAAAGAGAATGCAAAATGGGACACTGTAGAAAAAGTATATCTATATTCATGTAACATAAAAGTTATTTACAATAAGACTTCATAGCATTTCGTTCTTCTTTGCTGCATCTAAAACATTGAGAATATTGGGCTTTGAAATCCCAAATAGACTCCTAGCTCTAAATCTAAAACGCTGTTGCTAGCCAGAGACATGTCTCCTGTCGTCAATGACATACCTTGAAAATTGGTTCCAAAAGCATTGAGGGCAGCCATGTGGTTCACCAAAATGACCTAGTCAACATTCCCATTGATGTTAGCATGATGAATCACCCATGACAAGGCCTTGCACATCAGGAGGTCTTCAATGCCTCATGGCAAAAACTTTTTGTGGAGATAACCACAAAGAGCCCTTCTTCTTGGATGAGGTAATGTGCCATTGAGTGATCTAAACCTATGCTACCATGAACAAGGTGTTGCCAAGATGAGAAGAGGTCGACCTCAAATGCCTCCTACAACAATCCAACATTATGTTAGAAGGCTGATAAAGCAAAATTATACCAAAAGAGAAGAATTTCAAAGCTCATAGTTTCTTACCACTATGGAGTCTTCATGCTTGATCCATTCCTCTTTCTCAATGAGGATGGATCCATGGGTCTCTTGCTATCTAGAGTGAGATGTGGAGGCTTTGTCTAGCATATCAGGTAGTTCGGAGTAGATCAATTTGTCTGCATCTTTGATTGTGGCCAGTGTGAAAGCAAGAACCTCTTCTGTTGAATCATTTGCTACCAAAAACCTAGGTCCTTGCATAGTAGTATTGTCCACCTCATATCCACATAGGACACCAAGGACTTCGTCCTCCCAGAGACCAAACATAACCTCGATGTCATGGAGAAAGAGGTATTGTTCTCCATCGACAAGAAGGGGAGCAAGAAATCATATCTTTAATGTGGGGTCAATAGACGTGGTGCCCCAGGTACACAGAGTTTCAGAAGTGGAAGGGGATTCAGGAGGTCTCTGGAGCACTTCCAGGGACAATGCAGCTTCACGCTCCTTTGCTTCTTTATCAATGGGCTCTTCATTGTAGATGTTGCGCTCATCTACAAAAATCAGACGATTAGTAGGGGTAGGGGCCAGGGCAAGGCTTGAGGTCAAGGCCTCCTCTTCCATTTGTCCTTCCTAGAGAAGGAAAATAAAGGTCATTTCCTAGGATAGGTACCTATTTCTTGTGTTTTTTATGACTCCACATGCTAGGAGGTCATCAATGTCCACCTCCCTAAACCCTTGGGGTGTGAGTTGGGCTCAAAAGCAGGGTGTGAGTTGGGTTCGAAAGCATTCTAAACACTTCACAAACCTGGGTTCTTGATTGAACTAGTACTTCAAGTAATCAGTTAGGATTTGTAGACTCATCAAGTTGATATGAAAAACACCAATATTGCATATACTTGATGAGGTCTTCAAAATCATCTTGGGCTCCCAAGTAGGTGCCTAGGACATCTATGCTCTTATTAAATAATAAAAAATAACTTCTCTCTATCAACTAACAGAGTATGGGAAATGAAATCATCGAAGGAAGACTTGGCAGAATCCATGGTAATTTGGTAGCTAGGAGAACTATGGCTATGATAGTGAAACTTTGAGATAAAGTATCTTTAAAACCTATATATACCCAAATATTTTAGCTACTATTGTAGGAGGTAGTACAGCTAGGAATAGAGGGAGAAAGATTAGGGGTGGATGAGCATCTACTATAGGAGGTGCTATAGCTAGGCATAGAGGGAGAAAGAGTAGAGGGGGACGAACAGTTGCCATAGGATGTGCAGGGAAGGGAGAAAGATAGTGGACTAGAGTAGGAGGGGGCGGAGCAGCTTCCCAATGAGTTCCCACATTTGAAAAATGGAGGGAGAATGGAGCTGGACCAAAGAAGAGGAGGGGACAAGTGTGCAACAAACTAAGAGGGGGGGGAAATTCACTCAAAAGGGCCCAAACCTCTTTAATTCATTTAGGGATTGTCTAGGGGAGGTGCACATGGGAGGAGGGTCATGGGTTGAGGAGGGAGGGGTGGGGGGGTGGGGGGATGGTTTGAGTGTTCCTCTAAGAGGAATAGCCACCAATAGGTTCTATTTCTAGGTATGCCCACCCTCCACCTCAACATGGCATTGCCCCACAAAAGGAGCACTCCATTTGGTACACCTCAAATCCCTCACTAACCCGTGGAAATTAGAAAACACTAATTGGGGGCCCTTTAAAGACCCCAATTCTCCCCTAATGGAGTCTCCTATTTTTAAATGTGTTCTACGTAGCCATGCCATGGAACTCACCCTTGTATTTATAAATGTTTCTATGGTACAATGTGAATAATGGTTTTGTCTAATTGTAGGAAAAAGGAGGTGTTTCTTGTGTTGTCTGCCAATGTATCGTTGCAGCAGACGGAGCTTGGCATGCCAAAGACAATAAGGAATGGAGATGATACATTGCCAAAGAGACTTATTGGTCCTAGATGGTGCAGCTAGCATGTGAGTTGAGAGAGCATGTTGATCCAAATATCGATGCACTTGTCAAGCAAATTCTAGGAGATGCAATTAAGTATTTTAGAGCATGCCGCCAATTGCACTTCCAGGACACGTTCTTGGAAACAGCATCGGACATGAAGAGTTCAACACCTGGTGACAAGAAACCACAGATGCCTATGTTAGTGCATCACCCGGTGTACAAGTAACACTCACAATGATCTCGATGCCTCAGCAGAAGGCAAGGGAGTTTTGATACCATGACAAAATATGAAGAGGGGAGAGGAGAAGAGGGCATAGCTAGAGAGCACACCACAAATGACTAACTGTACACTAGATTTAGTTGAAAAAATAGAATATATACAAACCCATTTAGGGTTAGGGTCAGGGGATCTAACCCTTTCCTTTATAGCACTCTATAAGGTTCCACACACCCACACATAGAGGTAAGTGCTGGTTTATAACTTGTGTGTTATGGCTTGCAAGAGGTTCCACTTGCTTGTTGATAAGGGTAATCTCAAGGAGCTACCACAGGAGTGCAATGATTGGTTGGTGAAGGAAGGGCCCTTGTCCATGTTTCCTGACTCATTCTAGAAGTGCCCTGGTGAGTTGATAGATTGGGAGGTGCAGAGATGCATGTGGTGGCTAGAGTACCCAAGGTCCCTTGCACCAAATAGAAGCTGTGTGAAGGTATGTTTGTCTTGTTTCATTTATTGTTGTGGTGCAATGTATGTGAAGCTTATGACCCATTGCATTTATTATTATGGAGCGTATGAGCTTATGAGCACTGATATTTATCGATATAGATCTTATGACCGATTATTGTGGATCTTATGACTGATTATGTTATTATTTAGTGGAGCTTATGACCGCTTACATTCATTATTGTGGAGCAATTGGGTGGGCTATAATTCCTATTTTAGTATTAAAGTACCATGCCCTCATACTTGAAGTGGGATGAACAACATTATGCTTGTTCAAGGGAGCCGCACAGATTAATTTTATACACTTGAAAATGATCTCCACATGGAGCCAAGGATGCGTAGCTTTGCAAGAGCCTGTGTTCTTACATTCCTCACTAACTCACTAATAGAAGGCACATTCTTGCAGAAAATAGGGCTTGTGGAGCCAACAATGTGTTGCTTTGCAAAAGCCCTTGTTCATGGTAGAAGGCACGTTCTTGCACAAAATAGGGCATGGAGAACACTAGTAAGTACCTTATCTCACACCAAGGCACACTCGCCTAAACTACTAAAAGCTCCAAAAAAACTGTGACTACTTGCCTAAAATGCAACCACTCACCTAGGTCTTCTCGCCTAAACATTTCCCCCAGTAGGGAGCAAGGTTCTTCAAAAATAGGCCAGTTTCTTTCTGACAATTGAGTTTGTTTTTGTTTTCTTCTCCCATTATCAATGATTGTAGGATTGTTGGGTTGTATGGTTGGGTTTTTTCAAGCATGGTTGTAGGATTGTTTTCTTCTCCCATTATCAATGACTGTAGGATGTTGATTTGTATGGTTGGGTTTTTTCAAGCATTAATAAAAGTTTTGTTAATAGTCTCTAGTACAAGCACTTTTTTCATTCCCAAAGGAAGATGATGTTGGTATACTAGAGTTCCATTTGGCATTTTTATTAAATATGAGAGTGGGAAATGCATTTTTCCAAAGGAAGATAATGTTGGTATACTAGACTTCCATTTGGCATTTTTATTGAATATGAGAGTGGGAAATGCATTTTCTTCACGGATTTATTTAGTGTTGTTGTTGCATTTGTGATTGTTCTTTGTCATTTAAACTTGTAGGCAATCCAATGAATTTTATGAACCACTTTGTCTTTCAGCTTTAACCAAATTCTCTAATTTGTACCATGTGATAGTCCACTTAACCACCATTAATGCCCTCAATTGCAAATGGTTATCCCATTAACCATGGATATCAATCGATGTTTGTAGAGTCATGTCTTCAAGTTCTAATGAGCTTGTCAAAGGAAGCAAGAAAACTATTGATGAAGATGGTTATGTCTTTATTAGGCCTTGCCTTACTCCAAGTACCTAGGTGTATGGCCTCAAAGCAACTTTTTTCACTCATCTAATGCAAATTTCTAATAACAAAATCACATGGTAGGCACTTTCATGGTCGCGGGTCCTAGAATTTGCACCATGCTTCTTAGCACTCCAATAATTTCTTTCTTATCATAGTATCTTTCATTGCCCACTTGTGAGACCATGAATGCTTTTCTTTTGAATATTGATCTATAAAATAAAATGATGTGTCCTTGATCTTATTTGATACCTTATAATATCTTGGAAATGGAAATCTTTCAAATAAGTTCATTGAATAAATGGGTCACCAAGAGCCACAACCAACATCACAGTTAGTTGTTCTCCCATATATATCCTTCACTTGAGTGGAAATACCATGGTCAATATCACTCACTAGTATTCTCAATCCCTATTATTGCATCACTTATCCCACCAACCCCTTCATTGTTTTCCTTTGTGATCCCATATTGTCATCCTCAACACACGGAAAGTCTTCTATGTTAGTGATCATATTGCACAAAAGCAATATATTCAATGCTATAGCAACATCATGTATAATATTATAGGTGCCCTTAATACCTATGACCATGTTTCCATGATGCTCCTCCAACTGCTACTACAATTCTAGATTCGGTCTTAGGCAACTATGATTTTAAGAAAGCTAGTCCCCATTTGATAGCATTATGACCTATAAAGGTGAACTACTATGAATTGTATTTTGAAGCCTCCCCCCCCATCTCTCCTTGTCCTTGACCATTTAGGAAAATTCATTTTCTTACATACATGTGGTTGGTATGCAATTAGGAATGAATTCCTAGTAGTACAAGTTGGAAGGCAAAAACAAGAGCTAAATGATGGACCATGGATAGGAAAATCATGATATCTATCATGACAATCCATATATAAAATATTATACAAGAGTACCTCATAGATACACTTTGGAATAAACTTGGTGTTGGAAATATTATACAAGAGTACCTCATAGATACACTTTGGAATAAACTTGGTGTTGGAAAATCTTCATGCTCTTCATATCAATAGCTTCATCATGCCCATCAATTTTATATATATATATATGAATCAAAAATTAAGGATTCTTAAATGGAATATGATGAAAGAGATCTCCTTTAATAGGTTTAAATGAAGTCTCATATGCTAGCCAACATTATATAAGAAAACTAACTTGTGAATTAATCAAGCTATGGCAAGTTCTTTAAAAGAGTATAAAGAGTGTAGAAAAACATTCAAGGTACTTCATCCTCCAAGATGGTTCTATTGAATAAAATGGAAAGATTGTTACTAGACCCTATGCCATGGTATAAGAACCTCATAGTAGTCATACTCTAGCAATGAGTGATGATCTTATGCCAAAAATATATAGTCTTGCACAATGTCAATTAGTCATATTTAAGCAATGGCCATGGTGAAATGCAAGTTGTTATTTTATCTTGATCAGCCCTATGAGCCATAGGCTTGCTCTCTGATTCAATCATACTATGGGCCTCATTCTTTTAAAACATGTATTCATTTATTTAGTTATTTTTATCAATAATGTTATTTAAATAATTTACAAAAGTGGGAGAAGGGGATTAATTATTTGCATCATTCACTAATTCTTCTTTTAATTTATGATTTTGGTAAATATTTCTTTTTCTTTATTTTTTATAATAATGATATTATTTGATTCCATTTTGTTATTAGTAATATTTATTTATTATTATTTATAATTTTATGTATATTTTTTATTGTATTAGACTATATCAATAATGTCAATCCACATAATATGGGTCTCTTTGTTTTGAAAAAATGTATTGATATATTTATTTTCTTTCTTTTTAAATAATATTATTTAAAGTATTTACCAAAATTGGGAAAAGAGGATTAAATATTTACACCATTTAGTAATTTTGTCATTGGTTTATGATTCTAGTACATATTGTTTTTTATTATTTTTAATAACAATGATATTGTTGTATTGCATATTGTTATTTCAAACTTTTAAAATAAATTTCAATTTATTTTTTTATTCTTATTTGTATTTGTATTTTATCTTTATTCTTATTCTTATTTAATTTTTTCAATAATATCATTTCAATAATTTATTTAAATTGGAAGGCGTATTGAATATTTGCATAATTTACTAATTCTTCAATTAGCTTATGATTTTGATACATATTTGGTATTTTTACTTTTTTATAATTATTATATTCTTTATTGCATAATATTATCGTTGTATTTTTTAATTTATTTATTTTATTAATACTTATATTCTTTATCAATTTCTATTTTTTAAATCTATGAAATTTTTTCAATGAATATCATCATTTAAATATTTTCGAGATATATTTTATTATATTTAAATTTATATATCTATATTAATATATTATTTTAAATAAGTACAAAGAAAAGTATTGCATGCAAAAGCTTATAGTCTTGAGCTACCAAAACCTAATAATTCGAATTTTCAGAAAAAACCAAAATTTAAAGCATAGGTAAGAGGTTGGAAGGTAATTCACCTCATGGAGCATTTTTGTGAATTTTTAAAAACAAGTAGCAAATTTTTGAAGGTCAATAGGTTGGTAGGCGATTCACTATTGCCGCATCTCTTAAATTTTTTAAATGAGCACTAGGTTGAGATGTAAAGACAACACAAAGGTGGTGGAATGAAGTATGAGGTTAAGGTTGTTGTACCTAAAAGGCTAAAAAAGGCTTTAAAAACTAAAAAGTTAAAAAACCTTAAAGATAGACCTAAAAGGCTATATATTCTTAGTATAAACTCTCCACTCCCTCCTCATTGTCCTCCTCCTCACTCTCTCCTATGCTATCCTCTCAACTCGGATCTCTTTTCCTTACAAATAACTCTCTCTCTCTTTCTCTCTCTCTCTCTCTCTCTCTCTCTCTCTCTCTCTCTCTATCTATCTATCTCTATCTATCTATCTATATGTGTGTGTGTGTGTGTGTGTGTGTGTGTGTGTGTGTGTGTGTGTGTGTGTGTGTGTGTGTGTGTGTGTGTGTGTGTGTGTGTGTGTGTGTGTGAGTGTGTGTCTATCTATCTTCTCTCTCTCTCTCTCTCTCTCTCTCTCTCTCTCTCTCTCTATCTATCTATGTATCTTTCTATCTCTCACTTGTGGCCTTGGTTAAATGGCTGACAAGACTTGTCCAATCATGTGAATGAAGTCATGAAACAGTGATGCAAGAGTGTCAAAAGATGTACGAACAAAGAGATCATTAAATGATGAAGATGAGATAATGCCATGGAGATAACCATAAAGGATACAATTTTGGTAGTAGCTCCTCTATCGTATTGCTTTGTCAATGATACTATAAATTTGGTATCAATCAATGGCATTGACACAAACCACTTCATGACAATTAGCAATGATGGTAACAAGATTCCATGTATGTTCTTTGATAAATTACAGGACCTCGCGATATAGGGACTATGGAGCTTATAGAATTTGTCATACAAGATCCTTGGTACAGTAACAAAGATTAACATTGGTCATTTTTATCATAAAAACACATAGGAAACCATTACTTGCCAGTCTCACATCTACTTTTGGGGGTTACTAGTGAAGGTGTTTCATCGCATAGTGCTACGTAATGACCAAAATCTTGGCATTACCATTGAGGTCTTGCAACCTATACTTTTACATAGAGGGAGTTTTCCTTCTCTCAAAATCCAAAGACTCTTAGGCTCTCATTCCAAGAGAAAGAAAAGGCTAGATTAATTCCCACAATGTGGACTATCAAAAACCAAACCATACCTCCTTGATACAAGTTGTGGTTGAAGTATACTACATGGATGAATGGGTAGTGGCATTAGCTCAATCATTAAAAAGGGAGTAGTATTGCATACAGTATTGATGTGAATATCATTGATACTCTATATCAGGTCAAGTACTTTGATATATGGTTTAATTGCATGATATTGAGAAGCATGCTCTAGAAAAGGTATAGAAGCTTGCAAGTGGAAAGAGAGTAGTGGCAGAGGATGAAGCTTTCAAGATCGAAGAGAGCAACAAAGAGGGAAAACTGTTTCAAGCTCTAGTGATAAGGATGATAGGTTTACATTAGAAGACTCAAATGGATCTAGTGAGAAGTATTCTCAAAACATGTGCATAAAGATGTGAAGGGATGAAATGCTATGGAGAACCATTGAGGTTTCAATTGTCATACGGAAGGCCACAACGAGGAAGAAATGCATGGTGTTGTAGTTAAAGGAAGGCTGTAGAGGTGTAAACAGAGAAAATAAAGCCCAAAAGGACACATAAGGTCCTTTTTAGAGAGAGATGGAGAAGGTGAGGTAAGTAGGGAGCCAAAACTTACAGCAAGTAGTGAGCCTTTAATTCAAAACTCCATGAGTGGGCTGTGGGAGTCAAGTTGTTAATACAAGGGAGAGTGTAGAGATAGATGGTTTTGATAGTGTTGATGGCATGTGATAGCTATACTAATAGCTGTAGATGTTAACATTGTGACAAAGGATGAGACAAACGTTAGTGTTATGCTGCAAAAAGAGGCTAAGAATAATATAGATAAAAGTATAGAAGAGATGAACTTCCAAGTGAAACCAATTTTGGAATAAAGCAATCATTTATTTGGCCCTCATTGAAATCTATAAACATTGTGGAGGAGTTTGTTTTTACATTATAGATGGGTGTAGTTTGACACTAAGAAGGTGTGTATGTATATCATCTCTTCAAGACAACACTCATCTCTTAGGATCAAAATTACTCTATCAAAATTGATGTTTTAAGACAACACTCATTTCTTAGGATCAAGATTACTCTATCAAAATGGATGTTTAAAGTATTTGGTTTAATTATTTTGATAGTACGATTTCTTATCTAAAGCAAATTTCATTTTGGAAGATAGCTTAGAAGTAGAGTATTTATTATTTTTGGACTCTCTCTGGTCTACAAGGATGTAGGCATCTTGTAACATGGCCTTGTGCAAACTACAATGTACATGAGACAACTAATGATTTTTCGTTCTGGTTGTGTGGTGGGTGTGCACAAGTCCATAACAGTCCCAATTTGATGATCGGCATCGTTATCTTTCTATTATCTCCATAATGCACCAAACCCAAATGTTTCATTTTAAATTGAGTTTAAGTTTTACCTTCAGCTAATTCATCTATACCTTCGATATGCATTCAATCAAGAGCTTATCAACATATACACTGCAACAAGTAGAAGATCTTTTCATGTCCCACTCACATACACACTAGTCAGTGCATAAGTACCGAGTTCATGAAAAGTATCGGCTTGTGCAAATGACATAGAGAGTAGATTTGGACTAACATGCATTGCCCATTTTGATTCATTGGGGTGTTGGTACCATATCTTGAAAAGAGCTCCTTGCATGAAGTCATGTCGTGAATGGCCTCTTGCAGTCTATATACCAAACATAAGTGTTGTATGCTTCCTAATGCTTGACTACTGCTGCTGCAAGTACGTTGTCACCTTATTCCATGTGATTTGTTTTCTCCATGCACTTATTCATGTTTGCTAAACATTGTGAGCACTTTTGGCCATGAACCATGGTTTCTCTTATGCTTGCTATCCGGATATGACCTCTCAAGTTGTGGAGAAAGAAAAACCTATGTAAGAGAAGGTGGTAATAGTATGTAAAAGATTTAGCCCTATGCATGTTTGTAGGATAATATAAGAAAATATTAATACGTATTAACTCATCACTCTGGGCATTAGCACATGGGAGGAAATAAGATGGGAATGGGAAAAAGTGATCCCAACCATATTCAAATGTATCTCTATCATATTCCCTTCCCACCATGTGCTACTAATCAAAAGAACTAGGGATGGGCTGGTGGGAGAGGACACATGGCATCATTTCATGTGTTTAGGAGGTGCATACAAAGACACATGTCATTATTCCATGCTTTCAAATCCCAAAAAAAAGGGATCCCATTCTGGCTCCCAGGGTCTTGAGGCCATGGTCTAAGATGGGAGAAAAAGTTATTGCTCTCATCCTCAACCCATTCTAGACCACTTGGATTACAATGGGAGTAATGATGACAAAAGGATTCCCATCCTAAATCCATGCTAGCCCCATCCATGTGCCAAGTCCCTTAGTACTTAACCCCTAGGTCAACATGCCAAGGTTTGTAGATAAATTTTATTCTATTTACAAACTTTACTATATGAAAATAAAAATTTTAACATGTTACCAATTTCCAACTAGAGGGGTTCATGTTTATTTTAGGAGTTGAGACTCATCTATTGCCTTGCGTGTGCATGTGTATGCACACATGTGCACATGCACACTGTAAACATCATGCGTGTGCAGGTGTGTGCATTGTAAACATCATGTTTAGTGTAGGAGTTAAGGCTCATCGATTAGCTTGCATGTGCACGTGTGTGCATTGTAAACATCATGCCTGAGAACTTTGCAATACGTCTATCAATGTTAAAGATAGAGGCATAGGCAATGCTAGTCTTTAATATAATTTGTGGGTTTCAATACCAAAGTTCATGATGAAGTACCCTCCTCTACATCAAATCTTATATGCTACTTAAATTTAGCTTACTTTATGTGTTTAGGATTGATCAAGTGTCTGTAAAAAAGAGTGCCTTTCCAACTCTTACTTGTTAGTGCTTTTAAAAAGAGTTGTGTACATTCTACCATATAGCATTTCCAACTAGTTTCATGAGAGATATTAAGATGTATCCAAAATATATATATCCAATAACAAATCATAGTTGGCCATATAACATCATAAATTTTGTTGTGAACAAGATCAGAACCCTATAAAGCCATGGTTGTTTTCACAACATCATACCACATAACATGATGTTTCCTTTTAGGATGATTTTTGTATGAAGCTAAGTGCATGTTTGGGTGCATGGAATTGTGTGAATATTTGTGCAACTATGAGAGATTATGCCTGCACAATGGTCTACTCCCACCATTGGGGGGATGGGAAGGTATTTGAGAGACCCTAGTTGCTGATTGTGCTATTGATGGTTTTAGATTGGTGAAGCTAAAAACTACGCATTTCATTTTTGCAAGTTTGGGTAGGTTTGTGAATGCACATAAACATAGAACATAATATGTGAATCCCTACTATTCATTACTATTTACTCTTCCTAATTCAAAAGGTGAGGAGGTCCTCCTTGTCCTTGGGAGGCTTTCACAGCCCCCCTTCTCTGCTTGCAATCCATTGTCCCCACTCCTTTTATACCCCAGGGCAGCATGCGAAGGCTTTTGGAAGAAGCTTGTGCTACTCCCAACTGGAAGGAGGCTTCTGGAAAAATCCTGCGCCACAATCAGCCCACCCCCCCTCAATTAAATGCACAAACCTTATGTTAATTAAGCATCGCGGCCCTCCAAAAACATAAACAAATTAATTAATATAGCATTTCTTCACACTGGGGGCCCTATTCACTCTTCCTAATTCAAAAACTCACTAGCAAACAACACATTATTTAACATAGAATCAATTGGAGATTATTTGTAATTTGCAAAGAAAATTCCCATGACATTTTCAGAGGCACCTGGAACAGTGGATCTTCCCATCGGCACCAGAGGGCTAAGGAGTCATATAGAGGAGTGTTAGGGCAGTGAGGAAGAGGAGCGAATGTATGTTTGGGAATGTTGGATGAGATGGACAAGAGGGAAAGGACAAGAGGGAGGGAAAGGCAAGGAGCAGGTAGGGAGAGGGCCAAGAGAGAGGACATAGCAAAAGACCAAAGCAATCGAGTGGCAGCAGCTAGCCAGCTGGAGAGTGGAGGAAGAACAAAGAGAATGCTACTAAGATTCATAGAAGCCAGAGGCGGTTTGAAGCTTCAAGAAGGAGGAAGCTTCGAGAAAGAGCCATCAATTTGATGCAAAACTTTACGTTAATTTTTTGCGCACCGAGCATACACTAATACCAATGCGAATTTTCAAACATCAAGACCTATTTAGGCCAAAATGGCACAATAATTTGTTGGTTGCAAGTACATCTTTGTAGGATACTATTATTGGGATGTTTTGGCCATTTTAGCACGTCTTTTCTATCAAAAGTGGCATAGAATTTTGCATGTGGGATGTGGTTGCATTTGTTGCGTACATAAAAGTGGATATGTTTGCATTAATTTGACTAGTTCTATAAAATTTAGTTTGACGATTCGAGTTTATCACTTATAGCTTGACAAATGGCTATAATTATAGAGAGGCAAAGATTAAACCCATACTCTTGTTGTATTACCCATACTCTTGTTGTATTTATGTACCATTCTGCGGCTTTTCGATCTCAATTACATAATTAATATCACCATTAGTTTTTGAGGTATTGTTCTAAATCCAGTTTTGAATGCATACTCTTGTTGCATTTATTTGCCATTCTGTAGCTTTTCGAAGCTTACTACGAGGGATAAGTTTAAGGAGCTCAATTGCATCATTAATATCACTATTAGTTTTTGAGGCATTGTTCTAAATCCAGTTTAGTGACATTCCATGAGATTAGTAAGGGCAACAAAGAGATAAAACATTTTTGGTTGTCCAATTCACATGGTCTTCCACATGCCCACATCAAAAATGATGGTCCATTATTGATATTGCTACTACTTTTGGAGGCACCGTCAAAAATTCAGCATTTGTTGTTGACACATCAAAGTGCTAAACGTCTTCGGGTGCTCCAACACGTTCCTCCCATGTCCAATCTCAGAGCTAAGAAAACAGTTTCATTGAATGTACCACACGGTCCCTCTTTGTCCACAATTTATTGTTATGACTAAACATTTGTCTTGAATGCAAGCCAAGCCTCTTTTTTCTAAGAAACAATAATCAAGGACTCTTCCAAACTTGAGACTCATGAAGAATATATTATCACATCATGATCACACTCATATAGGCTACTCTCAATAGAACATGAAATCTACATACATTTAATGTGTTCACTTAAATTTATACATATAAAATGCCCTATTCACCAACAAGTTCCAAAACCACAATCCATTATGCAAATAAAAAATCAAGAAGTATCATTGCAACATCCCTACAACTACATAATTTACGACAAGCAGCCTAAAGAGATGTTTTGGTTTTTACCCACCTCGTTTAGCCATGTGTCATGAATGTGAGCCATTGTTGTTGATTTCTATTGTTTAATTTGAATCATCGAGCTTTTAACCGTGAAGCTTTCAGCTTTTGTCCAAAAAGCGGTGCAGAACTAAAAGCATTTCCTTGCTTTTGAAACGTAAAACAAGAGAAATCTATATAAACGTTTGAACAAAGAGTTCGTTCTAAGTAATAGGAAAGAAATAAGAATTTGTGACGGGAGGTGCAGGAAGGACAAGAGTCTCCGGTGCAGGTTCGTAAAGCACTCTTTTGAATTATTCGAGAGGCAATGATAAGTGGCTCGATTTGCTAGCTCCTAACAATGGCAAACGCAAGTCTCGGCCAACATCATTTATTTTAGATATAGAATTCTGTCAAGTAACAGAACACACAGATATAAGCTAATGATCTTGTACAAAAATCAGCCACAAATCCGCTACCTTGTGATTCGTAACACGCAAGGCACAAAGGCCACGATCAGTTGGCGAGTTAGTTTCCAATCGGGCAGTAACACGAAGAAACAATATCTATATAAATAGATTGATCACAAGGCTAGTCGTAGTGGATGAGAGCCTCGTTAGCTCCTTGGCTTTTGTACCCCACTGCAGGTTCTTTAGTCAGCTTCTTTGTAACGTGTCACTAGGCCATGGCTTTCTTGGAATTGCTTTTATTTGCCCAAGCTTAGGTCCATCTTGATCCGGCATAGCAGAGGTTTTAGCAGACTTCAAAATTCGATGATCGACTGAAGGTTTGCGTGGTGAAAATTTGATCACACTGCAGGGTAGGAATTGTTCTAACAGTTTTGGACATGGTGAACAAAACTTTTGCCTCTTCCGATTTCCAATCTACGTGGACAAATTCGCAAAACTTTTTAGAAACCTTTCGGGTAGAGAGTGATCACGGTGAGAGAACATTGACATCTGACATAAGGAAGATCACTCGATTGATTTAAGTTTCTTCGAAACTCCTTGCCAAAGATGAGGAAGCAGGAAAAGGGAATTTTCTTGATTAGGCTTCAGAGCCTTTCAGGAGAGTGAAAGTCCATAGCGATGTAGCAATAGATGATGTAGCCTTCACTGTGGAAGGAGGAGCAGAAGAATTATGAAAATCTTGCGCATCAATCACGCCAGTTGGTATGGTAAGCCTTGCAAAAAAACAGTGTTGAAGCTTGAAGAATGCCTCTGAATTTGCCTCTTTGTGGAATCGGTAATCTGCATCAGTTCAACCCATGGAAGAAGGCATGGAGAAGGTGGCTCCCTTGGAATGGTGGGCTGCATGGGGACTTCTATAGTTTTTGTGCCATGGGCCTGCATGGCCCTCCATATGTCCTATGCCATCTCACAGGCTGCCATGTGCCTGTGCCACCTCATGGCTGCCATGTATCCAATGCCACATATCATGGCTGCCACATCAGCATGCCACAATGCCATGTGCCATGTGCTATATTGTGGACTAAGGTTATTTTAACCACTCTTTATTTGCCTGACTAATATAATCAGTTTGGGTGATGAATACCAGTCTGATTTTACTTCTATTTTCATCCTTAGGTTTCTAACAATTCGCTATATTCAAAGGGCTAGTTTAGGATTTGAGTTTGGTTGGCCTTCTCACATATTGCAAAAGCACCTTAGTCTATAAAGCGATCACGTAGCAAGGGTGCAAAGTGTAGGTGACAGTATTTAATGTGGCGATTGACAGCATGTTATTGAGGGTCTACCTCTTGCCTTGGACAACCAAATGGATCGTATTCATCAATGTCTCTTCTGTGTTTCCCAATTGAAAGAGACCCCATTGAAGCAACTCTGAAAGGGCGAAGAGAGGAAGAAAATTTTGGATCACTACCCTAGAGGACCTTTGCAATTCGCACGCAAACATTCACAAAAAATCAACTCTAGACAAACCATGAGGACCCACAACTAAAGAATAGCATTGATAGAACAAAGCCAAAAGTTTGCAAAACCCATTGAGCCAAATCTTGCCATGGAATCTTGGAAAAGGAAGATAATTGTTGCTATTATTAATCATGAGCAAATAATAATAATGAGTATAGGGATCACGAGAAGAGGGTAAGCTTTTTCAACTACAGGTGCCACACACAAAAGTAGGATCTAGTGGAAAGAGACATCAGACTATAGAGAGACTATTGATGATCTACTCCAATAGAAAGCTTCTGCAGAAGTTGAGGTTGTCGACAAAGAAAATAGTGGAGAAGACATAACAAAGGGGCAAAATAGATCGTGGATCCCATGGACCAAATTTGATGATGGAGAAAGTTCACCGCATTCTGCAACTCAAGGTATTGAATCTCTAACAAATGTACTATTTGGACATAGCTCTGCAAATTCAGCCACAATAAGCATCACAAGGTTGCTAAGCTCCTCCATAGGCGCATATTGGCTATATAGAAACTGGCTATATAAAATTGTGTGTATCAAGCATGAAGAGTTTAGCCATTCCGATGGAGAATCTGCTAAAGAAATCCTCTTGCATAAACAATCTGCTAAAGGAATCCTCTTGCATAGTCAGATGACAAATAGGCTTGCAAATGTCCTTCTTTGTGAATATTCGCATCAAGTCAACAAGCAAGTTCTCTCTCCTTGGCTTATTCTAGTACGAAGAACATGAGCAACTTTCTAGCGAAATGTTCAACAAGAAGCTATCATCTTTTGACCAGTCGCTCTCTATTTAGAGGAGAAAACTAGTATTATTGCAAGCAAGATCAAGTCATCCTCTGACTCCAATTGAAATTACAATTGTAATTGTAATTGTAATTGTAATTGCTATTGTTAGAGCTGCTGGAGAAGCCGTTAAGTATGGTGGCCGCTATCTCTTCCTTTAGACAAGCCCTACCAGCTCTTCGAGTATCAAAACTTTTAATTCTACTATTAGGAGTGTGCAGGTGCGAGATGGCATGAAGTTTGTAAAAATTATTTTGAACGAGTCAAAAAAGCTCATGGTAGCACTCGCTGACACATAGCCAAAGACATGTAAACCTTTATGAAATGACTGACTTAGTATCGTGGTATGTCTCTGCTCCTGAGATCAAATAGTTTTAATGTGACATCGGCATATCTTGATTGTTATGTTCTTAAAAGTTAGCGTTATTGCTCACATTATTTGTGGTTTTGAAGCGCAAGAATTATCTTTACCGCATAAGCATCCCCTTCCTTGGACAAGTAACCATAAATTTCCATGCAACATGGCAATAGAAGAATCCACCTTTACAAATATTACCTCTAAGGTCAAAGAAATTGCCAAAAGAAAAGCATTTAAATTCCTCTTAACACGACATTCGTGGTGATTTTACTAGCTTTCGACTACAATTACGACTATTGACATTCAGATAATATGACGTCTTATCCATTCGCGATGCTTATTCTCGACGCTAATATTATTAACGTTCATATTCTCGACGTCATCTCGACACTCAAGGAAAGACCCGTTCCCTCGAATTATAACTCTTTGTAAAAAGCGTGCCGCCTCCCCCTCCACACTATATGTGATTAGTATAATTATATATTATATATTATCATATAAATATTTTTCAATGACTCGTCCATTCAAAATTTCTTGTTTTCAATCTAAATTCTTATAACATTCCTCTCATTTAATGCATGTTATCAATGCGAGGAAGCAAGGGAGTCCAAGATGAATGCAAGACTAAAGCATGACTACATCTTTTATTCACATGGTCGTAGTCCATGTGACAGTGTGTACAATGAAAATCAGTTATTGTATTGCCTTATTCATGTATTTGTTGGACTTCAACTTCCAAAATATGGACATCACAAAATCAATAATAAATTGCCACCCCTAACATTTGTAGGGAGGATCGGGTCCTCACAAACCCTGTGTCGCGTCTCATGTCCACTATTTTACTCATTTGTCTTTTTTCCTTTAAAATTTGATAAAATAGTACTTCAATTTTGAGTTAGTAGTTACATGCTCCACGATGGAAAGGCTGCCTATCGCAAATCGAGTTAAGTACAATTCTTATATTTTCAAGCTAAATTTATAGAAACTTTGTAAAATGCACAACAAATTTTAAAAATAAATAACATCCATATCCATCATTGGGAACTTAAAGAACAATTAGTGAATCATTTGTCTTGTAAGATAAATGCCTTTGCAATAAGTGAACATTGTTAACCAAAAAAATGTGAACAATGTTAACCAATCAAGTTATGGACTAGAAAATTTAGTATGAGTAGGCACATGAGAAAAGGAAAGCCTAAGAGAGAACATAAATTTAATGCGATAGCGCATTATTTTCAAGGAGCATACGAGATCATAATCAATGACATAGTTTGCCTCTTTATGACATATTGTATACTACTCAAACTCCATTCTTTTGTCAAACTTGCATCCATCTCCAGCATTCGGTATAGACAAATTGTGTAGATAGTAGCATTTAGATTATTTACAAATGTGCTTTTAACAATATTACACACACCAATATTACATAGAATCATTTAGAATCCTCTCTAGAGAGTATTGGAATGCAACCTTAAGTATGTTAAGAAACTTACCATCACATACAACCCCCAAGGGTTTGGCTTAGTACAAATGTACTCGTCTCTAGATTTGTGTTATTAGATTTAAAAAATAAGGGACTATGGGTGGAACTCCCACTCTCAAAATAGGCTGGATTGTCCTTGGAGGAGCTACACCGTGTGCATGATTGTTGTTGGTGAGTTGGAAGAAGATGGAGAATACCTTATCCTAGTAAATTGCAAAGATTGTCCTTGTTACTGTCTTTACACTGTTTACACTTTAGAATATTATCAAGAATGGTCCATATAAATCACTTCGGAGCTGTTATACTAGTCTCCTCAAACGCGGTAGTGTTAAGGAGCCTGCACCAAATCCATCCAAGACCACTGTTGCAGCTGGAAACTCGGCTCTGGCTGTTAAGCTGCAAATTTCCACAAAACAGGCACAGTGTTTCACAAACAGTACTTTTTGAGCTTGAATTGTTTAGCAATGAAAGAAAACAAAGGCTTTTGTTATTAATTCACAACCGAAATTTTGAGTTGTGAAGGTTAATGTCAAAATGCCAAGAGGTAATACGAGGGAGTCAGGCAAAATCTGTGGAAAATCTTGGAGCTACTTAAGCAAAGAGCACGATCAGAAGCACCAAAAAACACACACGGACAAGTTCCACCATAGTGAAGAGATCATTACACTAGACCTGAATTAAGACAAAATTAGGGAATAAAGGGCGCTTACTGGAATGGGTTACATGCAGACCCACCCCTTAACCAATATTATTTAATGATTTGGCAAGACAATTTCATCATTCACAGCTAGGAGTTTCAAAAATTGCAGACAAGCAGCCAAGTTTTGCAGGCGTGGCACAACATGACGAACTCTATTTACAAATGTTTCAAAATCTCAAGGAGTATGATAGCAATGGAACTTTTACAATGTTTCGAATTGCGTCCATGGAAACTTTAGAATCTTTAAATGCAATTCCTTGAAATGTTTTCCAAAGTCACTCACAGATTTCACCAGATTTCACATATTGAGGGAGGACGGAAGAGAAGACCACAGTAGTCGAGCGGCGGCAGCTAGCCAGTGGGAGAGTGGAGGCAGGACAGAGACAGCGCCCTTCAGATTTATAGAAGCCAGAGGCGGTCCAAAGCTTCCAGAAGGACGAAGCTTCGAGAAAGGGCTGTCAATTTGGCACAAAACCTTGTAATTTTTTGCACACCGACCTACACTAATACTAATGCGAATTTTCGAACATCAGGACCTATTCACCCCAACAATTTTATTTTATTTTTTACATAAAAGATTTACATACCAAAAAAGTGGCCGAATCGAAGTCCATAGCTGGCATTGTGACCAAGCGACTCAGAGTGGCATGTACAAGGTTCTATGATAACTAAAACCTATTGAACCTCCATATAAAACTTCACGATATTAGCATCATCAATACTGAGTAATACGCGTGGTCTTCAATTCACGACTCCTATGGGTCGTGCATCCAGTCTAGTGAGCATGGAAGGAAGGTCTCCTAGCGTGATCTGTGCCTCTGTACACTAAAGAGTTCGTGACTCTAGCTCGGGTCCTCGTAGCCACCGCCTCCATGAGTCTTGCTGGTCAGTACCACCGGGCTAGAAAAACTCAGTGATCATGCTCTGAGTGGAGTCTAGCTGTGTGTCATGATCTCCCTAAACGGCTGGCTGAAATGTTTCAGCCAGCCTGAAACGCGTTTCAGGTTGCTGAAACGCCGCGTTTCAAACAACAAATGTTGCCAGGTCTCCAATGTCTTGCGAGATGCGCCGCCAGCCCCGTTTTCTTCCTTTCTGCCTCCAATTTTTGCCTCCTTCCACTCCTTCAGCCTCATAGTTCATACTCTCTCTAGAGTCCATCCATCCTCAAGGTTTAGGGGCCCTCCTTCAGCCCCATTCACTCCTTTCCTCTCCTTTCTCTCTTGCAGCCTGCTTCAGCCCTCCATCATCATCTTCTCCCCTCCAGCCCTCCTTCAGCCCTCCTTCAGCCCCCTCTTTCAGCCCTCTCTTTCAGCCTTCTGTTCCCTCCTCTTTCAGGCCCCACTTTCAAGTTTCAGGCTTCAGCCCTCTCTTTCAAGTTTCAACCCTTGGCTCTCTTTGCAGTTTCAGCCCCCCTTTCAAGCAACAAGCTTCCAAAGTTCCATGGCTTCAAGACACCCTACCCCTGAGTCTCATTTGGAGGTAGAATTCACCCAATCAGATTTTTGGTGGAGTCAAGTCGATCTCCTGGGTGGCTACGACTCCAAGAAAGGAGGCACTCGCAAGTTCATGTGCAGGCGTTGTGGATTGAAAAGAGGTGGGATTCCTGATAGGGTGAAGGCCCATCTTCTTGGCATCAAGGGAGAGGGGATTACAATATGCACTGAAATATCCGAGGAAGAGAAAGCAAGGTTGGCACGAGAGGTCGAGGCATTTCCTTCCGCGAAGAAAGCTAGGACTATTGCTCATATGGCTACTGCAAAAAGGAGTCCTCTTCCCTCTGCTGCTGCTACTACAATTTCATCTTCTGGGAGTGCACATGTTCTTGGAGCTACAAGTTCTACTCCTATTGCATCTCCTTCACCTCTCCCACCTACACGAAGGCAAAGCACTCTTTATACTGCATGGCATCCACAAAGGAAGGCACAGGTAGATGCAGCCGTGGCCCGTTTCTTTTACTCGAATGGGATTAGTTTCAATGTGGCACGGTCTGCTTATTTCAAGGAGATGGTGACTGAAATTACAGCCTTTGGGCCCACATACACCCCTCCCACTTTTGATGCATTGAGGGGAAAGCTTCTAGAGGATGAGGTGAAGGCAGTTAATGAGGCCATTCAGCCTGTTAAGGAGAAATGGCATTAAGTATGGGGTCACTTTGGTAGCAGATGGCTGGAGTGATGTACGTAGTCGATCACTAGAGGGTATTTTGGCATATTGCAGAGGATCTTCTTTGTACATACACTCCATAGAGTGCGGAGTACAACCAAAAACAGCAAATGTTTTGATGCAGATGTGGGCAGATGCAGTGGAGTATGTGGGCCCGTCTAATGTTGTGCAGTTGGTTTCAGATGGTGAAAATACCAATAGGGCTGCAGGTGCATTATTGGAACAAAGGTACCCCCATATTCAATGGAGTTCTTGTGTTGCCCATTGTTTGAATAATTTGTTGAAAGACATTGGCAAATTACCTTGGGTAAAAATTGTAATTGATAATGCAAGAGAGATAGTTGGGTTCATTACACGCCATCATTTTTCTCTCTCTTTGTATCGCACCTATGCAAGGAAGGAGCTTTTGAAGTATGCAGAGACAAGGTTTGCATACAATTATGTGATGCTTCGCAGACTCATTGAAATGAGACCTGCTCTTAAGCAGGTTGTGGCAAGCCCACAGTGGGATGCATGGCCCACTTCAAAGCAAGCTCTTGGGATATTGGTGTACGATTTGTGCATAGGCAGCGATGACTTTTGGGCTGATGCATCACACTTGTATGACTTGTGTAAGCCGATTGTCTTGTTGCTAAAAAAGGTTGATGGAGACATGCCTTTTATTGGCAAGGTATATGAGGGGATGGATCGCATGATAGAAAATATCAGAGTGTTAGAGAAAGATCCCCACAGGTTGAAAGAGCTGGAGGAGTTGGCTGTGACTAGGTGGAATCAGTACTACTCCCATTCATGCGGCTGCATTTGTGTTGGACCCAGAGTTTCAACACAAGGCAACTGCACAACAAAGTGATGCAGAGGTGGTCCGTGGTTGGAACCTCACTCTTCAGAAGATGGTGCAAATGCCAGAGGCTCGCCGGACAGTGAAGGACCAGCTCGCCAATTACCGCAATAAGGAGGGCATATTTGGATGGCCAGATGCCCAGCATGACAGGTAATTCAACTCATTTAAATTCTTAAATTTTACTATTTAATGATTCATAATTTTCAGATTTCATGAGCTTTGCCATATATCTGAATTTTATGATCTTTCAAATTTCAGATTTCGAGTTGGGTCTGTTACATGGTGGGAGGATTATGGAGCTGATTCCCCACAGCTGCAAGCGCTTGCCATTCGGATTCTCAGCCAGGGTTGTAGATCCTCCTCTTGTGAGCGCATGTGGAGCAGCTTTGCCCACATCCATACAAAGAAGAGGAACCGTCTCAAAGCACACAAGGCGAACGATCTTGTCTTTGTTAATGCAAACTTGCGTTTGCTTAACAGGATGAGACAAGAGTACACTCATGACAAGTTCATTGGTTTTCATAAGCCTGATGACACCCTCACTGATGATGATGAGGAGGGGGAGGATGATGACGACGACGACGACGATGAGGAGATGGCAGTGGAGGAGGAGGAGGAGGAGGACTCTTGAGCAGCTGAGCTATCTAGATTCGAGAATCTACATTATGGATTTTGATCATATCATCAGTGATGTAGCGGTTGGCCTTAAGGCTTAGAGCCTAGGCTTTTGGGAATCTGAATTTTGTACTTTTGACTCTTGAGTCTTGAGTCTTGACTCTTGACAATGAGACATAATAATATATGAATCATATATTATATTGCCTTTGGCATTTTGTAACTTGTCAATCTTCAACTTTTCTCATTGATTTCAGATTTGTCATTTATATTTGTAATATGTATTGCTCACTGCTAAGTTAACTTCTAAGCTCCAAGTTCTAAGTTATAATTTGTAACTTGTTCTAACTTCTAACTTCTAAGTTCTAAGTGACATTGTGCCATGTGGTAAGTATTATGCACTATATTTTAAGTTACAGGTAGGCTATAGGCTGTAGCATTCTAAATGTGTGTGTTCTCATCTCCAAACTCCCTTTTGTAAACCTCCCTTGCTGACGTGGCGTTTCCCCGTTTCAGCCCTCCCAGAAATCCCGAAACGTTTCCGTTTCCGTTCCCCGTTTCCCCGTTTCCGTTTCCCCTAACTATGCTTGGAAGTCGAAGAGGAGAAACTTGGTCTGAGGCTCCTGAGAATGAAAGCATTGTCACTCAATTCTAGCCAACTCAATGTACCCCCTACTCAGCCGAGCATGCAGTGCTGGTCGCATCGTAAAAATCAGGCCGGAGAACAGAACCCCCAGGTGTGTGTAGGATGCAACTACCTCCACTAGCAACCCATCCAAGGTAAAGTGCTCCCTATGCATGGCCACCCGAGATCTGTTGAAGATCATGACCTGGGTTTTACCAAGGTTGACCTTCAATTCATGTGTCTCACAAGTATGAAGTGTATCTAGGTGTCATTGTAGTCCCTCTGCTGAGCAAGATAGCAAGACCACATCATTTGCATATAGAAGTATCTGAAGCAAGGATCAGGCTAGAGAGCAATCAGTCCCTCCTATGGTCCCAATAAAGCTCATCTATGTAAAGGCCGAACAAAGTTGTTTGTATTAGAGGTCAACATCTCCTGATGTCACCTAGAGAGAGAGCGGGCCTTGCTTGTGGGTGTGCGCGCCCAGTGAGTGAGGCTAGGGTAGATGAGTGAGGACCTATGTCGTGGGTATGCCTGCCCCCTGTGAGAGTAGGTGTGGTCTAGAGCCTCATGTGGTGCCACATAGGCCATGGAGGTTCCCAAGTGGGGTGTAGGGCTGTGTGACCAAGTGTGTCTCACGTTGCTGCCCTTAGGCGCCTCCTATGGGCCCCTTTTTGTGGGCTGCAGAGCAGTGGGGGCCGACCTGAAGGTCGGCCACCCTGGCTGGATATAGCCCCTATTTGGGGGGGGGGGGGGGCTACTCTTAGGACCTGGACAGCCCTATATGAGGGGCTGTAGGGATCGCCCCCTAGGGCTGAGAGTCGGCCCTCATGAGCAGGCTGGTTGGCTCTGCCCTATGCTAGCCGACTAGGATAGGCCCCCCCCACATGTGCTTTCATTAGTTCATTCCAGTGTCTGGCAGAGGAGCAGAGCCAGCCCAGTGTAGCATCTGAGGAGCAGGGTAGTGGAGCAGTTCCTCCACTCCCTTGTGCTCCCATTCTCGTGGTTGTTGAGCTTCTGTCTGAGCTCTCAAGCAGCCTGTTAGTTCCGAGGTTTTCCCCCAGTTGTAGCGGCCAGAGATCACTTGCAGTTCTCATGTGCCTCTCACTCCTTTCTCTCCTTCTCAGTGTGGTGTGCGTTGTGAGGTGTGCTCTCTCTCTCTCTCCCATTCATTTCTGGTATCAGAGCCACGGTTGGCTTGAGACCTGAGGAGCGGAGGGAGTGTTGAGCCAGAACACAGAGAGGAGTTTTAGGGTGCTGTTCAGAAGTGTCTTTGAGGAGAAGCGTGTGCGAAGAGTGGACTGTTCGGGTGACCATCAAAGGGTGACTTTGAAGGGTGTTTTCAGATCAGAGAGGAGGTGTTACCGAGGGACGGATAGCGAGGTGTGAAGGTACATTGGGCTGTCAGCCCCTTCATCCTCTTCTCCAACCCTCTCCTTTCTTCAACCTTCAGTTCCCTTCCATCCCATCCACCACCTCTTTCAGTTCATCGTCCTCTGCACTCCGACATGGCGACTATGACCGAGATGGCAGAGAACAAGACTAGAATTCCAATGTGCCCATGTCTCCGGTTGATCGGCAGTTGGATGGGCTCAATTATAGCGTCTAGCGGGTGATGATGGGAGTTTGTGTTAGAGTCATATGACCTGGCAGATTTCATCTTGATAGGTGTTGCCCGACCAAATCCCTTGGCGAAGGACCTTGGCATCCTAGAGCAGAAGGAGGCCGAGACCCTGTCTCAGCTCTAGGACCGTGTCGATGCCAGGGTAAGATCATTGATATTTCTTATACTCCTCTGATAATTAATCACATGAAGCACATGACAGTGTCTACAAAGTATATGGGAGCATTTGGCACCCATGTATAATCGAACCTCTCCCATGAAGAGGGTTTCACTGGAGGTCCAGAGGCGGTTGTTGGATCCCAAGAAGTCTTCATTGATGCAGGACCACATCAACTAGTTACAAGAACTTCAGCAGAAGATCCTCCAGGCAGGGAATCAGATTTCATCAGAGGACATGGCCATATCTCTTATGTCCCAGTTATCCTCTCAGTACGAGGCCTTCTATTCATCCTAGATCACTAGTGGTAGGGTGAATGAGTTGACTTGGGAGCAATTGGTCCCCATGGTGCTTGACCAAGAGGAGCGCTTCGTCACCCGTACCTATGACAGTCAACCCAAGGCTTTGAAAGCTGATTAAAAAGGCAGAAAGCAGTTGATAGCTGAGGAACAAGAAGCTCTCAAGGCATCCCGTACGTGTAACCGATGTGACCAGAAAGGTCATTATTGGCATCAATGTCCCCAAAGAAACTTTGAGGGTTCCAGTGACCAATTGGCCAATAGTGTTACTGCAGCGACCACGTATACTCCAGCCTTCTAGTAGCACGAGGCAAGCGTTGCCAACAGGCTTTCCAGATCCAAATGGAGGATTGCTTGCTTGTTTGTGGTAGTAGGACCTACCGATCAGGTGCACCAAGCAGGGAGTCATTTATCGAGGCACGCTTTCAAACAAGACCTCGAGCCACAAGGAGTTGTTCCCGTTGACTCAGATGGCAGTATGTTACCAATTTCAATTATGTTTGGACGTTATGACCTAGCAGATCCAGAGGGGGTCTCCTAGTGTTCTACTGTACCTATTGTCTGATGCTGCTGGAGATCCGAATGGGTCAATAGATTGCCAATGCGGGAAGCACTCAAGTTCATCGATCTAGCGACAGTGTACTAGTTTGGCCCTAGTGTTCTACTGTACCTATTGTCTGATGCTGCTGGAGATCCGAATGGGTCAATAGATTGCCAATGCGGGAAGCACTCAAGTTCATCGATCTAGCGACAGTGTACCAGTTTGGCCTTGAGAGGGGGCTTCAGAGGGGTCTATCTAGCTCGAAGATACAAGTGCCCAAGTAGTTGGACTGTTGTTCCAAATCACCCAGTATATCATTACCAAACCACGAGTGTTCCTAGCCCTAGTGGCCTGGGAGCAACAGTTCCAGGTTTCTAGTGATCGTGCTGAGGCGGTATTCGTGCCATGTGGGGACTTCTTTGACAATACCTGTGGCGGTCTTCAGTGGTGGAGCATCACACGATGGATTCCTACAGTTGTTCCACCAGCACACCTAGCTCGTTGGCGTCTATTCCATCCAGGAGCTCAGAGGGGGTGTTAGAGGTCAACATCTCTAATGTCACCTAGAGAGAGAAAAGGGCCCTGCTTGTGGGTGTGCCGCCCATTAGGGTAGATGAGTGAGGACCTATGTTGTGGGTGTGCCCGCCCCCGTGAGAGTAGGTGTGGTTTCCAATGCCTCATGTGGTGCCACACAGGCCATGGAGGTTCCCAGGTGGGGTGCAGGATTGTGCGAGCAGGGGTGTCTCACTTTGCTGCCCTTAGGTGCCTCCTATGGGCCCCTTTTTGTGGGCTGCATAGCAGTGGGTGGGCCGAACTGCAAGTCGGCCACCTTGTCTGGATATAGCCCCTTTTTTTTTCCTTTTCTTGAGGGGGGGGGGGGGGGGCGGTTTGCCTTCTCTTAGGGCCTGGACAGCCCTATATTGGGGGCTGTAGGGGTCGGCCCTCATGAGCAGGCTGGTCAGCCCTGCCCTATGCTAGCCGACTAGGAGGCTAGGGGGCTATATATAGGTCCCCCCACACATGTGCTTTCATTAGTTCATTCCGGTGTCTGGCAAAGGAGCACAGCCAGCCCAGTGTAGCATCTGAGGAGCAGGGTAGTGAAGCAGTTCTTCCAATCCCTTGTGCTCCCATTCTCGTGGTTGTTGAGCTGTCTGTCTGAGCTCTCGAGCAGCCTGTTGGTTCCAAGGTTTTCCCCCAGTTGTAGCCGGGTTTTTCTCGAGAGATCACTTGCAGTTCTCCTGTGCCTTTCTCTTCTTTCTCTCCTTCTCAATGTGGTGTGCGTGTGTGAGGCGCTCTCTCTCTCTCTCTCTCTCTCTCTCTCTCTCTCTCTCTCTCTCTCTCTCTCTCTCCCCCCTGTTCATTTCCACTGCACTTCTCACATGGTATCAGAGCCATGGTTGGCTTGAGAACAAAGGAGCAGAGGGAGTGTTGAGCCAGAACACAGAGAGGAGTTTTAGGGTGCTGTTCGGAGGTGTCTTTAAGGAGGAGCGTGTGCGAGGAGTGGACTGTTCAGATGACCAGCAAAGGGTGATTTTGAAGGGTGACAGCCCTTTATGGGATTCGGCCCCTAGGGCTGAGGGTCAGCCCTCATGAGCAGGCTGGTTGGCCCTGCCCTATGCTAGCCAACTAGGAGGCTGGGAGCCCTATATGTGCAGGATGATGTCGAGTCACTGGAGCGAGTGAGACTGTCCCTAGAGATTTTTTGCCTTGTGGCTGGAGCGAAAATCAACTGGCATAAGTCAGTTGGTTTTCTTACGGATCCGAGAGCCAGCTAACAGTGGGGTATTTTCCTGGGGTTTCGCTGGATCCCTAAAGGACAGACGACACGTTACCTGGGATTCCAGGTAGGCCTGGACATCACACCGGCTCAGCAGTTCTTGCCGGTCCTAGCCTCCATACGACGAAAGCATGCTTTCTGGAGCACGGCTCGGCTTTCCTTGGCACACAGGGCCCTTGTGGTCAACCAGGTCCTTCTTGCCACTGCTTGGTATGTGGCCTCTTGCTGGTGTTTCTCGAGGTCTTGCATAGCCCAGCTGAGGAGACTGGTGCGGAACTTCCTATGGTCTGGTTCAGACAGTTCCGGCACCACCAGAGCTAGGGTCGCCTGGCAGACGGTCATTCTCCCCCAGGCAGAGGGCGGCCTCGGCATCATAGATCCAGAACTGCAGAGTCAGGCACTTCTTGGCAAGCTAGTCATCCGCGGTCTGACCCCAGGAGGGCAGACGTGGAAGCTCTTGCTACAGGATGGTCTCAGTGCGTGTACTCCCCAGAGAGGGGGTGTTTGGCAGCCTTCCATCCGATGGATCTTCACTTCAGCTCCTTTGACTCAGCCCCGTTCCCCCTTCCTCCGTAGCCTCATCTCGGTCTGGAGGAAGTTGCAACACAGCCTTTCCCAGGTTCCCCCTAGCTGCCGAGAGGAGATAGACAAACAGCCCCTGATCTGGAGCAGCCAAGTGACAGATGATACAGGTCGTCAGCTTGGAGAGAGATCCCATATCCCTTGGCCGCTCTGGGCGCGTGGGCCCGCGCGCTCGCTCCGGGTTTGGAGGGACGTCTACAGTCAGTTGAGCCCAGGCGAGCTGGCAGCAACAGTAGGTACGGCACGTGGGATCCAGGCTCGGCACGCGGAGATTGACGCTGCCATCCCTGCAGGTTGGAGGATTCCCGTAGTCACCGGACAGCTCTTCCCGAGAGATGAGAGGTGGCTAAGACAGTTCACTCCACGAGGCATTCCTTTGGTGGTGGCAGGCCTCTTCTCGGACTCCTCGGTACACTTCTCCATCAATGATGACAGTCGCCTACAGAGCAGAGAGGCCGTGATCGACCCCCAGCTTCCCTGGCAGCGCCTTCGCATTGTAGGGCTGCAAGGGAATTCCCATATAGACCCCCTGATATGGGAGGGCCGTTCCTTGTCAGAGGTGGAGTGGGACCCGGGGGAGTGGCGTTGGCCACCATCGGAGACCTCAGAGAACCCTACCCCCTTCTTTTCTTACAGTGCACGCACGGGTCGGCGTGCTCTTGGGGCTCTCCAGCGTGGGCTACCCACACAGGCACATAGGTGGTATGCCCAGGGGATATCCTTGGTCTTTCTTTGCACTTTCTGGAAGACTCTTTGGGCTAGCTGGCGTCCGAGGAAGATCTCCTACTTCCTTTGGATGGTGGCACACAAGGGGCTTCCAGTTGGCAGCTGGCTGAGACAGATGGGGCAGGAGGGGCATTGCCAGATGTGTTTTCAAGAGGAGGAGTCCCTGAAGCATTGCCTTTGGAGCTGCTCGCATGCGCAGACGGTTTGGAAGGGAATCATGGGGATCTTAGCGAGGGCTACACCCGAGCTAGGACCGATCACTTGGGGAGCCGTTTGCTGGTGCAGCACTGAGCCGGGACATCACTTGGCCTATGAGTTCTCTAGACAGGATCCCGTCTTTTTCATCACGCAGGCCACCTGGGCATACGTGGACAGCTTCCCTTGGCATCTGACAGAGACAGATGCAGGAGCGATGCCTCGGCACCTAGTTTGGGAGATCACAGGGAGCATCGCAGGCTGGCATATCTGGACTTCCAGATGCGCGCAGACTGTAGGAGCTCAGACTACTTCTACTACCTAGACCCTAGCAGATATCTGGAGCACGATCATTCACACTCTCAAGGGTCAGTGGGATCAGATTCAGGGAGAGTCCCGGGCAGGGAAGGAAAAGAGACGACATTTCCTTCGCGACTGGGACCACCGGGAGTTGTTCTTCCAGCACTCCACTCAGAGTCTTCAGTGGCATTACGCCCCTCCACCGTGGCTGTTTGTCCACTCTCCGATGATTATGCCCTAAGGGGCTTGTATTTAGCATTTTGACTCCTCGGGCTGAATCCGTTTTGTGATTACAGCCCGCTGACCTTTAGGCCTTCTTGTATTCTCGCTTTCAAGTAATATAACTAGCACTACTTTTTGCGCACAAAAAAAAAACTAGGAGGCTGGGGAGCTATATCTAGGCCCCCCCCACATGTGCTCCCCATTTAGTTCATTCCGGTGTCTGCAGAGGAGCAGAGCCAGCCCACTGTAGCATCTGAGGAGCAGGGTAGTGGAGCAGTTCTTCAGCTCCCTTGTGCTCCCGTCCTCGTGGTCGTTGAGCTGCATGTCTGAGCTCTCGAGCAGCCTGTTGGTTCCGAGGTTTCCCCCCAGTTGTAGCAGGGTTCTTCTCCAAATCACTTGCAGTTCTCCTATGCCTTTCTCTCCTTCTCAGTGTGGTGTGTGTGTGTGAGGCGTGCTCTTTCTCTCTCTCTCCTGTTCATTTCCGCTACACTTCTCACAGTTTGACCCCAATAGTGCTCATGATCTCCTCTGTCCACCCTGCACCAGTCACGATCCTACCAAAAACTCTTGCATAAGTGCCATGACTGCCCAAAGGATCTCCTAATGGTATCCCAATTCCTATATGTGTTTTATGAGTCAGGCTCTCGGCACTGTGTCAAAAGCCTTGCGGAAATACACAAAGCAATGATACACCCTCTGTCTCCGTACCTTGGCCTCCTCGATGATCCCCCTGAGTGTGAGTATATGGTCCATGGTCCCATGCACTACCGGGAAGCCTGCCTGTCCCTTGGCTCTAAATCGTTGAAGCTCTACGACTAGGCTAACCTCGTCGTCGAGTACTGATGCATAAATCTTGGACATAAGATGTCCAATCATAATGGTCTTGTAGTTTTCAGGACTCATGGGATCTCCATGCCTTGTGTATGGGTGCGATGGTGTTAAGGGTCCAAGTGTGTGGGAAGCCTGTGCAAACCGCTTCATTGAAGAGCTTTGTGAAGATCAGCACCAAGGTATCTATCCCGTATACAATGAACTCAATGCGTAGTCCCTCATGATGATCTTGTGTAACCTCATCCAACAATGTGGAATCTATGAGATGATATCCAAAGCTAGCCCATGACCATCCAAACTGCATGTAAGGTGAACCTACAAGTAGACCGGTGGTTTAAATTTGAGTGAACCCATCCTTAGTAAGATGCAGTGTTCTTTGTAAAATGCCATCTAGGTGGCATGGAGTTGCATCAGGGACACCCATGTCTGCTGATTATATACCTGCCATAAGACGTCCCTAATTATGCAATGGGTCTCCTACAATGTCACACATAGGGTAGGTACATCAAAAGAGTATTGATATGAAGGGAGGTGATCAATGGGCGCACCTCATGTATGAAACCATCTGGTGGCACATGAAAATAGACATCAAAGCCCCTCCTAAGCTGTAACCCCTGTTTGCACACCTCATTCACACCATAGTCCCTTCCTATCTGGGTATGAGATGATCTAGAATGACATATGTGTGTGCAAGGGACTGGCTGCAAACTCTCCCAGAATGACATCACATGGTGTGTACCTCTTCCCTTATATGGGAGAGCATATGACTTACGACCTCTCGAATCCAGCCTAATTATGCAATGGGTCTCCTACAATGTCATGCATAGGGTGATATGAAGGGAGGTGATCAATGGACGCACCTCATGTATGAAACCATCTAGTGGCACATGAAAATCAACATCAAAGCCCCTCCTAAGCCGTAACCCTTGTCTGCACACCTCATTCATACCATACTCCCTTACCCTATCCGGGTATGAGATGATCTAGAATGACATATGTGTGTGCAAGGGACGCACTGCAAACTCTCGCTGCTACCCCCTCGCTACCCACTCCCTACCCCCCCCGCTACCCCTCGCTGAATCCCTCTGCTACCCCCTCGCTGAATCCCCTCCGCTACCCCCTCGCTACCCCCCCGCTACCCCCCCTGCTACCCCTCACTCAGCCCCCCCCCCTCGCTCAGCTTTTTCTTTTCTTTTTTTTTTGGGAGGGGCCCCCCGCTTGCAACTTTTTTTTTTTTCCGTGTGTGCAGCTCCGACCTCCTACAATCCCTTCTTTGCCCACTGCTGCCTCCCCCATAATGAAGGGAATAGGGGGATGAGGACAGGAGACTAGGCGGGAGACGCTTCAGTCCAAATTTACATACGCGTGGGGATGGGGAAGGGGAACGGTGACAAGGGGAAAACACAAAAGCAACTCAGTCTGGAGGACTTCCAACAAACGCAGCAACCGGAGCGGTTTGACAGTGGACAGCACCGCGGCCCAAAAGAAAGGGGCCCACCCAAAGCCCATGCCGCTCACCACATCCTCGACCTCTATGGTTACCACCACCATCATCTGCCTCATCATCTACGCCACCTCTCTCCTCCCCTCCTTCTACATCATCATCACAGGTCTCCTCTCAAGTAGCCTCACCACTGGCCCCACCGGCCACGGCTCCACGGTACTTTCCCCTCGTATCACCTCTACCTCTCAGTCAACCACCCTTCATCACCTCGTCTGGCCTCGCTACTCCTACATACCACTCCCCCGCCCAAATCATGCTGTCCCCACCCGAGAGCATGGCATAGAGGGAGCATGGCGTGTTGGGAGAGACCCCAACCGAGAGCAGCCCCTAGTCATTCGCTTCAAAGATTCACATGCTCAACTAGTGACACTCCAACGCCGAGCCACTCTACGAGAGCATCCCACCCTGTCCATGGACGAGGATTTGACACCACTACAGATTGAGAAGCGACAAGTTCTTCTGCTGCAGCGGGATGTTGCCCGCAAGGAAGAAAAATGGACCGTGGTCCGAGATGGTAGGTTGTTGACTCGCACCCGTCGGGCTCCCACCCGTATCCCCTAGGGGGACGGGGCCTATGAGACTCACGTTTCCGAGACCCTAGCTTGCACCATTTGGAACTGTAATGGTGCCTTATGGTCAGACCCAGGAAATTTCTCGGAGTCTTATACAGAACGAGACATAGTCTTTTACACGGAGACAAACCAGAGCCCAGAGCGTCCACTACCGATAGTCAGTGGCTACACATGGGAGTCAGCCTTCAGGGATGAGACGAGGGATACAGGAGGAGTCCGAGGATCAGGCAGGGTCGCAGTATTGTACAGGTCTTCCCTCGCTGGAGCCATCTCCATTGAGAGGAAGGACGCACACTCCCGATCCATGTGGATCCGGATCCGACGCACAGACACCTGTGACCTTTTCATAGCAATATGCTACTTCTCGCCAGACACATCCCACTTCGCCAGAGTGGCACGAGAGGAGGGTGAGACATCGCCATATGCACCCTTACATCAGGATATCCCAAACCTTTCAGCCCACGGGTAAGTTCTCCTTGTTGGGGACTTCAACGTCAGGACAAGCACGCGCCAGGCACCACTCCTGGACTTCCGAGACGACTCTATCATGCTACCAGACATGGACCTAGACGGAGCAGGTATGACCAGGAACCTCATCGGACCGACACGGGCCTATTACACCATATGGACACGCACTACTTGATCTAGGCTGGATGCATGATCTCATCATCTACAACGGGCTTGACCTATGGCCCTCCTCAAGTGGTTTTACTTGCTTCCCACACGGGGGGGGCACTAGTGTAGTAGATTACATCATGGGATCCCCTACCTTCACTTCATGTATCACCGACTTCACCGTAGCACCACTCCCTCCAGGAGCTGATCACACATACAAATTCTTCACTATCGCCACCCACGCTTAGCCACACCACACACCGCATAGGAAGCACAACACCTACCACAACATACACTTTGATCACAGCCTCTCACCGGCCTACTCTGGACGCCTAAACATACTCCTAACCTACATCGATCACATACCACTCATAGAGGACCGTGCTACTCTGATTAGTCGCACACTCCACGAGGCTGTCCTCCAAATCTTTCCCCACACCACACGGTCCACTAGACCACCACCTCTTGGTTCTCTACCCTGCAACAACTGGTACGATGTGGAGTGCAAGGCTTATCGCCGACAGCTCCAACTTGAAACCAGATGTCACCTCTTGAACACACCAGACACGGTACGCAAGTACCGACATCTCGTACAGTCGAAAGAAGCAGGCATTTCTTCGTCGAAATGAGGAGGAGCTGCTGCACATCTTGTACAGCAGCAACTCTAAGGATTTTTGGCGGAGATTCCTTGAGTGTAGGTCTCCATCACCCCTCACCGACACGAGAGTCTGACACACGTATGCACACTATCTTTATGATGTCGCACACCAGCCCACTCCAGATCTCATACACACACCTCGCCCCACCACTTGCATGTTGCTCACCAGAGGGGGAGTCAAGGACGCAACATTGAAACTGCACAATGGCCGAGCTAAGGATCACGAGGGGCTATGCTTGAGTTTATCGCATATGGGATCGACACGTTAGCCACAATCCTTGCAAAGCTATTCAATGGCGCTGTTTGCCTTGGCTTCCCCCGCACTTAGACACTCAACACCATCACCCCCATCCACAAGGCAGGGGATCCCATGGACCCGAGTAACTACAAGACTATCATGATTGGGCATGTGATGTCCAAGATCTATGCAGCTGTATTGGATGCGTCGGTCAGCCTATTCGCAGAGATGAGAGGGCTCACAACAGAGGGTAAGGCCGGCTTTCAGGCGAGACCATGGGACTATGGATCACATACTCACACTCACGAGTGTCATTGAGGAGGCCAAATCACGGAAGGAGAGGGTATATTGCTGCTTTGTGGATTTCCGCAAAGCCTTTAACACAGTACCTCGAGCTCGTCTCATCACACGCCTACATGTAGGATCGAATGAAAGAGAGAGTGCAGGTAGCAAAGAGTCGCACGAGTCTCAGCCGTCACGTCAACTAGGATAGGTGAAAAAAGGAGTACAAGGTACTTGTACCTAGACCTAGTACTAAGTGTCCTATGTGGCCTAAAAGGCACTAACACTACAAGTGCCTATATTTATGCCTACAAGGCACATACCATGGCCTATAGGGCATCACTAGAACCACCAAGAGATGGCCTACATTACAGACACTGGGATTTGATCAGGAGATCATCTGGGCAGTCATGGCACTTTATGAGAAAGTCTCAGGCTGAGTTCGAACAGGTGCAAGTTGGACAGATGAGATCTTCAGTACCATAGGGATCAAACAGGGTTGTCCCTTATCACCAACCCTATTTGGCTTCTACATCGATGAGCTTGAGACTTTCATGGGGGCGTTCCGAGGGACCGGTTGCTCACTTACCAGGATCATCATCAGGATTCTTCTTTATGCAGATGACATGGCACTCTTGTCGTCCACACCCCAAGGCGCTCCAACGACACTTGGATGCACTGTAGGCTTTTTGTTTATCCCATGATTTAGAGGTCAACCTTCGCAAGACCAAGGTCATGATCTTTAACACCTCTCGAGCAGACATGCAACGGAAGCAGTTCACTTTCGGTGGGTCACCAATTGAGATCGTATCCTCATACACTTACTTGGGGGTCATCTTCTCCGGCCCGACCTTCACGATGAGACCAGCGATGCAGGCCAGACTGAGTAGGGGATACGCCTCACTGGCTCAGCTAGAGAGACAATGCTTCCACTCCCGCTTCTAGGACCCTCGGACCAAGGCTCTTCTCTTCGACTCCTTAGTCCGACCAGCCGGTATGTATGGCAACCGTTGTTGGGGGCCTGACATGTCAGAGATAGAGTGGACACGGGTGAAGCGCTTGCAGATCCTCATGCTCTCACAGATGATCCGGGGGAAACCGTCTATACCACGTCACATCATTCAGGCCGAGTTTGGTGCTTCTCCACTCCAGCTAGATGCAGCCTTTCAAACCATCACATATCTACACCGGGTTAGATCATATGGGGACTGCACATCAAGGAGAGAGAGGTTGCCATGGTTGGCTCTCGATTCCTCCATGAGGTTGGCAGCAGAGGGAGACGAGCAATGTTGGTATGCACGGACTCACAGATGGTTTGTGAGACTAGAGTTTCACATCGATAGGATACCTCCTTTTCAGTACAGTTTAGATGCCCCTCTAGTACTCCCACCCACCATCCCGATCGGGCCACACACCAACCAAGTCATTCGAGAGGATCTCATGCAGCTATGCACCTTTAGGACCTGGTTGGAGCCGAGGGAGCTTCCAGTGAAGCTGAGTTTCTACAGAGATTACTGTCTTCGTATCTCAAAGGAGGGATTCATCACACCACCGGGGTACACTGAGCTTCATATGCCTCCCTCACTGCGGATCTCCATGGGACAGTTTCGGGTATCATCACACCGCCTCCGCATAGAGAACGCCAGAGCAGAGGGGATTCCTAGGGAGCATCGCTTATGCATATTGTGCGACTGTCAGGAGGTTGAGTCGGAGGAGCATTTTATTTTCAAGTGCCCAATGTACTACGAGATCCGAGGTCGCTACCACTGCCTCTTCAGAGACGGTGATAGGATAAAATCTGTATATATTTTTCTCCACATAGATTGTGCATGAGGGTAGACACTGAACACATGATAGTGTTAAATTGTGGGTTGTGTGTGAATAAGCCAATGTAACTGGCTGCACATGTAAAAGACACTTTTATTTTGAACTTGAAAGACTAAAAGTTTTTTGCAGGGACTTATCAGGGAGATGATGAAATGCAATGTGGTTGTATCAGACTTCCAGAGCAAGGGTATCCAGTGTGTGCTCAAGTGAAATGTTTTAGGCGTCATGAAAGTCAAGTCATGACGGGTTTTCTTTTTTAAATTTCCTAAGTCACTGTGGTTTTGCATGTTACGGGAATTTGATGTGTTTTGGTGCCCATGTCAAGGGGCTTTTCATATGTGTATATGGGGAAGCATGCAAGCTTTAACGTGCATGCTAATGTGTGTGGGAATTGTGTGACTAAAGGTCCAAAATGTGCATTTAATGTGATTTGGGGGGAAATGTCATGAGTGGTAAAATGTCACTAGTGAGGTGGCAGATTAGGCTGAGGTGGCTGGACAGATTGAGAAGGCATCGTGCTCATACATGTGGCTACGTAATAGAAGAGGGAAGCTTCTGGTTGATGAGCGAGCATGGTACGTGGAGTCGGGGAGCTTGCTAATAAAGGAGAAGAGGAGGAGTCGATGAGGGACAGACGAGCTGTACGAAAAGCTGTGTGCATAGACGAAGGCCTGAGCGCCTATGAAAATATGGGCTACTACGTGATGAGAAGGGAGCTTTGAGAACAAGGGGCAGCCTTGCATCGGGTGATGGGCGTGGGTTGAGGGCTGGAAAGAACCGTACGGGTGGTACGGAATCTGAAGTGCAGGTTTTGTACGGGCTACAGTACGAGATTGTACGGAGGTGTTTTCGTCGATCAGTACGGACTGGTAGTATGGTGCCTTGATCGCACGCTGAACAGGCACGTACGGGTCATTGAAGATGGCTTCTACGAGCTGTACGGAAGATGGTCGTCATTAAATGCAGACTGTGCGGATTTCTGTGTAGTTGTACGGGCCTGCTGTCGTACATATAATTGTACGGCTGTTTGTACGGTGAATATACCTGCAGGTTTTCAGATGATGGTAACTGCCAGTTCTTCTTTTGAACAGCTTGTGGCCTTGGGAGTCGTGCTGGCCATTGAGCAGTGGGCTGTGTGTTCATAGTGTTTTGAGGTTGACTGCTTTCTGAGTTTTTTTTTTGGGGAAAAGTGCAGTTCTAAGTTCAGTTTGTTTCGGGCTGTGTAGTCTCTCCCCTCTTTCAAAGAGTCTGGGTGTGTTCTAGTCGGATTATGTGGGAGGTCGACTTGTTACTTGTGTGCTCTGGATACCCGCTCTGAAAGTCGGTGCATAGGCTCTACCTTAAGAGCTACCATATTACAATACTGATCCCGAAGAAGTCCTGAAAATACGACTTTGCCTTTAGAGTTGGATTCTGAAGAAGTGGATATGATTGTATGGGGGTCAGCGATGAAGTATTGAGTCATTTTGTGTTTGTCTGAGGATAGTCTTGTGTTTTTTTTTTTTTCCACATCATTGTGTTGGCGATCCTGTTGGGGACGGTCTTTGTTTTGGTGAGTGATAGTCCACCCAAGTCAAAGAGTGCTCAAAGAGAGTGAAGATGGCTTAAGATTTTGCAAGATTTTATGGTCTACCCAATAAAGATCCTGAGAAGTTTATTGAGAGCATGGAATTTACTGCTCTTATTAAAGACAGGAATGCACCTGAAGTGTTGTTGCAAATCTTGACTTATTGCTTGGTAGGGGAAGCTCGTACATGGTTGCAGGAATTTCAGGCCAATTTTCAAAATGAGCAAGGAGAACGCAGGAATCTCACTTATGGAGAGGTAAGAAGTGGTTTTTTAACACGGTTTGCATGTACCAGGGATGCAGATGGAGTATGGAGGGAGTTATATGCTTTGTATCAAAGGAAAGACCAAACTGTGGATGATTATGTGAGTAGATTTATGGTCATGTGGAATAAATGGCAGGCAATTCTTTTGCCAGAAGTACCACCTCGTGTCATAAAGAAGGATAGATTTATTGCAGGATTAAAGCCTGAGATACGGGTGAAGGTTGAGGTGAAAGACCTGCCAACTTTTGAGGAGGCCCTAAGAGTGGCTAAGGAGAAAGAGAGGAAGCAAAGAAGGATGATTCAGTTGGAGTATGGCGTGCCCGTTGTTCCTTCTGTTACGGAGATGCCTGTGCAGAATGTAATTGAGCCAGTGAGGCCAGAAGAAAAGAAAGAGGGATCAATGAAGGATGAAATTCATGAAATGGCTGAATTAATGAAGAATCTCACCTTAAACCTTATGGCAGGAAGAGGACGAGGTCGCACTCCAGGTGGTAGAGGAGCAAGTAATGCATCCAATTCAAGTGTTCAAGCACCTTTGCAAGGCAGGAGAGGACAAGGAGTGTACGCTCCGTATGTGCAATGCTTCAATTGTCTAGATTGGGGACATTATAGTACTCAATGTGATAAGCCTCCCAGAGTTGGCGGTGATGTGTACCCACTTCCTTCAAATTTAAATGATAGGTCAACTGATCATGGAGTGGAGATAAAAGAGCCTGGACCTTCAAGTAGTAACGGAGTAAAGAAGGTTCCCTTTGAAGATAAGGGTAAAGGCCAGTTTGTCAGCGTGCTTGGATTGGAAGAGAGTGATTTGGATGTTTTGCCTCTTGGGAAGAGAGACAGGGATGAAGAAGGAGAGCCAAGTGTTAAAAAGAGTAAGCAGGTTGAAGATGTTGTTACTTACCAGAGGAAAAAGATGAGGAAGCCCAGACAGAAATACAAAACAGCTGATTATCCCTTGGGGAAGGAGCAGGCTGAATATGACTTGATTGCTGATCTGTCTAACAGAAAGGTGGATATTACTTTTGCACAGATGGTTGGGCTTTGTCCAAGGCTGAAGAGAGAATGGAGGAAAGCTGTAAATCCACGTAAGAAGAGAGTTGTGCATAAAGCAGCAAAAAATATTATGTCTATTTCGGAGCTTCCAGATATTTGCCCTTCGGTGGAGGCATGGCATAAAGAATATGAGCTTGGAGAGGCATACATTGATGGAGGTGCCCAGATATGTGTGATGACTCAATCTTGTGTTGAGAGGTTGGGTTTGGAGGTTACTGATCCTTCTCACTTCCGAATAAGAATGGCCAACCACGCCAGAGTGAAGAGTTTGGGGGTAGTGAAGGATTTGGATGTGGAAGTCTTCAATGTGCATTGCAGAATAGATTGTTATGTTATGCCGGCAGGTATGGGCGCTTACCCTCTCATTTTAGGCAGACCTTGGTTGAGGAAAGTGGGAGCTATTCAAAATTGGGGGAAAGGAATAATCTCAATATATACATCTAATGGTAAAAAGTTCAGTTTTGATATGGTAAGTCATGCTGAGATATCAAGCCCAATCGAAGAAGAAGAAAAGCAGAGTGAGACCACGAGTGAAGAAGAAAGTAGTATTACTTCTGACAATGATGAAGCCCAGGTTGCTTTTATTGAGGGAGTGAACTTTCTGGATACAAGTGAGCAGGCTGAAACTGTACATCAGTTAGAAGAGGACAGATTTGAAACAATGGAGGAGTTTATGCAATCTAAAGAGGCACCTGTCCCAACACAGGAATTAGTACAGCAAATGATTAATCCAGATCTTACTCTGAAAGAAAAGGAAGAGTATTCAGCCATGTTGCGCAGGTATCCCCATTTATTTATCACATCGTATGAAGAGATTAGAGGGTTTAAAGGGAAGCCTTTGAAGATTGAATTAAAAGAAGATGCAAGGCCGGTATTTCAGAAAATGAAAAGATTGAGTCCTGAGCAAGTGAGAGTACTTCGAGAGGAGGTGGTCAAGTTGCTTAAGGCTGATATAATTTTCCCCATTGTACACTCTGACTGGGCCAGCCCGGTGGTTATCGTACCCAAGAAAGATGGACGATGGAGAGTATGTGTTAATTACAAACCGTTGAATGCTATGACGAAGAGTAATCACTATCCTCTCCCACATGTGGATGACATACTGGATAAGATAGCCGGTCATGAGATGTATAGTTTATGTGATGGGTATTCGGGCTATTTTCAGATTGCAATTGCTCCTGAAGACCAGACAAAGACAACTTTTATTACTCCCTGGGGCTGCTTTTCTTATAAGAAGATGCCTCTTGGTTTGAAGAATGCTCCCTCGCATTATCAGAAGAACACAAATGAGGTACTTGCCCCTTTTCTTGATAAATTCTGCAAGGCTTTTATTGATGATAGAAGGATCATTGTTCCAAACTGGATCAAGTACTTGGGAGAATTGATGATAGTGGAGGATAGCTTAATCCCAAAAAATGTAAGCTGGCACGGCCAAGTATTAAAGTATTGGGTCATGTTGTTTCTGAAAATGGAATAGAGCCAGACCCTGAGAAGATCAAAGCACTGGTTACTCTAGCACCTCCAACAGAGACAAGACAGTTGCATACTTTCTTGCAAAAGGTGAAGTATCTTTCCAGATTCATTTCTATGCTTTCTCGAGTTTTTTCTTTCAGTCTCATAGACCCATCGGTCTTCCGAAGACTCTAATAAAATTTCTTTCTTTCTTTCTTTCTCCCAGAATGACATCACGTGGTGTGGTGTCAGACCATTACATTATAGTCCCTCACCAATAGCAGCTACCACGGAGGTTGGCGCAACAAGGAGGTAGGCTGCCTAGCTCCCTCTACCGAGAAAAGGAGGTCAAGGAACTCATCTCCCAGACCTTAGAGGGCCCTTAAATCAGAAGGGGGACAACTCTACCATCTGCAAGATGACAAGGGCCAGATGCACACAGACCCTCTGGGGGTCCTCCATACAGCCTCCTTATATAGCTAGTTGTTTCAGGCAAAGGCCTCCCTGACCTAGATGGAGGCAGCTTGACAGGAGTTTTGAACCCACATCCCCTCAGAGCATTTCCAAGAGATGATAGGCTGTTTGGAGGTATGTTTCACAAACATGGAGCTGCTCCAAGCCTTGAACGCCTTACTAGGAAGACATGCACAAACTTACCCTCAACTTCTTTTAACAATCCTAATACATTGTATCCACTCCACTCCAACACTGATTCCAGGATTTAATCAGGTTTAATTCTCCTTCTATCAAGGCTGGATCTGCCTACAAATCAACCTCTTGGGACCAGTCTACAAGATCTTAGCCAGGGCCTTGAGTCTAAGATGGGGCCTCTTCTCCTTAATCTTATCAATAACACATGACACATTATTCTTCGGTAGTACATCATTGGACATCTTCACTTTTTGGCATGGACACACTATTCAATAAGAAATTAGAAATACAATATTTTCCTTGAAAGACAATGACATCCAACTATAATAAAATCACAGCTTGGAATGAAAGAGTTAAGATGCCATTCAGTAGCTTACCTGCTTCTCACAGCAACACAAGGCATGCCAATGCGCTGAGCTGCCTGAACCCCAGTATGCCCCCCCGCCAACAGTATACAATGTTGTGCTTTGACTCCAGCAACCTCAGCTCCAGCCCGCAAGGCAGCTATAGCTTTTCGGGACCTAGTTGGGGCACGAAATAGATAGTTCAGAACCAAAAAATTTTGACAGGATGAAACAGATAAATTTAGTGTGCATTAGCATATATAGTTTTGAAATCGTTTATCCTCCTGCAAATGTTCATTTTCTTTCACTTCAAGGAGCAGATTGGATACATCAGAAGAACCCCTGGGTTACTGACATTTTCACAAAGCTGGTGTCAACTTCAACGCTCAATTTCAGTATCGAGGCGACCTCTTCTGCCATTCGTTGCTTCTCGGCAGCAACTGCACAGAGCAAGCAAGTTTAAAATTATAAAAGCTAGCCAATGTCATGCCCGTGAGATTCCCAAGGGGCTACAAGCCCAACTAACAAGATCTTGTTGAAAAATGTTCCATGATCTTCTTCTTTCATATTGCTTGCGATTGATAAAACTTACATGCTGTCCTCAACAAAGTGAGGAACATGCTAGGGCACATACTGTACTTAATGTTAATCAAGTTCAGTAGTGTAATCACCAAGTTAGAGAAAGCTTCCACTGGGACTAACCAGCCTTTGATGCCTCCATTGCTAACTCTTCATCGGGACCTGCCATGGATCCAGCACCAAGGACCACTTGCCCATAGGCACTCTCCTCCACTTCTCTTTTACCAACAAAAGCAATCCCGCTAGCGCGTGCTGTCCCAAGCTTTTGAATTAGAGATCTGTCTCACGAAAAAAAACCCAAAGTAAGCATACAGTAGCTACACAATAGCAATACCTTTTCTTGATATGAAGCCCTAAATTCATGTATGCATGTGTATAAATGTAGGTATGCCTAGTGGAGGACCTACTGAACAGTAGCCCTATGCAGCGAAATGTATTCAAACTCTCACTGACCTTTCTAACAAAGTAAGTCCACATACACACTGAAAACCTGACCTAGAAAAGTACAGCAAAGAAAAGAAAGAAGAACTCAGTTCATTTATAAGCGTCGAAAAACAGCTCAGAGATGATCCAAAACCGAGATTCAATTTAGCTCCTAGTCTGCTCCAGTCGCTCCCTATCCTCGAAGGTAAACACACACAAATAAGCATGGATTTCATCACCAGCCTAAAACTCACCTAGAGTGTCGCCGCTTTCCCGCACAACTCCTCCACCTCAGCCTTGGCATTCCTTCTGCATTCAGGTCTGCTCGAGGTCTTGGGTCTTGCCTCTCTCACAGCTCTCTCAGCCTTTACTCAGCCCTTGAAGTTCTAACCTGATCCCAAGCCACTGTCGGACAAGCTCCTCTTGTCTCTCCTCAGTCATCCAGTTGTGCTAGTCCCACAGACAGCATACACAGGTCCAGCCACTCAGATGGACGGCGGGTGACCAATTGGTAGACCACCAGGGGATTCTCCTTGGTGTGTTTTTTTCTTGGGTTTCCCTCGCAGATGAATTACTTTTTTTCTCATCACAGACATCAGCCTTGGGTAGGGGTGCCTGTTTAGTGGCCAAACCCTTAGCTTTCATTGTATATGGGCTTTTAGTCTCATAGACCCTTTGGTCTTTCATAGACATTAATAAACTTTCTTTCTTTCTTTCTTTCTTTCTTTCTTTCTTTCTCAGCCAACACTCATCCCTCTCTCAGCTCTTGCCCTCTCTCAACTCTTCTGCTCTCTGAATGCTTCTCAGAGCTCTCTCATCCTCTTTTTTGATGGGATTATCAGGGTCACCTCGCACCTGTGCGCAGCCAAATGAGGAGGACATGGGGAGGTGTACCAGCAGAAAGAAAAGGATCTGAGAGATGCCGCATGGGCAGAGACAGAGACTGCAACGGGGGCAGATCTGAGTTGGAGTGCAGGGCTGCCACATGGGCAGCATGCAGGCTGCCATGTAAGCCCTAGATGGTGGGCAGAAGGGCCCACAGATTGTGCACATACCAGGCACGCCAGCACCAAGCAGGCCTTGTAGGCCCTGCAAACAAGACTGCAGCAGCAGCAGAAGATGCCTATGCAGGAATAAGGACAGGTGACTGGAGCAGATAGAAGGTCCTGCAGAGTGCAGCAAGGCTGTACAGGTGCATGACAGCACCTGGAGCACATATACAGACAGCAGCAGACTGGCTGGGTCATTGCAGATAGTCGGGCTGCTACAGCAGGTCAACATGGGACCAGAACAGAGCGTACATCTGTATGGCTGCCATGTGGCAGCCAGGCACCTGTTGTGGGGCCATTCGCATCTGCAGGCCAGTCTATGGACTGGGTCCGCCTGTTTTGGGAACTCCAGCCCTATAAAGAGGGCCCAAGCCCTGGTCATAATCATTCACTCACTGAGCCTCACAGTAGGCTACCTTGGAGAGCACCAGGGAGGCCAGCAACCACTGTTTGTGAGCGACATATTGCGCATCAGTCTGGAGCAGCAGAGGAGGCCACGCAACAGGATTCCAGCCTGCAGATCATCCACAGGGTAAGAGGGTCAGGGGAATCAAGGAATTGGAGCAAAGAGTGCTCACCATTGGCTGTCTAACGGAGCAGCAAGGAGGTCTATTTGCAGGGCATCATTATGCAGCCCACTGAATCTCTAGGAGAGCATGCAGGCTGACGCAGATTGAAATGTGTCAGCAGGAGATGGATGACAGTTTTGGGTGGTCAGGTGTCCACATCTAGGCAGAAGCCTATCTGCTAGATGGTGGCACACTAGAGACTTTCTTTTATATCAGGTTGCTTGGGACATTCTATGACACATGATCTACCGTTCTATTCTACTGTTGTGATCTTCAAAAATTCAAGTCTGTATGCATATCTCTATGCACTTGTGTACACTTTAAGGAGTGAGCAAGCAACCTTCACCTCTGTTTTCTAACATTTTCCCCTCTCTCAGCCCTCCCTCTCACACAGCTCTAAGCCCCCTATCACCCCCTTTGTCTCTCAGCCCTCCTTCATTCTGATACGTCCTTCTCAGCCCTCTACACTCTCCCATCCTCTTTGTGTTATGTTCCAGTTGGGATGTAGTAGGGCTTTGGATGAAACAGTGACAAAAAGTCCCTAGAGAGACCGATGGTAATGTATATAAATGTAAATACTTGGTTGTTGTGTTGCGTTGAAATGGTTCGGTCAAGGATTTGTCTGTCAAGGTCTTTGATGACGGGTCCCAAGATGACTAGAAGGTTATAAGAACCTCCATGCATGTTAATGTAGGTGTATTTGTTAACCATGTACCTAGGAGCAAGAGCCTATGTTGGTTAAAAAATTAGTTAGAGACCCAAAGGGACTAAAATTAATAAATGCATGGAAAGGGCAGGGAGGGAACTAGGACCTAGCAAGCAGCTAGGAAAAGAACAGAGCCTTCTAGAGATTTGAAGACGTCTGGAACATGTTGCGAAGAAAGAAATAGAGAATTATCACGATTTGACGTGTGAGAAACCCAAGCTGGGTTGATGCAGCAAGTGTGTTGTGCAGGGCGTGTGGCTGTATGACTGGTCTTGAATGCTAGGGGATTGGGCTTTGACGATTTAAGTGAAGACCTTGGGAAATGGAGTGCTGATTTGGTAGAGTGTTAGCTGCAGGTGTATCTGTGGTAAGGCATCGGCAGAAGCGTCAAGGAGGATGCAACATGAAGCGCAGCAAGCTGGCTGATTCTGTGAGTTCTGGGATTTGAACAACCAACACTAGAAAAGTCAAAACCCTGTAGATACTAAAGGGAATGACCACCTGGAAATGGAAATAGAAGATGGCAATTCACGTGTGAACCTCATAGTATCGGGAGTTCGGCCAATTCAGAAGGTATCACGTCCAATGGCACACAAACCATGTTCATTGAATGTCAAGATTGGGAATTTAGAGAATGGTTGTTGGCTCAGCACCTACAAGCCAAAGAGGAACAGGAGTACAGATATCAATTTCAACAGATAGACCCTCTAGAGAAGATAAAAGGAAATGGATAACGGAACCCTTTCCATTATTCATGCAGTATGGCTGATAGGAACTCGGATGTCATCGAGGGATGGCTTCACAAATGGGACCATTACCTTCAGATTCAGCTAGCAAGACCTTTTCACAAATTAGAAACTACATAATTGTGTGCTTCTGATTTTAAAAAACTTAAGAATGCACCTGACAATATTTAATCAAAACCCGCTGCAATGGGCATTGGGATTTTGTCGGAATTGAATTAATAAAAAGGAAGGGGCAAGTTGCTGAGCGTACTATCGTCGTGTTGACTCCGTGTAAATGCACAATGTAGTTTAAAAATTTGAAGAGCCCATTTGACTACTCCGATACAATTGATGGCAGATGGGAGTCCAACTAAGGTATGGGACCACATGGTCACACAGTTGCTGCCGTGCATCCGAGACTACATGGATTTTGAAATCACAAGGCTTGCTCACAAAGATGTAGCACTTGGAATGGCATGGCACTCCAAGAAAGATCCTGAGGTAAATTGGCAGAAGCACATCTACACAATTTATTGGACGGTCTGTTGTATAGTCTTCGAGGCAAGAAGGATCTTCCTCAGGGTCCTCTGCTCTCGACAATGGATGTTCAAAAGTCTCCAAGTGAGTTTTTGTTGCTCTGTATTGTATCTGCTTGAGTCGTGCGTGCAGATTCTTTGGCTATTCCAAGATGGGGAGATGGCCTTCTTAGTGTTAGAAAATACCCAACAGAGGGTACACGCAGCGGAAGACTTATAGTAATGCCCAGAAGCTCACACAGTGTGGTGTGGGTGTGGAATCACAAACTTATTTACTTATGTGCATTCAATAGATGTGCAGACTCATCAATAGACAATGAACCAACCAGATAGAGAAACCACCAAAATATATATATTTCCGTCCAAAACTATGGACACAATACAAGAGAGACAGATCCAGTGTCCCACCAATGCTGTAGTCCTCTGATCTTACCACAAGGTCCTTCTCCTATCAGCTGGCTATCTCTAGACTCGAGCCCGCGTGCTCCACCTAGAGCTTCTGTAGACTTTCCGTCCTTTGACCTCAGCTCCTTGCTGCCCTAGAAGACAGCCAAGGTCTCAGCCTTACACTGAGCTAAGTCTGCAGCAACACTGGTACTCCTTCAGCTTCTGGATGTAGGCCCCAAGGGTTGTGCTCTGCTGCTCCTTTCTGCTCTGCTGGAAGCTGTACTGCTGGATGATGAAATGAGGCCTGAGGCCTCTCCTTTTATAGGGCTCAAGGCCCCCTTCAACCAACCGACCAGCCAGCCCTAAATGGGCCGACTGGCTGGTCTGTAGCAGCCCCAACCAACCAACCAGTTGGTTGGCTGGTTGGCTGCCTATCCAGCCCTATTTAGGACCCTTTGCTGGCCCTTTGTTCCATACAGGGTCCAGCCCCTTTGCTGCTGCTGTCCTGCCACCGGCCAGCCCTGCTTGCAGGCCATAGACCTGCCCATATACTTTGCCAAGGACCCCATCATGCAAGCGCCTCTGCCAGGCCCTTCCAGCCACGTGTCCTGCGCCGTACTGCCCCGTACATCCTGCTGTCCTGACCCGCCTGTACCGCGCCATCATCAGGGTCTGTTGCAGGCCCTTCACCTGCCCACTACCCTCGCCATGCTGACGCCATCTGCAGGTCGCAATCCTGTGAGGTGCTGCCCATGTGGCAGCCCCCTCTCTTTATTCTCTCTTGGGCACATCCTGCCCTGGGTCTCCCTCCCCCACGCACTCCTCATTTGGGGGCTTACAGATGGGGAGGTGACCTTTCCAACACCCCCTCTCACCGACACATCTCGGCCCAATGCCAACACGTCGATGACGATGCTCCAGTAACTCCCTGGTCGTAGTCCTCTGGAACCTTTCGGTGTCAAAATCTTTTCCTTGGCTTTTCATCCAGTGGCTCCTGCTCCACCAGGTCCGGTTCCGCTTCTGCACACCATCCTGGTGCACAAGTCCATCTTTGGTAGCACCTCCTGGTACCACCTCCTTTAGTCACGTTCGCGCCTTCGAACTCGAGCAATCCAGCCGTCATGATCTTCCAGTTGTCCCCCTCATAATGAGTAAACAACCTGGAGTCTTCCAGGCACCATGCTCTGAGGGTCTGTTTCAACCCGTCCTTCCAATGGCAAGGTCTGCAACCAATGAATATTTCCAGATAACCTGGACCATGAACTCTCGCTGAGTTCTCAAGCAGGTACTCTTCTGGCTTCAGTACTCTTTGTCCATCACCTTCTAGCAATCTGTGTCCGAGATTTGAAGAAGCACCAATACTTCCCCTTCTGCCTTCGAAGAAGGCCAATTCCTTCCCGCTTCTGGATGTAGGCCCCAAGGGTTGTGCTCTGCTGCTCCTTTCTGCTCTGCTGGAAGCTGTACTGCTGGATGATGAAATGAGGCCTGAGGCCTCTCCTTTTATAGGGCTAAAGGCCCCCTTCAACCAACCGACCAGCCAGCCCTAAATGGGCCGACTGGCTGGTCTGTAGCAGCCCTAACCAACCGACCAGTTGGTTGGCTGGTTGGCTGCCTATCCAGCCCTATTTAGGGCCCTTTGCTGGCCCTTTGTTCCATACAGGGTCCAGCCCCTTTGCTGCTGCTGTCCTGCCACCTGCCAGCCCTGCTTGCAGGCCATAGACCTGCCCATATACTTTGCCAAGGACCCCGTCATGCAAGCGCCTCTGCCAGGCCCTTCCAGCCGCATGTCCTGCGCCGTACTGCCCCGTACATCCTGCTGTCCTGACCCGCCTGTACCACGCCATCATCAGGGTCTGTTGCAGGCCCTTCACCTGCCCACTACCCTCGCCATGCTGACGCCATCTGCGGGTCGCAATTCTGTGAGGTGCTGCCCATGTGGCAGCCCCCTCTCTTTCTTCTCTCTTGGGCACATCCTGCCCTGGGTCTCCCTCCCCCACGCACTCCTCATTTGGGGGCTTACAGATGGGGAGGTGACCTTTCCAACACTTAGCCGATCAGATTAGTTGTGAGAATTCTCTGTGAGTTTTTTGATTGTTTTAAAAATGAGTAACCTTTCGGGGTTACCATTACAAAGACATGTCCAATATAAAATTGAAATTATTCCACTAGCAAAACCTGTGAATAGACCCGCCTTATAGGCTGATCTTTACAGAAGAAGCTGAGGGGTGTAGGCAACTACAAGGATATATCAAATTGGGATAAAGTTAACCCACTCTCTCACCTTTTACTTCATACCAGTAGTATTGAAGAAAAAGTAATACGGTACCTTTCAGTTGTGTATCCACTATCGGAGGTTGAACAATATTACTATTAAGCACCGATATCCGAATCTCAACTTGCAGGAATTGATGATCTGCTCGATGTGTTACATGGTGCTTTAATTTTGACAGATCTGAAAAGCAGCTACCATCAGATCAGATTCCATGCTCAGGATGTGCACAATAGCACTTTCAAAAGCAGTCGTCCAGTTTTCGTAATGCCATTTGGACTACATTCCTCGCATTGATGAATGATTTACTACACCAGTACATCGGAAAGTTTGAAAGAGAACATTTGAGAAAAGTGTAGAGTACCATGAGACAAGCCAATCTCTACATGAATCAGAAGAAGACTGAGCTGTGCATGGTTAAGCTCTCTTGCTTCATTATAACTCCTGATGGGCTTGAAATGGATCCAAAGAAGGGATTCTGCAATGGCAAGCAATGATTTGCTTTGAAAGCGTTCGGCTTAGGACAAGCTTGATGGGACCAACTATCCCATGTGGTCGTACAAGGTACGCCACTTGGTTTGCCATGCAGAAATCATTTGCCATGTCAGATATGGGCGAGTTGAATTCTTATCTTGGCATCTAGTTTGCTCATTTGAGAGGGGCATACTGATGAGCCAATCCAAGTACATTAGATAGCTTTTACATCGCTTCCAGTTCAAGGATTGTAAGCCGGTTTTGATGCCATATGGAGCCTGGCTTCCATTTCTCCTCTCAGGATGGGAGTGATCCATTTGATGCCACTCTTTACCAGCAGGCTGTTAGAAATCACTGTCCCCACTTGTGAGCCCCCGATTTGAGGGGACAAGGGGGCAGAAGACGAGAAGGGGCAGGGGAGGGACACTCAGCACATACATGGCATCAAGAGGGTGACAACCAGCAGTATCTCACAGAATCTGATGCGCCATTTCGGACAGTAGCAGGGCCCAGCAGGTGGGCCTGCAGAGCTGAACATAGGCCTCACAGCAGCAGCTCATGTGCCCAGAACATGGGCCTTTTATAGGCCAGTCAAAGCCAGGCAGGGTTGGCCCAAAATCGGCCCAAATAGCCAACCTGGCAGTCTGCTAGGAGGCAGCCCAGAAGTCGGTGCAGTAAGGGGCAAAGTCGGCCCCCCCTAGTCAGTTATTTTGGCCCTGGCAGCTCTAGGTTATCACAAGGAGTTCTTCCACACAAAGGCGACTTTGAGAGGTCAATACATTTACCACAAACATGGTTGTTAAGGCATTTGTATCTTTTGATAAGACACTTAAGACACATGTCCTACCTAAGACACCTTTAGACACTCATGTTTCTTCTTTTTGTGAGAGCGGTGTGACAACAAACATTGAGTTTGACTTAATCATGCTATCATTGATGGTGACTTTGGATCCAACAGTGGCAATGACCTCACAGATTCAGATTAGGATGACCTCGCAGATTCGGATTAGGATGAATCCTGAGAGATTCGACTCTTGACAATCAAAAGTTTCCTTTCAATATATGTATCGAGATGCAGATTTCATTCATGTCACATGTGACTGACATGTCGTGTCTGAAGCGTGTCTAACATGTCATGTCTTAACGTGTCTTATAACCATGACTACAAGTAATATTTTCACTTTTGCTCTGTATTATTACACAAGCGTTGATGAAAGACCGGGGGACGTACTAGACAGCAAGGGAAGATTACTATTGCCGATAGAGGCGGATGACCTCATAGCATGGGAGGTTAAGGATGCCGAGGCCCTAGCCATGCTGATAGGGACAACGGCAGATGCAGTAATTAGATGTCGGAGACCTCTATAGAGGCGTGGGCCATATTGAAGGATTTGTATGAGATAGACAATACGTCTCGGTGATGGAAATGGGGAGAAGGTGAGAGACACATGACTGGAGACGAGCTAAGGCACGAACTGATGTGGATTGATTGATTATCACAGCAAGTACATAGCCTCTTTTATAGGCTGGGCAAGCCTTACAGACACCTCATAGATGAGGTCACACACAAGAGAATCTAGATCCTATAATCTAGGTGAGGAATCACATCTACCACATGAGGTGGCACAAGTGGCCTCAAGACTCTTCACACTCACACAACTGTAGGACACTCCTAAGACTCTAGGACCACACTCACTAGGACCACACACACTAGGACTCCGATTCCAACAAACCCCGCCTCGGAGCTAGGGTGAGAGACTATGACATCATCCAGACTGTGCATCCCAGGCAATCTCAGAGGCTAACAGCTGAGCATAATTCAGAGGTTGAACCAAGCACTCTCATGGCTTAGGTGTCAACGTGATCAGAGACTCAAATCTGAGCATGGATGCATGACCAACTCATAGGTCGAGGGAGTACACCAACATCCTGGAACTCGGCCAGGCCTGATAAAGGAAAGACATAACAACCCCCCCTTGTCTCCTAACTGGTTACATGGAAGTAAGTGGAGCCTTTTATAGGACAAGGCACACAAAATGACAAATTATTACATCATTTTAGGGGGACTACCCAAGGCAGAGTACCTAACACACATGACTCTAGAAAGCCCACTCTTCATCTATCACCTCATGGAGGGATAGACCAGAAATAGCAGCAGTGCAGGCTTGTTCCTCTTTAAGAGTTTCTGACAGTAATTACATTTAAGAGGTTTTCCGTTCTTCTTGGGCTTATTCTTGAGAAAGAATGCTTTGCTAGATTCGAATGAAGATTATGCTTTCTCTATAAGCCTACAGTCCTCATCGATGAGATGAGCTACCATATCCTTAAAGCTCATATTGCGGCTGACTCTTAGGACAGCAAGGATCTCATTGTACTTGGAAATGTCTTCAATAATGGAGAGAAGTACAGCAACTTGATCATCATCTTCAACAATGGCTCAGATGGCAGATAATTGTTGGAGAATTGACCCAAGATTGCTCAAGTGTTCATTGAGGGTTTCAGTTTCCTTCATCTTGAGCTTGAAGAGTTTTTGTTTGAGAAATACTTTGGAATTATTGATCTTATTTCCAAACAAATTCTCTAACTTTTCCCAAACGTCGTTTGCTGTCTTATCAAAATCCACATGGTGGATAAGGTTGTTAGCTAAAGCTAGGCCAATGATAGCCATTACTTTATCATTTTGGTTCTGCCACCAACTGATTCTAGCATCATCACTTTGGGGTTTTGGCTCCTTGCCATTGGTGATATTCCATATCCCTTCTCGCATAAGAAGAAGCCGGAGTTTTGTCTGCCAAGTTGGGAAATTGCTCCCTAAGAATTTCTCGATGAGCAAGGAGTTTTTTATGCTATCCATTGGTGGCTGTTACTACAGCCAGTGTCAATGTTTACTCAGATTTCAAAAAAGGTCCAAATTTTACATGGTAGAAGCTTCAATTATGCCAAAGGAAGACACAGAACAGAAAAGCCCTAAATTTTAGGGTTAGGGTTGCTGCAAAAATTAGGGTTTGCAGAAAATTGGGGCTTTTCTAAATTTCTGACATAAGAGTTCTCGTTCAACGGTTGGGAACCCTCACATCATGAAATCACCCAAGAATTCGAGAAATTGAGCATAAATTGTAAAGGGGCGAAAATTAGGCTTTCGGGCAGGAAATTGGTCACTGAATTGCTGCGAGCTTCGACACAAATAGAGCAGGGTTGCTACTGCATCAAGGCATCCTCAAGAGACAGGGAGGCAGCAAGGAATCAATGAGCCAAATCAAGTCATCGCCAAGTAATACCCTGCTGTCGACCCCAAGTCATCGCCTTGTTCATGGGAGAAGTTGTGTGGGCAACGGGCACTCAGCAGGCGGGAGCAGCAGGTTCGAATCCGGCAGATCGGACCAGCAGGTGTTCTGGCAGCAGCAGCAGAGGCTATATGGCACGCAGGAGCAACAGTGTGGGCAGAGAGGTGCAGCAGATGACGAGCAGAGAAGCGGGTAGAAGATCCGCAAGATGGCGCAGCAGAAGGAGCTCAGTTTGGCACAGATTTCAGACAGCAGCTCCACGAGTATGATGAGCAGGTCTCCATAGGAGAGGTTCGGGAAGGAGTTAGCGGGCAGAATGGCGCAGCGTAGAGCATAAGCGGGAGCAGCAGCGTGGAGATTTCGAGGCTGTTTGGTAGCCTGCTGTACGGCAAATCGTACGTCAGTACAGCAGATCGTACAGCAGTACGACAGATCATACAGCAGCTGCAGAGATCAAGTTGTACGGAAGATTGTATGCTGCAGGTACCGTCGTACGGCAGGCAAGCCGTACAGGCTGTACGGCTGATTTGCAGTGGGCTGTGCGATCTTCTTGTAGGTCGATGAAGGGGCTTCTGGGTTGACTAAAGGATTGGCCATTGGTGAGGCGGGAAGGAGGTAAGGCTCAGTCAGGGAAGACCCGCTCTGATACCATTTGATGGAAATGGGGAGAAGGTGAGAGACACATGACTGGAGACAAGCTGAGGCACGAACTGATGTGGATTGATTGATTATCACAGCAAGTACATAGCCTCTTTTATAGGCTGGGCAAGCCTTACAGACACCTCATAGATGAGGTCACACACAAGAGAATCTAGATCCTATAATCTAGGTGAGGAATCACATCTACCACATGAGGTGGCACAAGTGGCCTCAAGACTCTTCACACTCACACAACTGTAGGACACTCCTAAGACTCTAGGACCACACTCACTAGGAACACACACACTAGGACTCCGATTCCAACAAATCCTCACTCTCCAACATCAATTGTACAATCTTGGACATTAGTGAGGGAGACCATCTGACAAAGATCAAGGTGGTGAGGGACCAGCTCACTTCCGTTGGTTAGAAGGTAGACTTGAGTAAGCTGGCACTACTGACACTTCACAAGCTACCTAGGAGTTTCAAGAGCTTCGTGAAGACAGTCACTGCGGGACAGAGGACCAAGCCTCTCACATTCGAAGAGCTTCGCCCTTTACTGTTTTGTAGGAGGAGGCTCGAGAGAAACTGTTCAACTGAACGGACGAGAGAGCACTTGTGGCGAGGGACAAGCCTGGCAAAGGCAATTCCAAGACCAACAAGATCGAGGCCGCAGAGAGGAAGAAGAAGATAAAATGTTTCTACTACGAAAAGCTTGGTCATTCAGTCAAGGAATGCCGAATAAGGAGACCTAAAGTGGAAGAGGAAGTCCAAGAACAAGGAGGAGCCGAAGATTGACTCAACCAACGTCACTACCAGTGCACTTTTCTTGATTAGTGAGTATTGCTTAGCATATGCAGTGAGCAATCGTGGCTCGGCTCGTGGAGCCCGGATCCTTCGCCCTTTACTGTTTTGTAGGAGGAGGCTCGAGAGAAACTGTTCAACTGAACGGACGAGAGAGCACTTGTGGCGAGGGACAAGCCTGGCAAAGGCAATTCCAAGACCAACAAGATCGAGGCCGCAGAGAGGAAGAAGAAGATAAAATGTTTCTACTACGAAAAGCTTGGTCATTCAGTCAAGGAATGCCGAATAAGGAGACCTAAAGTGGAAGAGGAAGTCCAAGAACAAGGAGGAGCCGAAGATTGACTCAACCAACGTCACTACCAGTGCACTTTTCTTGATTAGTGAGTATTGCTTAGCATATGCAGTGAGCAATCGTGGCTCGGCTCGTGGAGCCCGGATCCTTCGAGGAGGCGAAGGATATCCTAGAATGGCAAGATGCTATGAAGGCAAAAATGGACGCCCTTCTGAAGAACCACACCTGGGATTTGGTAAACAAGCCTCTCAAGCGAAGGTGATTGGTACCAAATGGGTGTATAAGCTGAAGTTCAACTCTGACGGGAGCTTGGACACGTACAAAGCAAGATTGGTGGTGAAAGGTTACGCATAATCAAAGGGACTTGATTTTGACGAGACCTTCGCCCCCATAGCCAAGATGAAGCTTTTCGGCAAGCTTTACACTTGGTAATTTTGTCATGTGATTGTGCTCTCCGTGTACTATCATAGGTCACTGCGTCTGAAGAACCACACCTGGGATTTGGTAAACAAGCCTCTCAAGCGAAGGTGATTGGTACCAAATGGGTGTATAAGCTGAAGTTCAAGCAAGGCTGGTATGTCGATAGTGGAGCTTCAAATCACATGTCAAACAAGAAAGAATGATTCAAGACCATGGAAGGTACCCATCCTGACTCCAAGGTTACAGTGGGGGATAACCAGACATGCCCTGTGAAGGGTGTTGGTAGTATCCCATTCATCACGACTGCATAAGATGAGAAGCTGAAGCCTGATATCCAGTGTACTCTATGTACCAAACTTGTGCAAGAATCTTTTGTCTGTCAACCAAAAGGACATACACAACATGTCGGTACTGTTTGACAACGGCAAAGTCACTATCACATCCAAGGAGAATGGATAGGTTGTGGTTCATGGTGTCGAAGAGCATGGGCTATACTGGCTCAATGCTTTGTTGGTACATGGAGACCATGGAAGATCCAAATTATGGCATGAGTGGTTTGGTCACGTCAACTATGGCATTTTGGCCGAGATGCAGAAGTCCAAGATGGTGGATGGACTTCAACCGGTTGCAAGCAATGATTGTGTCTGTAGGACTTGCTTGAAGGGCAAGCAACACAAGGACAAGTTCCCACAAGAGGCCTCATCACGGGCCAACAAGCCGCTAGAGTTGATTCACACCGACATCTATGGCCCGTTGTCAACAAATTCATTCGTAGATTCATCCTATTCTCTGCTATTTGTTGATGATTTCAGTTGTATATTGCTTGGCCAAGAAATCTCAAGCTTATGAGAAATTCAAGGAATGGAAGGCCAAGATAGAAAGAGAGACCGAGGAGGCGGACAGAGGGGGGGAGTTCACTTCTACTGAATACGAAGCTTGATTCCAAAAGCAAAAGATGTATCTTTGCTGGGTACAGTGAAGAATCCAAGGCTTATTGCCTCTTCGAACCGGTGACGAAGCATATCCTAATCAACAGGGACGTGATCTTTAAAGAGAGAGAACCCAAGACTAAAGAGGAGGTTCACGAACTTCCGGCACTACCCCAACCCAGGGTGACCATCAGAGAGGTGGAGAAGACTGAAACACCCAAGGACGAGGAGGAGGAGCAGGAAGATCCAGTACCAGCTCCGCAGGCACCTCCAACAAAGAAGAAGCTGTCTCAGTGGTATTTGAAGACTTTAGAAGACTCACAAGTCACAGACATTCACAAAAGCAGTTCCTGAGTCCGGAGGTCTCAACGCAATGTGAAGACTCCCTCATGGGAGCTTGGACAAGTACAAAGCAAGATTGGTGATGAAAGGTTACGCATAATCAAAGGGACTTGATTTTGACGAGACCTTCGCCCCCATAGCCAAGATGAAGCTTTTCGACAAGCTTTACACTTGGTACTTTTTGTCATGTGATTGTGCTCTCCCTGTACTATCATAGGTCACTATACCCATCACAGATGAACATTGCAACCATGATTTGATTTCCAGGAATTCTCGAGATACCATGGAGGGGGGTTTGTTTCCACTTTAGCCCTAGATGCCCTTGTAGGCCAATTAGGACCCAATAAAAACATTTGATCCACTTGGGATACCTAAGACATCTAGGTAGGGCATTTGGTCCACCTAGGACATCGGGATGCACTTGGGTCTGTATAACCCCTGACTTGTATTTTCGCTCTATCCATTTGCAAGTACACTCATTTGCATCTCAACTTGTTTTCTTCCATTGCATTGCATCCGCATCCAACATGCTTGTTGTTGTGAATATTTAACATGGATGGTGGTATACAATCTATTAATAGTTTTCTTTTTAATAGGGAGAGCGTACAACTTTTTCACATGTAGCTTTGCAGTTCATACACTACAAGCTTAAGGGCCTTGTTCATATGGGCTTTAGTTCTAACGGAGGTTCCTTGGCTCAGGGTGATCATGGAGTACCCAGAGCCCTGCCAGAGCCTAGGACCAACTAACCAAATAAGTCGGCTTCCTTACAACAACTAAGCAGGTTCATTGATCTTAGACTAGGGGGCAGCTCTAGATCCAGTACCAGCTCCGCAGGCACCTCCAACAAGAAAGAAGCTGTCTCAGTGGTATTTGAAGACTTTAGAAGACTCACAAGTCACAGACATTCACAAAAGCAGTTCCTAAGTCCGGAGGTCTCAACGCAATGTGAAGACTCCCTCATGGGAGCTTGGACAAGTACAAAGCAAGATTGGTGATGAAAGGTTACACATAATCAAAGGGACTTGATTTTGACGAGACCTTCGCCCCCATAGCCAAGATGAAGCTTTTCGACAAGCTTTACACTTGGTACTTTTTGTCATGTGATTGTGCTCTCCCTGTACTATCATAGGTCACTATACCCATCACAGATGAACATTGCAACCATGATTTGATTTCCAGGAATTCTCGAGATACCATGGAGGGAGGTTTGTTTCCACTTTAGCGCTAGATGGCCTTGTAGGCCAATTAGGACCCAATAAAAACATTTGATCCACTTGGGATACCTAAGACATCTAGGTAGGGCATTTGGTCCACCTAGGACATCGGGATGCACTTGGGTCTGTATAACCCCTGACTTGTATTTTCGCTCTATCCATTTGCAAGTACACTCATTTGCATCTCAACTTATTTTCTTCCATTGCATTGCATCCGCATCCAACATGCTTGTTGTTGTGAATATTTAACATGGATGGTGGTATACAATATATTAATAGTTTTCTTTTTAATAGGGAGAGCGTACAACTTTTTCACATGTAGCTTTGCAGTTCATACACTACAAGCTTAAGGGCCTTGTTCATATGGGCTTTAGTTCTGACAGAGGTTCCTTGGCTCAGGGTGATCATGGAGTACCCAGAGCCCTGCCAGAGCCTAGGACCAACTAACCAAATAAGTCGGCTTCCTTACAACAACTGAGCAGGTTCATTGATCTTAGACTAGGGGGCAGCTCTAGGTTTTCGATGGATCCCCCGTGGTCAGAGTCCAAACTAAAGGTACTCGGGATGTCAGGTGAGCATTGGTATTTCCACGAAGCCGTAGATAGCCCCGATACTAGAAAGTGTGTGCTGCATGCTACTGTATTGGAGCTTGACCAAACTCTCTTTAGCATGGCGAGCCCTCTTAGCCACAGCATGGTAAATAGTCTCTTGTTTGTGCTTTCACAAAGGGTTCCTAAGGCAGCTCAAGAGCTTAGTGTGAAACTTATTGTGGCTTCCTTACAACAATTGAGCAGGTTCAATGATCTTAGACTAGGGGGCAGCTCTAGGTTTTCGATGGATCCCCCGTGGTCAGAGTCCATACTAAAGGTACTCGAGATGTCAAGTGAGCATTGGTATTTCCACGAAGCCGTAGATAGCCCCGATACTAGAAAGTGTGTGATGCATGCTACTGTATTGGAGCTCAACCAAACTCTCTTTAGCATGGCGGGCCCTCTTAGCCACAGCATGGTAAATAGTCTCTTGTTCATGCTTTCATAAAGGGTCCCTAAGACACCTCAAGAGCTTAGCGTGAAACTTATTGTGGACACAGAGAGAACATGGATGTCTCATCATGGTCGAGTTGATCCTTTAGCTATCCACTCTCTCTCTAGATAAAAATCCCATAGTGAAGGAAGAAGGGAAAACCACCAACAAATGGACGGGGACTGATGTGTATAAGGCCAATGGGAGACATTGTTGCCTGATGAAGAAGGGGGATAGGCTCCTCTAACAAGAGAAGGAAGATACCATTGCATCATGATTGGGAATGGAGTGGAGTAGACGGGATTGACTAAGGAGAGCATATTAGAGCTACGAGCTATTTCTTTACATGTTAAGCTAGTGGAAACCCTACTTCCATTGTGTGGACGCACCACTTGTCCTTTCTTAGGACTAATTCCCTGTGAAAGAGGTTCCTTCGTGTCTTGACCATGGCCTCATCTCATCTCCTTGTTGTAGCTCAGCTCTTCATATACACAAAGCATGTCCTTGCATGAGCAACCAAAGACAATGTTACCATTTCTACGAGTGTTGAATCTCCCCTTCAACAATCATGCATAAAAAGACTTGTGAGTGGGTGTGTGCATGCATGGGTGTGTGCAGCACACGTACTCACATATTTATATTTATACATATACATATTTATTTATGTATCTATTTGTGCTTTTACAATATGGCACCAGGTGTGCATGCTAGGCTTAGTAAATGCTTGTAAGGCTAGAGCGGCAAGAGCAGCAATGCTTTCAATCAAGTTTCACAATTCACAAACAAAGCCATTGTTGTTTGACTCTTTATCACACTAATCACCATCTACGGTGTTGCTGTTCAAGCACCTCATGGGAACAACTCACGACACCTACAGATCATGATGATATCTTTTCTCAGGTTATCACATATTTGTCAAGGCTTTAGGCTTGGACAACAATATACTACCTATATGAATATCAACGTATTCACGGGTCACGAGATGGTTCTCTACTATGAGTGTACGAATGGAAAAAATACCCTGATTCTAGTATCTAGCCAAGATGCCCCCACCGTGTGTCTATCGAGGCATGTACCAAATAGGATCATCATACTAGAGCTATTATAGTTATACCTCTCAAGGACTTGAATTGAGCCACATAACTTTCTACAAAGCTTAAGTTCTATTACAATCACTTTCTCTGAACAACTTAGGATGACTTCATTGAGAAATAATGCTATGTATACGAGCTCATATTTAGAGAGAAAGAAAGAAAACTTTATTTTCTTTATTAACTTTATTTACATCAATAAAGACCAATAGGTTCTATGAGACCCAAAAGGTGTATGAGTAGCATATAGGGTGCCATAGGAAAACATGACTCTTGATACAAAAGGTGTATGAGTAATTTATAGGGTGCCATAGGAAAAAACAAACTCTTGATACAAAAAAAAGAAAATAAACAAATGTACAATCCAATAAAGTAAGACCGTAAAATGCAACTCCATCTCTTTGTCTGTGTTTGATGGGACCACTATTATATGCAAGAGAATCTTGGGTGCTTGGTTGTCGCCCTTTTTCATGAATACCTCTAGGAAAATTCCCCTGGTTGGATGCAATAACACGATGAGGAGGAATGGTATCTCAACCAAGACTACCTGTATGGTGGACAACATGTGTAAGTTTTTTTTTTTGCAAGACTTCACACACCAGCCAATCATCTTCAACAAATCCAATGCATTGGTCATTAATTTTAGTGTCGTCAGTCTCAATGGTTAATCACCATGCATACCATCTCCATTATGGTTACATTACATCATCTTCAGTATGATCGCATCATCTTCAGTATGATCGCATCATCTTCAATATGTCTACATCATCTTCAATATGACTTCACCATCTTCAACGTCGTGGTAGCACCTTAGATGTGCAAAACACACACTCTTACAATGTCAGCCATCATAGGTGACAGAATGTTGGAAGCTAGTGCATGAGGTGAATTCCACAAGTGGAATTACAAGTCTTCCACCTATTGGTTACACCGAATCACCCTCTACCTCATCATATATTATTAGCATGCTGTATGAGAATGAGATGCGTCGCACATCCACTATCCACCAAAATTTCCAATACATATTAGTCTTAAATACCATGACTTGATTACCTAACACCTTTAGAATAGCCTTGGTGTTAGGCAATGATGCTTAGCCTCATGAGTACAAATTGATATCACTAGTTATAGACCGTGAGGTTATCTGTGGAACCAACTATCCTTTGAGCATATCCTGGTTTAGCTTTTTACTTTCTTAAAGCTATCTTTTCTTGCTTTCGTAGCTCTTTCCAACTTGGAACTTCTATTTGGTCAGTTCTTTATTCAGTCCATCTTTTTCCATCGACTGCAGTTTGCCAAAGCCCTCTCTCCTACTTCCACCTTGCTCTCGCTCACTCAAGGTGTATTTTGTAATGCCAAGCCTCCTTCAAGATGAATTTCGATTTCACCACAACTCCTTCGTTTGAAGGCCGTTTCCTTCACCTTTGCTTCAATGTGTTCCCCTCAAAATCCACTATCATCCCATATAAAAGTTGCTACTTGTTTTTGCCTTCTAAAATGAGGTCTAAGGTCATCTAGCTGTTCACTTGAGCCCTCTCAAACAGAATACATGTCTTTGTCATCGAGCTTCATTTCTCAATCCATCTGAGCTAATGTGTTTCTCCTACAATACTCTACCTACCACATCTGTTCTGTTCACCTTTCCAAGACGGAATCGGCCTGTTTTGCAGTGATTTCACAGCTTGCTAGTTTCAGGCTAAATCTTAGACATCACTGAAGAACAATCTTTCTCCAGCTTGGATTCACACACAACCCAAGGGAGATTCCTGCAGATTCTTTGCAGTTTCAGGGCACCAAGACATTACCAGAGCTATGCTTTTGACCCAAGAACTGTCCTTAATAAATTTGTTTTCACCAGGAGACCTTTACTTGATAGTTATTTGGCAAAAGCACTGCCAGGCTGCAACGATTTGACTAATTGGACAAATTCTAATCGATTGTTTTCCAGTTCTGGCAGTGTGATTGTTGATTCTTGCTCCCGCAATGATTTTGACTCTTTATCAAGATTATGGGATTTGTCGTAACTGATGTTGCACTGCATGTGGCAGAGATAGACTTGTGCCTGCTGTGTCATCATCTATATCTCAGCTATGCCACTTGGCTGAGATTTTGGTTCTGGCTTGAAGATTTTGGTAATTTTGGAGATATCCCTCTACCTTGTCATAGCCAAGGTGTTGGCAGAGCCATGTAAATTGTTACTCAGTTGTTGGCCTCCTATTTTCAAGGAGACATCATTGTATATCAGCAGTTATATATGTGATAGGGCTTCTAGCCTATTTGATTAGGTGTAAAATCTGGGATTGCATTGTAATCGCAAGCTATAGATCATTAGAATAAAGAAATAAACTGCAGTTCATCTTTGGTAGAGGATGGTACTCATTCACCATCCATAGGTTGTCATTGTTTCTTTATTCCATCTTCTTGTCGACCCTACCGAGATTCCCTACTCCCTCATGCCAGATTAAAGTTTTTGTTGTTTCAGTTATTTCAATTCATGTTTCTAAGCATTAATACGACCAATCGTTGGACATCATGCTTCTGCATTAGCACAACTCTGACAAAAGTGGAGCATGACTTGGTTTGCCTAGGCTGAAGCTAGTGTACCAGTCTCTGCTCAAGATCATGTCTCCCCTTTTGCAAGAAAGATGTGATCATACCTGGGTCAGAATCCAAATGCTATTGGCATGCAGTCAATGACCACATCAAGTGATCTCTACGCCTCCTCATCTCAAGGAAAAATAGCATTCAAGACACCTGTAGTGAATATACACATATGGAGTAAGCCATGGATCAAAATTTTGTCTCAAACAATACTTCGATCTCTAGAGTAGGATGGGTAGCAAAAATCTACGTTGTCCTTTATCTCCACCTCATGGATGCACACAATGAACATAGCTCTTGGTCAAGTGGGGTCATTCCTCCATCAAAGCAAGCTAACCCTTGTATGTCCAATTTTAGTCGCCTCTTGCTACAATTGAGAAGCTAATTTGAGCAATCAAATACGCATTACTAGGACCTTATGTTTACAATAAGAACTATAAAACAAAAAACAAAGCAGGTCCGGCTGCACCTAAATAAACACAAACGCTTCAAATGTACATTAGAGAGAACAATCCCAGTATGCGAACCTTGCAACATTTTCTCCACTCTTATTGTATGCGACAAGCACCACAAGAGGCACGCCTGCTTCAATGACTTCATCCACAAAGCTGCATACAATTTGCAACAAGACTCTTGTCAAATTTGTAAATATCCATAGTGAAAATTTTTGCACCCACAGTGCGACAAACGGATTAATAAACTCTAAAAAGGTCCTGCAATGCTCCAAGAAAGAGCCCTTTATTCAAGTATAAAAGTAGCCTCGCAAAATTACTTCCGTGCCAAAGTTTTAATTTTTCATTACAACCTAACATGCATAAATTGAGAAAGGAAGAAACAAATATTGAATTAACACCTTTATGGCGGGCTACTTCTTTCAATGTTTTTGCTCTTTCCCCCACATTACAAGAAGGCATTCCCGCGTGAAGGATTTCTACTCCCTATTTTTGTGGGGAGGCAAAGAATAGACTATTTCCAAGAAATGCACCTTCCTCATCAGCTGTAGAGGAGCTCCCTATATCCACGGCTAACATCGGGAATCTTGGTGAAGTTTCTCTCAAAAAGTGATTGGAGCAAGCACACTTAATACACGTAACTCAACATCCAAGGAACAAGTGAGAAAAATAACCTTTCGACTCCTGGACGAAGAGACAAGCTTCCCATTGTAACTCGATCTTGTAATGCAACTTGCTGATCAATGAAACAAATTCCAATGTCAATATGTAAACAAAGGTAAGTAGTAGTTATTAACCAAAATGCTTTACAAAAAATACATTTCAAAACCTTGTTTGTATTGTATATGTATGCATAACAATCAACTACATCCACACATGCACGTGTGTGCATGTGTGGACATACACATGTGTGGGGCTTTGTGTGCTTATATATTTATTTACCTTTATAAGACTAGAATAAGACCAATCATACAAATTTAGAATTTTTGTTGTTCTAAAGATCAAAAATCTACAAAGAAAATAAAAGAGAAAATGAAAGAGAAGAAAAAAGAGGTAAACAAAAACTTTTATGAAAAACAAAAGGAAGACATACTTAGCAAGCAAAGCAACACTTATGTCGTCATCAATGCCCAAGCATAAGCAGCTATACTGGGTTTCTAAAGACCCGTGGAGTCTCTTGGGCAAACCCAGTGCTTACTAAAATACGTCAAATAAACAACAGAGAATGAAAACAAGAAATAAAGAAGAAACGAAGCAGGTGACTTAAGCAAAAATAAACAAGCAAGTCAAGAAACAAAAACTTCCAAAAAACTAGAAACTCTCTCTCTCTCTCTCTCTCTCTCTCTCTCTCTCTCTCTTATTTAAAACATAAAAAGCTAAATGGCCCTTTACACTTATGTCTTATTTCTACAAAGCGGCAAAAATACATTTCTAACTTAGAAAGCACAAGTATACTTAAACAAACTCTCTTTTGAAACTTAAAGAAAAACGGGCTATTCAGCTCCCCGCTTTTTTCTTTCAGCTTATGTTAAATCATTCTAAACAAACCTAAGGCCGAAACACCATAGATAAAAGACTTCATATCTAAGAATGTGCGAACTTTTTTCATTATTTTCCTTGGATTATAGCTCTTGTGTAATAGTAAAGTGATCAAATTACTACATTGAGTGATAAAAGACTCCTTAGTTGTACAAAGACGGGAAAATCTATGGAATTGGGAAGAAATGACTCCATATTTTGCCAAATCAGAAATGTTTGAGTCAATGTGAGGCATTTTTATAATGTGTAAACCACTATATTCAGGTTGTTCACGTTTATCGTATATATCAACCTCTGATCCTATGGTAGATTGAGAAAGTCTAAGATCTAAGAAAACACAAGAATCCCCTCTTGAAGTGCAGTTCAATTCACAAGAATCACGAGGATAGATTCCTTCTCCAAAAGCTCTAGCTCTAGCTTATATATTTATAGATTGTTTATGATTTTGTGCTGAAATTCCAAAGCAGACTCTAAAGAAACACTATCAATTTTCAAGAAGGAATAAAGCAACCACTAGTCTTTTATAATCCCAAACAGACTAGAAAGGCAAGTAAAAGCTATCACTTATTTCTACTTCCATTTGAAGGCATTGCGAGAAAAAAACTTTGGAAGGTGTTCATGGTAAAGATATTTAGAAACCTTCAAGTAGAAATACACAGAGACACCTGAAGGAGAATTATCTGACAAAGTTACCTAACCTTTTCTTGGATAAGATTCTGAACAAATGCACCCTTTTGATCTGTAGGTAATGCCATCGGCCATCCAATCTATCCAGAAGAGCAAAAATTACAAATATAATAAACCTTCTGGAGTTTAAGACAAAGTAATATGCACCTTATAGCAAGATGCATTCAAATGGGGCAGTAATGCTGCGTCTAACTCTACATCAACTATTTTGAAAACCATAATGATAGTAGGCCCACAAACTCAAAATCTACCAATACTAGCTCAACAGAAAACCTGCAAGAAAGGCCTTACCCTTTCAAAGAACACCGATAACATTCTTTCTTCATCACCACCAGCTTGTCTACAGCATCAAAAAGTATCATAGCATCAATATAAATTAGTATCAGGTGATAGCTCTAGGGACCTTTATTATGTGACAAGCACACTAACTACCAAAGTTTTCCTCTCAAGGAATTGACCTTAGCAAGTCTACATAGACTGGTTCAGTCCAATTTGCACAGTCCAAACCCAGCTTCTGAAATGCTGCACATAAGATAAGAGGGACCACAAACAATTATAATAATTCTAGCATCTTATTTCAAGATTTTTCACCGTGTACGCATGACGGGCACAAAAAAAGAAAAGCCAATCCCAGAGGACTGATTATGGATGGTGCCCCAAGTTCGCTAGACTACTAACCCAGAAGCCAAAATCATCATATCCCTATTTCTTTTTTGATGAGCAGCTGTGAAAGCACAGGGCAAGGACTAAAGAGATTTGTGTAGAGCCCACCTACATTAAAAGCATGGCGATGACCAAAGCGGTGCATATCAGCCACAACCCTGCACATTTTAGAATCAGAAGTAAACATCCACTTTGCTGATTCATTGTATCGATGTCTTCTCACATGTCGATATTATTTCGTCGTGCAACAACTAAAATTACACATGCAAATGACATAGAAGGGAGAAGTAAACGCCGTATCCTAAATCCTCTGTCATAAAAATCAGCACATCCAAGCGTTTTCAATAAAGGGTGGTGATTATGTTTAAATGAAGCCACAAACACAAAACCAACGCAATATTGCTCTAGAAAAGTCCAGACACTGGACTTCTAATATTCAAATCCAGTTTGCACTAAGATACTACATGCTGAGATGCCCCCTCAGCATCGTCAGCAGCGATCAGAAAGAGTAAAATGGATCACATCAATTTACTTCAACTAGGAGGCCAAGCAATGTTGAAATTACCCCTGGGCATTCTCACAACCCAAAAAACCAAGGAGCCCACATTAGAGACCCCCTGTTTCAAGCCAGTTAACAACACGACCTCACATATAAGAGAGAGAAGAGAGTTTAGCATTCACCAAAAGCCTCTACAGTGAAGTCTTCCCCTCTATTTGCCTTCAAGATCTTTGCCCCCAATTTTCCAAGGATCTTAGAGCCCCGGAACAAACCATGTATTTAGAACTTGCTACTGAAAGAGAGAAAACTTGCTCTAGTGTCACCTTTCCACCACTATCGGAGTCCACTAACTCATGTGGGACATTGGCTAGCAATGTAGCCTCCATCAGAACAGGGCACCTTGTTCCCTGTCATCAAAGCTAGCAGGCCCATATCTAGCAGAACTCCATCCACCTCATCAATCTTCTGTAACTCTAAAGCATTGAGGTATCCAATGTACCTATGCCGCCTTAACCCCCAAGTGAGCATGTTCATGGTCTTCACCAAGGCTTAGTGATGATAGCCAATCCCATTAACAATGCAACTCCAGCTATCCCCCATGGTCACCATCAAACACAAAGGGCATCTTTCTTGGTGTACCATGACCCGGGTGTTGTTAAGCCAGGCAATCTCCAATTCTAGAGGACAGGATAATCAAAGGTCAAACTGGCGCAAAGGTCCGATCACTTACAGGTAAAAACACCACAGGTGACTCTCCGCCAGGACCCAAATCAACAATCAAAACCCGGACAAAATTCCACAACCAAAGCCCTGCCAAAGAGCCCCGGATCGGAGGCCACAAAAGGCCCCTTTCTGGCCGACCAAATCTGGCTGACCAGATTGACCTGGTCGGTCAATATCTGACCAGGTCGGTCAGATCTGGGCCAACCAGCTGACCGACCAGCTGGTTGACCGACTGGCCCCTCCCTATTTAAAGGGGGGGGGGCCTAGGTACTCCTTACTTCTTCAAGCTCCAGAGGTCCCTGCACTCCTCTGGTGCCTCCACTTCTGCCCCCTGGCTGCCTCCTCTGCTGCCTCCACTTCTGCCCCCTGGCTGCCTCCTCTGCTGCCTCCACTTCTGCCTCCTGGCTGCCTCCTCTGCTGCCTCCACTTCTGCCTCCACTGCTGCCTCCTGACTGCCTCCTCCGCTGACTCCAAATCTGTCTCCTTTTCTGCTCCAGATCTGCCCCAATTTCTGCTTCAGATCTGCCCCAATTTCTGCTCCAGATCTGCCCTAACTTCTGCTCCAGATCTGTCCCCAACTTCTGCTCCAGATTTGCCTCCAACTTCTGCTCAAGGTTCTTTCTATTCCAAATCTGCAGCAACTCTTGCATCAGTTTGCTGTCTCATATTTGGTTCAGTTCCAACTTGTGGAGCTAGTGCAAAAGTCCACTACAGTTGTCTTCCCTGGAGGATTGATGTTTGCTTCTTCCAGAGCTTCTCTCTCATATCTTCTCCTGTACTGAGTTCTGTTTGTGATATATCTATTTCATCTTCAGCTATCATTGGTCTTCAGTATTGTTTTATTTGTCTCCAAGTACTTTCTTTATATGGTAGCAAAGCCAGGTGTGCCAATCGACACCTGAGCCTTGATCTGGAAAGCTTGGAAGATAAATCATCACCTGAAGATGTCTTCTCCCTCTTCCCCGAAGCGATCTCAGCCTGAATCGACCTCTATTCAACCACCACCTTCGTCATATGTCGAGAGAGAGTCTGCAAGGATTGAAGGTGATGAATACCTCTCCAAACTCTTTAAAGAATTTGCTGAATTCCAGAAATGGAAGGAACTTGAAGCAGGTACCCGCACACCTCGTGCCTCTACCTCTCCACGGTTCTCTCCGATACGTCAACAAGGACCTCTATTCAACGCAGAAGAAGCTGAGCAACATCTCAAGTTCGGTGCCGACGAAGAACAAGTATACCCTGATGAAAGAGGATAGGCCGGCATGAGAACATTGGGTTATTCGACAGTGCCTATCCCACAAGAATCAGTGCAAGGTATGTTGCCCTATTCCCTTGGTGCAACTCCATCTGTTATGCAAGGCATAGGAACGAGTAATCACGAGGACACAGATCCATACATGCATGTGAACACGCGCAGATGAGAAAGGAGAAATGCGTCTGACAATGAGTTTGCTTTCGGTTCACATTCTTCCTTCCCTCCCATCCCTCTCATATCTTCCGCTGCCATCTTTCCTCCAGTGGCTTCTCATCCTCCTCCTTCTCCCATGCCACTGGACTCCTATAGTTTATTTCCCTCTATCTCTCCCGCTGCCTCTTTTTCCCCTCTCATGTCATATCCCGCCTCTCATGTTCATCCCTCCCCCTCAGGACCTTCTCCAAATTCTTTTATTCCTCCAATGGTGCTGCCTCTCTCTTCTTCTCACTCCGCTCCTGTTCTAAATTCTCTTATGCCTCCACCGGTTGCTTCTCCCTATCATTCTCTTTCTTCCTCTCATCCTGTCTCTGCAACAGCCAAACATGCTTTCACTGATATGACTCGCTTTAACGGGTCTAATTATACCACATGGTCAAATCTCATGTGCCATGTGCTTGATTCTCAAGACCTATGGGAACTCGTTCAAGGTACTGAATCGCCACCTGATCCTCATGTTTATCCTCATCAGGTAGTTCGCTCGTGGCGACATCGTAATGCCACTGCCATTGTCGAAATCATGCAAGGTCTTTTACCTGAATTTCACTCTCAATTACAGCATTTTGATCTTGCCTCTGAGCGATGGGCTCATCTCACTGACAGCTATGCAGCTCGAGATCGTACTCGTCGCATCAATCTTGATCATGATCTCCAACAATTCCAGATCCTTGCTAACGATGATCTCAAGGTTAAACTAGCTGATTACCGGCAGTTAGTTGCTGAATTTGCCACAACTGGTCCTCCCAAGTCCGAGGATGACCAAGTTACTTTCTTCTTAAACAAACTTCCGCCCAAGTATTTCAGTTTTATGCAACAAATCATTTCTCAACCATCTCTTCCTACTTTTTATGAGTTCGAATGTCAACTTTTGCATTATGCTCGCCTTTACTCTCAAGTCCACCAAAAACATAACGTTCCTGCTTCAGAGGGGGCTCTTCTCTCCGGGATTCAAAAAGATCAACCCAGCTCCGGGAAGCCCTCTCCTACTCCTAACTCCAATAACTCCTCTAGTAGTAAACCCGCCTGGCAAACCCTTCCCAAAAAGAATAGGTTTTGTCAGCATTGCCAGAGAGTTGGGCATATTGATGATGAATGTCGCTCCAAAGCCAAACGCATTCTTCCTCAGCCCTCTACCACAACTCCTCAGCCGCCCCGTTGGACTCCACAACCCCCTACCATGACTCCTCAACCACCTCGTTGGCACCCTAGGAGTGGTCCTCCTCCTCCGAACACTAGTCTTTGGAGACCACAGGGCCATGTCACTAATCATTTCACCCCATCTCCTCCTTTTCTCACTCCTGAAGGTCTATCTGACTGGTCCACTGGAGATTCTCTAGACTTCACTTCTCAAGCCTTGATCCATATCACTGAGATTGACTCCTCCCCTTCCTTATCTGGGTCAGCTTTTCATACTCTTCCATTGTTGGAATATGGAAGAAAGAACTAGAACTAGAAACTAGAAATGACAAGACTGAAAGATAAGAAATACCTTGAGAAGAGTGTAGACAAGACACAAGCTAGACTGATAGATTACAATGATGTGACCCATTGAATATATGGGCCAAAGTACAAGACATAAAGCAAGAGTGCTTATGGGATAATTGTAGAAGTGCCACATGGCACACACTAAAGACTAGACTTAGACTTAGACTTAGACAAATGTAGACTAGGAAATAGTACACTTAGTGTGCACTTATCTCCAACACCCTCCTTAAGTGGACACTAGGAGTAAGACAGAAAAACAAGACTAGAAGACAGACTGATAGACTGAGAGACGAGATAGAAAACATGACAGACAAATGATCCTGAGACACCCCTCCTCAAGTGATATCCTCATATGGGTTCACAAGGGTAAGGACAAGATGGATCTAAGACACAGTCAGATTTATAGACAAATAGACAGACAGACAAGACTAGATAGACAGAAGACTGACTGTAGACAAATAGAAAGACCAAGACACTAGAACCCCTTGACCTACATCATCGGTGGTCAAGGTGGTAAACAAGACAGAGGCAATCAGAAAGCCCACTTCTCATCATGTGAGGAAGGAACAGCGGGATCAGCTGATGGAGATGTTGCAGCAACATGGGCTGAGGTAGTTGCAGGAACTGATGTAGAGGTTTTGGAGTAGCAGTCCTTCTCCCGGTGATTATCACGGCCACAAATGGTGCATGGATGAGCCTTGAAACAGTCCTTCTCCACATGATTAGTTTTGCCACAATGGGTGCAAGGCTTTCTTACCTTAGAACTTCCTTTCTTTGCTAAAAATGCAGTGTCACTTACCTTTCGTTGTTGAGTTCTTTCTTCCTCTTGGAGAGCATTGATGATACCCTCAAGAGAAGGATTATTATGATACTTGAAGGTAGTGACAAGAGTATCATAGGAGTCAGGTAAGCTTTTGAGAAGCACAGCAATAGCAATATCTTCGGAGATGGGAGACTTGACTGATGCAAGCTGAACCATAAGACTGCGAAGATAATTGACATGAGAGGCTATAGTAGCTCCTTCCTGCATATGTAGATCAAAGAATGAGATCATAAGTGCAATCTTAGAGTTTTTAGATCGGGCTCCAAAAAGAGTATCCAAAGTGATCCATGCTTGGTGAGGAGCAGACTGTATGTCGGAGATGTGATGAATGTAATCATCTCCAAGGCCGAGCAATATGATAGCATAGGCTTTGTCATTCTTGGCAGCGACAACTTGCTCAGATGGACCTTCGGGAGCATCACGGTGAACAATGTCCCAAAGGCCTTCTTTCATAAGGTGGCACTTGATTTTGATATGCCAAGTATGAAAGTTGGACCCATTGAATTTGTCGATAGATATGAGAGAATGAGAGGAAGATGCCATGTGGGAAGGTCTTACCTCTTGCTAGGATGCAAGGGCAGTGTCTATTCCCTTACAATATTGCAGAAATAAATGAGAGGAAGAGATCCCGGAAGCCGGTTCTCTCACCACTTTGTCAGGGCCGTAGCATATGACAGCCCATCGAAGCAGGAGGAACCAGCAAAAAAGGAGAGACTGTTCAGCAAACTGAAAGAGGCAAAAGCTCAGTACCTTAATCCCGGGCAGAAGTAGAAGTGTAAAAAGGATGCATATCTCCGTGAAGATGGAGCTGGAGAAGTCGTCAACCTGTGCAGGTACGGATTCCGTACAGTCGTACGGACTGTACGGACATCGAGCAGAGTACGGAGTACGGCCGACGTACGGATGTCGTGCAGAGTACGGACGACGTACGGATGACGACCAGAACTGTACGGATCTGTCCAACGTACGGATGACGGCGCAGAGCTGTACGGATAGCAGGAACGGGTGCTAGATCTGTCGTGACAGCAGAGTGCTGCGCAGATCTGGCGCTCAGATCTGTGGCTGAGCTGCACAGATCTGAAGCGCAGATCTGGCGCAGAGACTTGGAGCACGCGGCGCAGGCGTATACGCAGCAGAATCGCGCAGATCTGGAGCGCAATGGCGGGGCAGAAAGAGGGCAGATCTCGGAGAAGAGGCGGCCAGCAGAAGCATAGAAGAGGGCGGTGCAGAGGTAGAGGTGCCACGAGAGGCTGAAGAGAGAGATGCCGGAGGGAGAGGTAAACTGAAAGGAGAAGACGAAGCTATGGCTACAGCAGAGTGAGAGGAGAGGAGAGGGGATCTACATGCTCTGATACCATGTTGGAATATGGAAGAAAGAACTAGAACTAGAAACTAGAAATGACAAGACTGAAAGATAAGAAATACCTTGAGAAGAGTGTAGACAAGACACAAGCTAGACTGATAGATTACAATGATGTGACCCATTGGATATATGGGCCAAAGTACAAGACATAAAGCAAGAGTGCTTATGGGATAATTGTAGAAGTGCCACATGGCACACACTAAAGACTAGACTTAGACTTAGACTTAGACAAATGTAGACTAGGAAATAGTACACTTAGTGTGCACTTATCTCCAACATCCATATGGCTCTAAATCATCTTGGATTGTGGATAGTGGAGCCACTCATCATATGACTCCTCATCATGATCTCTTCATTTCCCGCCAACCGGCAACAGGGGGAGTCCGTTGTGGCAATAACTCTGTTGCTACTATTCATGGTGTTGGTTCAATCACATTTGATACTGACAAAGGCCCCAACCTTACTCAATTGGATCAAGTGTTTTATGTCCCCCAATTAGGGATCAATCTTCTTTCCGTCCATCAACTTTGCCTTCTTGGTCGCACAGTGCTATTTACAAAGATGCATGTCGACATCATAGATGAGACCTCAGGACTCCTTTTAGCTAGAGGTGACGCCCAACCTCATGGTTTGTACTTCATAACTCAATTTCTTGAGACTCCCTCCCCTACCGGCTCTGAGTTTCATCGGCTTTATGGTATTGCTACCCTGAAAGATCCAACTGACACAGAACGATTATGGCATTATCGTCTAGGACATTTGTCCTATGACTCTTTATATGAAATGTCTCGGGATCATCTAGTTGATGGCCTACCTAAATTATCGCGAGCCAAAGATATTTGTCATCCATGCCAATTAGGCAAACAAAGTCGAACTCCTTTTTCTTCTCATTCCACTTCTCGAGCTAGTGAGATATTGCGTCTAATCCACCTCGATATTAGTGGCAAATCTCCTGTTCCTTCACTGAATGGCTCACAATATTTCTTCTTGATTGTGGATGATTACTTTCGATATCAATGGGTGTTCTTCATGAAAGAGAAATCTGACACTTTTTCTTTCTTTGCTACTTGGGCTCGCTTGGTTATGAACCAAACGGGAAAGTCTATTGGGATTGCTCGTAGTGATAATGGTGGTGAATTTATTTCCCATGAATTCACTCAATTCCTTCACGAGCATGGTATCCAACGCCATCTTACATCTCCAAATTCGCCTTCCCAAAATGCTCGTGTCAAACGGAGACAACGCACAGTCATGAACATGGCCCGTTCCATGCTTTTTGCAGCCGAGTTGCCTGAATGTCTCTAGCCAGAAGCTGTGAATACTTTTGTCTACATCCTTAATCAATGCCCTACTCAGCCCATCCCGAACATGACGCCTTTTCACGCCTTCTATGGCTACCGACCTTCTATTTCTCATATTCGCATCTTTGGATGCCGCGCGTACACTCATACTCCCAATGATACTCGCGGTAAACTAGAACCTCGTGCTGAACTTCTACTTCTAGTTGGCTACTCAGCAGAAGCCAAAGCTTATCGCTTATTTGATCCTCGCACAAACAAAGTTTTGGTTCGCCGAGATGTGGTCTTCGATGAAAGAGATGTTCTAAAAATTCCTCTATTCTCTCTGCTAATGACGTATCTACTCCTGTTCCCTCCGACAATTCTCCACCTGAAATTTCTTCCTCTCCTCCCGAAACTTCTCTCTTGCCACCCATTGCTTCTCCTCACGACCCGCTATCACGCTGGTATCGCCAAACTATGAAGGATTCCGGGATTATTCCCTTGAAACTTCCTCCTTCCGGTCCTCGATGCTCTACTCGAACAACTTCTTCCACTACCACCGCCTCCATTTTTACCACGGCCTATATCATACATTCCGAACCTGCCACTTGGCAGCAAGCAGTTCAAAATCCTGCGTGGCATCGTGCCATGGAACAGGAGCTTGAGAGCATTGATCGCAATCAGACCTGGATTTTGGTCAATCGACCCACTCACAAAAAGGTCATCGGAACCAAGTGGATCTTCCGAACAAAACTCAAAGCCGATGGAACACTGGACAAGTACACAAAAGATCATCAATGTAGAGTAAGATAAAGCAGACCCCCTCTGACGATTGATGGATATATAAATTTGGATCAAAAGGAGTGGAATGAAAGCCATTAGTTTTGAGGAAGGTGTCTATCCTGTGGAACCACGATCGAGGTGCTTGTTTAAGCCCATAAAGAGCTTTGCGGAGACGGAATACCTTATTTTCATGGCCAGGAGGAGAAAAACCAGGTGGGGGAGTCACATAGACTTCCTCATCAAGGTAGCCATTGAGAAAGGCACTCTTGACATCCATTTGATAGATAGACCAGCAGTGATGAGCAGCTAGGGCGAGAAGAAGGCGAAAGGAAGTTAATCGAGCAGTAGGGGCAAAGGTTTCCTCATAGTCGATACCATGTCTTTTAGGCTCTACTCCCACTACACTTTAATTCATTAAAACTCAACTCAGCACCACTTTTGAAATTACCGATCTCGGTCTTCTCTCCTATTTCTTAGGCATGGAAGTTGTTCAACATTCTGGTGGCATTTTTGTTTCTCAACAGAAATATGCTCTTCAACTCCTTGATCAGATCATTCCCCACGAGCCTAAGCTTGCTGCCACTCCCTTAGATCCCACAGTCAAGCTCTCAAAAGACTTGGAGTCTCCTCCCTTTGATGAACATCTCTATCGTCAGGTTGTTGGCAAACTCCTCTGGCTCCTTCACACTCGTCCGGATCTTGCTTACTCAGTTTCCATTCTCAGTCAGTACTTTAATGAACCCAAGCTCACTCATTGGCATGCATGTATTCGTATCTTGCGGTTCATACGTGGTACTTACTCTTATGGTTTACATTTCAGACCAGGACTAACACTACAGGGATACACTAATTCCGACTGGGCTGGCGACCCGGACAATCGTCGTTCTCATGGCGGCTATATTTTCTCGTTTGGCTCGGCACCCGTTTCTTGGTCTAGCCGTAAACAAGAAACTGTTGCTGGCTCTTCTACTGAGGCTGAATAATGGGCCTTGTATGATTGTACCACAGAGGCCATATATCTCATCTCCGACAGTTTCTGGCAGAGCTACACTTTCCTTGTACTGAACCAACGATCCTCTACGTCGACAACAAAACTGCCATTGCTCTCGCCGGCAATCCCATTTTTTCCAACCGCACCAAACATGTTGGTGTCCACTTTCATTTTACTCGCGAGCAAGTGGAATTAGGCACTATTCGATTGATCTATGTTCCAGCTGCCGATAACCATGCTGATATTCTTACCAAGCCAGTTAATCGCCCTACTCTTGAGCATCTCAGCCCACGGTTGGGGATTGGTATACCGCCTCCTTCTTCTTAGCAGTTTTTTGTATACTTAAGGAAGTGAACAAATCCCCTGCGAGGGCACTCCTTCAAGTACTTCTTTTTTGTACCATCATCTGGGCATTTAGTGAAGATGAAAACCTACTTTGTAGGCATCTTCATCTAAATGAAAACCCCTTTTTTTTTAAAAAAAATTAAAAAGAAGGCTGATGAAGAAGATAGATCACTCATGGAACACCTCTTTGCTTCTCCCGTCTACATTGGACATTGAGAGGGGGTGTTAAGCCAAGCAATCTCCAATTCTAGAGGACAGGATAATCAAAGGTCAAACTGGCGCAAAGGTCCAATCACTTACAAGTACTTTCTTTATAGGTGTCTGCTTAGGTCCATAAAGTGGCTTAGAAAGAATGCATTTCTTGTCTCTTGTTCCTTCTGGACAAAGCCAGCTGGCTGCTCCATCATCTTAGTCTTCACTGATTTGTTGACATCCATCTACCACAAGGGCCATGAGAAGCATGGTGCCATGGATAACCCTATTCACTTTGCAACTATTGCAACAGTCTCTGTAAAATCTACCCCCTCATCCTCAGACTACCCTTTAGCAACTTGCCTTGCCTTTATTTATCAGGGGATCCATCCACAGGAAGGTCAACACATTTCCAAATACTATGGCATCCCTTTCTTGTTTCATGGCATTCTTCCAATGCGTATGCTTGTTTGCCTAAGTAAAACTGGTGTTACATCCTGAACTGATACCAATTAGTTTATACCTAACCTTGGTGACGTATTGACCTATGTGTAATGGGAATTAGCCAAGGTGAAATAACCTTGTGGCTAAGGGTGTGGTCGCTAGCATCTAAGGGGAGGTTTAGGGTGATTAATTAAAGCTCTGTTACATATAGCTGTATGAGATATGTGGCTTAGCTCTCATTATTCAACTGATCAATCTTAGGCCTTCAACTTAGGCATGGTCCGGTGTATTCTAAGTTTATGGCTAGAGATCAGCCTAATGCTTAGTGACAATTTGTCATCTGTTGCCTATGTTGGAAAGGTCACCTCCCCATCTGTAAGCCCCCAAATGAGGGGAGCGTGGGGGAGGAAGACCTAGAGGATCCTCCTGAGTACCTCAACCAACCTTTTTTCCAGCCTTACCTGGATATTTTTCCACAAGAATTGCCAAAGCAGTTACCACCTCGACGACCAGTGGATCACCCAATCAAACTTATTCCCGACAGTAATCCACCGTTGAAACCTCCTTATCAGGTTTCTTACACTCAAAATGAAGAAATCCAAAGACAGGTGACCGAACTACTCGACAAAGGTCACATTCGGCCTAATCGCAGCCCTTTCGGATCTCCTGTACTACTTGTGGAAAAAAAGAATAAGTCAATGCGCCTCTCCATGGACTACTGAGCCCTCAACAAGCTCACTATCAAAAACAAGTATCCATTGCCTCGCATAATGACCTCTTCAATCAACTTCTGCACGCAACACAATTTTGAAAGATTGATCTTCGTTCAAGTTATCAGGCAAGATCTGCCCAGAGAAGAGAGAGAAAGAGGGGGCTGCCACATGGGCAGCACCTCACAGCAAACTGGAGCTTCAGAGGGCGCATCAAAGGAGCTGATGTGTAGGAAAGATGGCGGAGCATCAAGCCTTAGATCTGGCCTGGCACAAGGCGACGGAAGAGCAGCAGAGAAGCAAAGGCATAGGGCCTGGCAGCAGCACAAACAAAGGACCAGGTGTTGCAGGGAAGGGAGGGGCTGCAGTGGGCAGCACCCTGCCCTTATATAGGGCCAGGAGGATGAGCCGGTCAGCCATTCTGGTCGGCCACATAGGCCAGCCCACAGCCTCATGCATAGGGGGAAGTGGGGTAGCTGGCACACGCTACAAAGGGGGGCTGGACCCCCACTTAAAGGTAAGGGCACACAGCCCAACAAGAGCTGCCCACAACCCAATAAATAGGGCTTGGTGGGGGCAGTTTTGGGACAGACTGAGGCAGCCAGGAGGCCTGCTCCAGTCGGTCATTTCAGAAGGCCTTTGTCCCTATAAAAGGGAGGCCTAGTGCCTCATTCATATCATCCAGATTCCAGCACACCATCAGTTGTGGGAACAGCAGGAGCAGCAGTACACATATCTTCAGGTCTACTTGTAGGAGGCAGAAGAGTGCAATAGAGGCTGCAGACTGAGCTCTACTAGGGCTTGGACTTGTCTGTCTTCTAGGGCAGCAAGAAGCTGAGATCTCTGGACGAAGAAATCTACATACACTCGAGGTGGAGCACGCGGGCTCAAGTTCTAGAGATATCCAGCAGATTACTAGTATAAGTACATGGTGGTAAGATCAAAGGACCACGCTCTGGTGGGACTTTGGATCTATCTTTCTTTGTATTGTGCCCATAGTTTTGGACAGAAATATATTCTTTTTTGGTAGCTTCTATATCTAGCTGGATTATTGTCTATTGATGAGTCTGCACATCTATTTGAAGCACATAAGTTTAAGAAGTTTGTGATTCCACTCCCTACACACAGTGTGAGCTCATGGGCTATTCTATCAATCTTCCGCTGTGCGTACCCTCTGTTGGTTGATTTCTAAAATGGTATCAGAGCCCAAGTAGGACGCTCACAAGTGTGGGAGCCTGTATTAGAAAGGTCACCTCCCCATCTGTAAGCCCCAATATGAGGAAAGCATGGGGGCGGTGGACCTGGGAGAGACTAACACAAGGGCAGGGTTATTGTCTATTGATGAGTCTGCACATCTATTTGAAGCACATAAGTTTAAGAAGTTTGTGATTCCACTCCCTACACACACTGTGTGAGCTCATGGGCTATTCTATCAATCTTCCGCTGTGCGTACCCTCTGTTGGTTGATTTCTAAAATGGTATCAGAGCCCAAGTAGGACACTCACAAGTGTGGGAGCCTGTATTGGAAAGGTCACCTCCCCATCTGTAAGCCCCAATATGAGGAAAGCATGGGGCCGGTGGACCTGGGAGAGACTAACACAAGGGCAGGGTTATGTATGCCATGTGGGCAGGAATCAAAGAGTGGAGAAAAGTGAGGTACTTGGCAGAGGCATATTTGGAGCAGCACCAGATGGCAGGGTTAACCAGGAGCATAGGCGCCAATGTGGCAAGCTGTTTGGCGGGGTCTGTGGGCAAGTACACAACCTGCAAAAGGACCTAGAAATGGCGCAAGTTGGCAGGACAAACCAGCAGACAAGTAGCCTGATTAGTGGGCTGGTTGGGCTGGAAATAGCCAGCCAACCAGGCCTGGTTTTAGGCTGGGTACTAGGCGAGGCCATGAATGAAAGTGTAGGCCAAAGGCCCTACTAATGTGGGCCTTTCAGGGGCATTAGAGCAGATCAGATCAGGGCCTGGTCAGGCTGTTTGGGTCGGCCAGAAGCAGCCTGACTGGTCGGCTATTTTGACCAGGCCTTGGGGCCTATAAAAGGAGGCACTTGGGCCTCATAACATCCGTCCAGCAGGTTAGTGCACAGGGGAGCAGAAGGAGCAGCCAGACCCCCTTCCTTGGGCCTACATCCAGGAGGCAAAGGAAGAGCAAAGGTGCTGCAGACTTAGCTCCAACCATAGGTTGTCTACAAGGGCAGCAAAGAGCTCAGATCTGGACAAAGAGTCTACATACGCTCGAGGTCGAGCACACGGGCTCAAGTCTAGAGATATCTAGCAGATAGTAGAAGTATGTGGTGGTAAGATCAAAGGACCACACGCCTTAGTGGGACTTTGGATCTATCTCTCTTTTGTATTGGGACCATAGTTTTGGACGAAAATATATATTCTTTTGGTAGCTTCTATATCTGGCTGGATCATTGTCTATTGATGAGTCTGCACATCTATTTGATGCACATAAGTTTAAGAAGTTTGTGATTCCACACCCCACACACACTGTGTGAGGCTCCTCGGCTATTCTATCAGTCTTCAGCTGTGCATACCCTCTGTTGGTCGATTTCTAACATGGTATCAAAGCCCAAGTAGCAAGCTCACAAGTGTGGGAGCCTGAAGGCAAGAACTTTGCTGAAGAATGACCCTGATTCAGAGGCTCTTGGGAATCAACTCCCACGACTGGAGGACAGTGGCCTTGCGAGAAGGAGGGTGACTCAAATTCAGTTAGGTACGTACAAAGTTTTGGTCTACACAAGGTTGAGTTTGTTCGATTTTGCGGTGTGGTTTAGCAGCAAGATGCGATTTCAGAAGCCTCTTCATCCCCCTCTCTCCCTTCCTCCTCCTCCAGATTTCTTTCTTTCACCATCCCTAACTTTGGAGAGTCTGGGAAACTGGATGGGACAAATTACCTTACCTGGAAGGTGAAGATCCGAAGTCATTTAGTGGCTCGAAAACTGTGGAAACTGACAACGGGAACGAAGGCGAAGCCAGAGGATGTGGTAGATGGGAAGATAGAGATGCTCACGCCCTGGCATTGATCATAGGGACTACGGCAAACTCTGTGCTTCCTCACATCTAGATGACCGACACGTCAGTAGAGGCGTGGACCATTCTAAAGGATGTACGAGACAGATAACACATCCCGGATCTTGCTTCTTCAGCATCAGCTCTACAACTTGGATATGGATGAAGGAGATTCGGTACATGACCACTTGACGAAGGTCAAGGTGGTGAGGGATCAACTAGCATCGGTTGGTCAAAAGGTGGACTCGTGCCAGTTGGCCTTGATGGTACTAAGGAGGCTATCACGAAGTTTCAAAAGCTTTGTTGTGACTGTGACAGAAGGACAGAGGACCAAACCTCTAACTTTTGAGGAGTTGGGCCCATTAATGCTCCAGGAAGAAGCTAGGGAGAAGCTCTACAACAACGACAACGGGGGTGGCACTCCATGGTATCCACCCTCGTGTCAGTTTCATTTCTCGAGATGGTTCTTTTCTTGCAGACCTTGCCAAAGGAAGGACGGGTTGAAGCAAGCCCTTTAAGCATGGTGCCTGGTGTTGGAGATGTCATAGCCAAAGAGTGTGGTGACGTGATGTGTTAGTGTGAAGTACTAGGTGATCTAGAACTAGTCTATGTGAGTGAGTCTTGTGTGAGTGCCACGTGTCATCATGGGACTTATCCCATATGCACTAGGTGCTAGTGTGTGAGTGAGTAGCCTATATAAGGCTTGTACTTCACTTGTCTTGTTACACTTGATGAATGAATGAAAGCCTTTTGTCATGTCTTCATTTGAGCATCATTTTCTCACACCCTAACCTATCTTTCTCTCTCCCTCACACCATGTTTCTAACATGGTATCAGAGCCACCTTCCATAGCTGCCACGTCCTCATCTCCCTCACCCTAATTCGTTTCTAGCTGCCTCCTCCTTTCAGCTCCTCATACCTGATTAGGGTTTCTGCACACCCGCCTCGTTTCCGCCTCTAGTTGCCTCTCCTTGTAGTCATTTGCATTTGTTTCCATCTGTCCACAGCCTGCCGCCACCTCCTTCACAGCTGCTGCCTTCCTTCGGAATATTTCAGAGCACTAGGCAGTCTATTCCTTGCAGGTCAGCACAGTTTTCAAGGCCTACAGCACGTGTGAAGGTTTTTGTCACCAAAAATCAGCCTTTCTGAGTTGCTGCAGCAGAGCCGACCGCCTGTGCACATCGTTTGCAGAAGTTCGAGGTCATAGAAGGCACTTTTGAGCCATTCCGAGGCTGCTGCTGCTGCATAGCCGCCTCTGTTCGGGTCTGTTAGGAGCAGCACGTGTGGAAATTTGAGCCATTTCAGAGCATCTTCATCCCCTTTTTTAGGGTTTCCAGGCTGCTGTAGCAGAGCAGCCATCCACGTGCGCTGGTTGCAGATTTTCGAGCTGTTTGTGCCTAGAGAAGAGAGAGAAAGAGGGGGCTGCCACATGGGCAGCACCTCACAGCAAACTGAAGCTTCAGAGGGCGCATCAAAGGGGCTGATGTGCAGGGGAGATGGCAGGACATCAAGCCTTTGATCTGGCCTAGCAAGAGGCGATGGAAGAGCAGCGGAGAAGCAAAAGCATAGGGCCTGGCAGCAGTACAAACAAAGGACCAGGTGTTGCAGGGAAGGGAGGGGCTGCAGTGGGCAGCACCCTCCACTTATATAGGGCCAGGAGGATGAGCTGGTCGGCCACATAGGCCAGCCCACTTCCCCATGCATAAGGGAGAGTGGGGGGAGCTGGCACACACTACAAAGGGGGGCTGGACCCCCACTTAAAGGTACAAGGCACACAGCCCTGCCCACAACCCAACAAATAGGGCTTGGTGGGGGCGGTTTTGGGACAGACTGAGTCGGCCAGGAGGCCTGCTCCAGTTGGTCATTTCAGAAGGCCTTTGGGCCTATAAAAGGGAGTCCTAGTGCCTCATTCATATCATCCAGCACATCATCAGTTGTGGAAGCAGCAGCAGCAGCAGTGCACACATCATCAGGTCTACTTCCAGGAGGCAGAAGAGTGCAATAGAGGCTGCAGACTGAGCTCTACTAATGCTGGGACTTGGCTGTCTTCTAGGCAAGCAAGAAGCTGAGATCTCTGGATGGAGAAGTCTACATACGCTTCAGGTGGAGCACGCAAGCTCAAGTTCTAGAGATATCCGGCAGATAGTATAAGTACGTGGTGGTAAGATCAAAGGACCATGCTCTAGTGGGACTTTGGATCTATCTCTCTTTGTATTGTGTCCATAGTTTTGGATGGAAATATATTCTTTTGGTAGCTTCTATATCCGGCTGGATTATTGTCTATTGATGAGTTTGCACATCTATTTGAAGCACATAAGTTTAAGAAGTTTGTGATTCCACTCCCCACACGCACTATGTGAGCTCCTGGGCTATTCTATAAATCAGTATTCCACTGTGCGTACCCTCTGTTGGTTGATTTCTAACAGCCTAACCTACTATTCTTATAGCTAGAAGTCTATCGGAAGTGGTTTTTAGAGGGAACATAACATTGGTATCAGAGCCAGACATGTCACCTCTAATCAAAAGAAACAAAGTCCTATTTCAGGTAGATCATGGATTTGATCTCATCCCCTACAGATGGAAATCGTTACTAGCAGTCGGAACCCTGAATTGAACCTTCAATCTACAATGCCTTGAATTGGCCGAAACCTTGAATTGTAAGTGTGAAGGAATTTATGATTTGCAATTGTCCATCACCTATGTGTCAGTTTTTATTACAGGTTGACCATCGGCACTTGCTGGATGTCCTCTGAGGGCAATTCCTCCAATCGTGACCTTCTTGCCACATTGATTGCAAGTACGCTCCATCTTGAGTGCTTCCTTCTCTGCATCTGTCTTCTTGTCAAAAGAGGTCCTTATATCTTGGTTCCGTCCCCTATTTAGTGGGGCAGCCAAAGCCTCAAAACTCCCGTCTTGTGAAGGGCTCTAAAAGCGCTCCTCCCAAGTGAGTGTATTCATCCTCCCACTGGTGATCAAAGATGAATAAAACATTGAATAATAGGAAGAGAGATAGGACAAGTAATGGCCATGTCCTCATATGAAATCTCCTTTCCTGCTTGAAGAATCTCCTATTGAAGCTCCCAGAGCTTGTTAATGTGTTCATGCATGGTAGATGACTTTGCCGGATCCAACACTCTCATGGACCTCAAGAGAGACTCTCTGCATTAGAGAAGTTATGTTGTACAAGGACGCCAAGTGCTCCCAAATTCCTTTGGCTATTGTCAAGTGCTTAACATGATTGATGATCTGTGGAGTCAATTCAAGAAAATGAAAGAATGTACCCGTGCATTAAACCCGGTCCCAAAGCTGAGCCAGATTCTCAGCATCCTTCTGCTCCATGATTCCTAGGTTTGCTTCAAGAGGATCTGGCCTCAGAACCCCCACTAAGATGAAGTCTCATAGGACTGAAATACCGACTCCATCATGACTCTCCACACGCCGTAATTATAGCCAACCAGTTGCCGGTCCACAGGAAAGGTGGGTAACAATGAAATCTTGACCTTGTTCTCAGCCATCTCAGACAAGATAGCCATTTTGGAAGAAAGAAGAAGTAGACATGAAAAGGGAGGGTGAGTGGGAAAGAAAGTAGAGAAGGGATTGAGGGAAGAAGAGAGAGGAGGGGTTAAGATGATGAAGAGGCTTGCTGCCTACAACACCTTCACGTCCCAGCCCTGAAAACGCCTTCTCCTCAAGCTGAAAACTCCCTAAAACAGATCACCCCTTGCTGCTGTACACCCTGACAGTCCACGCCTCTTTGCACTCCTCTTCAAACAGCAGCCCAAATCTCCATGCAATTTGCTGGCTCCAAATGCCCTCCACGTCTCAGATCTCAGCCAACCTTTGGCTCTGAGAGTGCAGCGGAATATAAACAGAAAATGGAGAGCACACACCACAAGCAGAAAGAAAGAAAGAAAGAAATTTTATTAGAGTCTTCAGAAGACCGATGGGTCTCTGAGACAAAAAGAAAACCTGATACAAATCACAACAAGGGTGGAGCTACTGAAACGAGCATCATCACCCGTGCTGAATCCTAATTCTGATCATACATAATCAAATACATCTGGATGTAACAATGAAAAGAAAAGGACTGGAGCGGAGCGGAATCCTCCGTATGTCATGTCCCCCTGGCTGGTGCATAGCTAGTGATGGGACGCTGGTGCCCGTCAAGGGGTGCCGTGCGTCTCGGTCTCCTGGACGAGGCTCGATGCAAGACCAGAGCCACTGTGACTCCCGTGGGACGTATCCCGGGTCTAAACAATGACGGGAGGTCCCCCAGAGTGATCTATGCGTCCCCTCGATGTCTCGTGTGTCGTGCTGCGATCGTCAGGTCGGGGTCTCTATCACGTCGGCGGCTAGAGACTGGACGATCAATGTCACTCGGTGGGAAGAACTCTGAGAGGTGTCTGATGATGTGACCAAGCCCCATCGCCTGAGTAAGTACTCTCTATGTCGGATTCCCTCGTGAATGAAGACCGGAGGGGCATCTAAACTAAACTGAAAAGGAGGTATCCTATCGATGTGGAACCCTAGTCTCACAAACCATCTATGAGTCCGTACATACTAGCATCGCTTGTGTCCCTCTGCTGCCAACCTCATGGAGGAATCGAGAGCCAACCATGGCAACCTCTGTCTCCCTGATGTGCAGTCCCCATATGATCTAACCCGGTGTAGATATGTGATGGTCTGAAAGGCTGCATCGAGCTGGAGTGGAGAAGCACCAAACTCGGCCTGAATGATGTGATGTGGTACAGACGGTTTCCCCCGGATCATCCGTGAGAGCATGAGGATTTGCAAGCGCTCCACCCGTATCCACTCTATCTCTCACATGTCAGGCCCCCAACAAGGGCTGCCATACATACCGGCTGGTCGGACCAAGGAGTCGAAGAGAAGAGCCTTGGTCCGAGGGTCCTAGAAGTGGGAGTGAAAGCATTGTCTCTCTAGCAAAGCCAGTGAGGCGTATCCCCTGCTCAGTCTGGCCTGCATCACTGGTCTCATCGTGAAGATCGGGCCGGAGAAGATGACCCCCAAGTAAGTGTGAGGATACGATCTCAACTGGTGACCCACCCAAAGTAAAAGTAAACTGTTTCTGTTGCATGTTTGCTCGAGAGGTGTTAAAGATCATGACCTTGGTCTTGCCAAGGTTGACCTCCAAATCATGGGATAAACAAAAAGCTTGCAGTGCATCCAAGTGTCGCTGGAGCCCCTCAGGTGTGGACGACAAGAGTACCACGTCATCTGCATAAAGAAGAATTCTGATGATGATCCCGGCAAGTGAGCAACCGGTCCCTCCGAACGTCCCCATGAAAGTCTCAAGCTCGTCGATGTAGAGGCCAAACAGGGTCGGTGATAAGGGACAACCCTGTTTGACCCCTATGGTACTTAGGATCTCATATGTCCAACCTGCGCCTGTACGAACTCGGCCTGAGGCTCTCTCATACAATGCCATGACTGCCCAGATGATCTCCTGATCAAATCCCAGTGTCTGTAGGCGTGTGATAAGACGAGCTCGAGGTACTGTGTCACAGGCTTTGCGGAAATCCACAAAGCAACAGTATACCCTCTCCTTCCGTGATCTGGCTTCCTCAATGACACTCCTGAGTGTCAGTATGTGATCCATAGTCCCATGGTCTTGCATGAAACCGGCCTGACCCTCTGCTCTGAGCCCTCTCATCTCTGCGAACAGGCTGACCGATGCATCTAATACAGCTGCATAGATCTTGGACATCACATGTCCAATCATGATAGTCCTGTACTTACTCGGGTCCATGGGATCCCCTACCTTGTGGATGGGGGTGATGGTGTTGAGTGTCCAAGTGCGGGGGAAGCCAAGGCAAACAACGTCATTGAATAGCTTTGCTAGGATCAGGGCTAACGTGTCAATCCCATATGCAATAAACTCAGTGCATAGCCCCTCGTGATCCTTAGCTCGGCCATTGTGCGGTTTCCATGTCGCGTCCTTGACTCCCCCTCTAATGAACAACGTGCAAGTGGTGGGACGAGGTGTGTGTATGAGGTCTAGAGTGGGCTGGTGTGGGACATCATATAGATGGTGTGCATACATGTGCTAGACTCTCGTGTCGGTGAGGGGTGATGGGGACCTACGCTCAAGGAATCTCCGCCAAAAATCCTTAGAGTTGTTGCTGTACAAGATGTGCAGCAGCTCCTCCTCATTTTGACGAAGAAAAGCCTACTTCTTTCGACGTACGAGACGTCAGTACTTGTGTACCGTGTCTGGTGTGTTCAGGAGGTGACATCTGGTTTCAAGTCGGAGCTGTCGGCGATAAGCCTTGCACTCCGCATTGTACCAATTGTTGCAGGGTACAAAACCAAGAGGTGGTGGTCTAGTGGACCGTGTGGTGTGGGAAAAGATTTGGAGGGCAGCCTCGTGGAGTGTGCGACTAATCAAGGCAGCACGGTCCTCTATGAGTGGTATGTGATCGATGTAGGTTAGGAGTCTGTTTAGGCGTCCAGAGTAGGCCGGTGAGAGACTGTGATCAAAGTGTTTGTCGTGGTAGGCGTCGTGCTTCCTATGTGGTGTGTGTGGTGTGGCTAAGCATGGGGTGGCGATAGTGAAGAATAGGTATGTGTGATCAGCTCCTGGAGGGAGTGGTGCTACGGTGAAGTCGGTGATACATGAAGTGAAGGTAGGGGATCCCATGATGTAATCTACTACACTAGTGCCCCCCCCGTGTGGGAAGCAAGTAAAACCACCTGAGGAGGGCCATAGGTCGAGCCCGTTGTAGATGATGAGATCATGCATCCTGCCCAAATCAAGGAGCGCATGTCCATATGGTGTAACAGGCCCGTGTCGGTCCAATGAGGTCCTAGTCATACCTGCTCCGTCTAGGTCCATGTCTGGAAGCATGATAGAGTCGTCTCGGAAGTCCAGGAGTGGTGCCTATCGCGTACTCGTCCTGGCGTTGAAGTCCCCAACAAGGAGAACTTCCCCGCGGGCTGAAAGGTCTGGGATATCCTAATGTAAGGGTGTATATGGAGATGTCACCCTCTTCTCGTGCCACTCTGGCGAAGTGGGATGTGTCTGGCAGAAAGTAGCATATTGCTATGAAAAGGTCACGGGTGTCTGTGCGTTGGATCCGGATCCACATGAATCAGGAGTGTGCGTCCTTCCTCTCAATGGAGATGGCTCCAGCGAGGGAAGACCTGTACAATATTGCGACCCCGCCTAATCCTCGGACTCCTCCTGTATCCCTCGTCTCATCCCTGAAGGCTGACTCCCATGTGTAGCCACTGACTTTGCTCTAGGCTTTGGTGTGTCTCCGTGTAAAAGACTATGTCTTGTCCTGTATAAGACTCCGAGAAGTTTCCTGGTTCTTACCATAAGGTGCCATTACAGTTCCAAATGGTGCAGTCTAGGGTCTTGAAAACCTGAGTCTCCTTGTGTATGCGTTGTCAGCTTGCAGAGGAATCTAGTAAGCATTGTTTATGGAGCTGCCCCAGCTCTAGAGTGGTTTGGACACGTATCTTCAGGATGTTCTCATATGTCACATCCGAGTCCTTTTTGATGACATGGGGCGCTGCCCTTTGGGGGAGAGGATTTGGAGCCTTTGCCCTCTATGAGTCAGAGCCAGGAGACCACGGTTTCTCGATGCAGTGTCGCCAGAGACGGGGTCCCATAGATGTTAGCATCATGGAGCCGCAGGACTTACTTTTGGTACCAGTATCAGCTCAGGATTCCACGCCTACTTCACCTGCAGGGTCAGCCTGGGAGGTGATTTCTAGTATTACCCTATGGCGGATATGGTGTTCGCGATGTTCTTTTGTCCTTGGGGGCCATTTATGCACGGAGGCTAACACTCTTGCTTCCATTTGGGTGGAGATTATCTTCACTCTCAGGAGTCAGTGGGAGCGGTGTATAGGCACCTCTTTGGCAGCTCGTGGGAGACTTTTATCCTTCATGAGGACATGTGACTGCTCATTATTTTTTCATTTGACCCCTTTTGGGATGTCGTGGCATTTTAGACCACCTCCATGGCTTTTTTGCCACATTGTTGAGGCTAGGGATAGAGTACTTTCTCTCCCACCTGTTGTATGATTCGTTTTGAATGGAATATATCACTTTTTCACTTTAAAAAAAACCTGAGTCTCATAGGCCCCATCCCCCTAGGGGGTACGGGTGGGAGCCCGACGGGTGCCGGTCAACAACCTACCATCTCGGACCACGGCCCATTTCCCCTCCTTGCGGGCAACATCCCGCTGCAGAAGAACTCGTCGCTCCTCAATCTATAGTGGTGTCAAGTCCTCGTCCATGGACAGGGTGGGATGCTCTCGTAGAGAGGCTCAGCGTCGGAACTCAGAGAAATTGTGAAATGAGAGAGAGAGAGCCTGCACCAAAACTCAGTCAAAGGCCCTACTGCTAACAAAACCTCACATGCAAGATGATAGACAATGGGGGGACGAGCCCTGTATATAGCCCCCCCCCCCCAATGCCAACCTGGCCAACAAGCCAGGCTTGATCTAGCCGAGTAGGGTTGAGGGAAACCTGACCAACAGCTCAGGTCACCCGACGTGGTTGGAGGCCTGGTTGGCCTCCCAACCCAGGCACCCTCTTGGCGCCTATATGGTGCCTCCAATATGGGCTCGGGGGTGGGTGATGTAGCGGGATATACACTATCCTCACTCTCTCTCCTGCTCAACACTAACTGCAACTGCAAGATGATGCACTCAATACACAAAGTGATGCTGTGGATGTGAGTGAGAGAGTCATAGAGAGAGAATGTAGTGGATAGTCTATATCCTGCTACATTGGTATCAGAGCTTCAGTCTTCTTTCTGTAGATAGGGAGGATCAGTTTAGGGGAAGCTGTATTATTTTATGGTCCAGACAAGATCCCACAAGGACACCATGAGCACCAGTGAGCAGTGCAACACGGGGGGGTGAGGGTTCAGTGCGTCAACCGCCACCACCACCCCAACCACAGAATCCTGCAGGCAATTCCATGTCTGCCATGACAGTCGTGTCGCAGGCTATGATGCAAATGCAGCAGCAACAGTGCAAGGCTCTCTTCACCCGCATGACCCAGCTTCATGAGATGCGGGAAGCTCGTGAGCAAGCCACCAGAGAGCACGAAAGGCTAGCTTGGGAGGCAAAAGAACAACACGATCGACAGGCTCGGGAGAACTTCGGGACCGTGATGCTCAAGAGGCCAAGGAGCTCCGAGAACGTACCACTTGAGAAGATAAGGAAGAACATGACCGGCAGCTTCTCATTTCTCTACTCCGACCAACGTAGGGAGAAAAAGAGAGGCTTCCACCTCCAACCAATATACCTAGATGAATCCAGGAACATTCCCAAACTCATCCACCTCCAACCAAGCCCTCCTTCCAGGGGAAGCTCAACTTCACACGGTACGATGGTAAGCACGAACACTTAGTGTTGACTTCCACGGTCAATCAATTCAAAAGGCTCAATCAACCAAGCCCTCCTTCCAGGGGAAGCTCAACTTCACACGGTACGATGGCAAGCAGGAACACTTAGTGTTAACTTCAAGGCTCAGTCAATTCGAAAGTTATTTACGAAGGACAACGAGTAGTGCATCCTCATAGGCGAGGCGGTCACCTAGTGGCTCAAGTGGCAAAAGGATCACTGTGATGCATACAGGAGACACCTTTCTACAACTGGACAAAATTCATGAAAGATATTCGATCACGGTTCCTGCGAACGCAGTACCTAGACATGCTCCACAGTCAGTTCTATGAGCTACGCTAGGGAGACACCGAGACAATGGATCATTATGCCAATAAATTCACTCAGGTGTTTATACAGTTGCAGTTCGAGGACAGTCAAAAGCTGAGCAAATTTCTCCATGGGCTGCAAATAGACATCCCGTGGTAAGTCAAAAGTTTCAGGCCACGGGATTATGAGTGTGCATATGAGCTTGCTCAGATTTTTGAGCACATGCACAAGGGTCAAGGATCCAAGCAGGTCAACAGTAAAAAGTTCCAGATTTCCACACCAGGTGATGGTGGTCTCAAACCCAGTCTTCCTCCGTCCTTATCACCTATATGCACCAAGGAAACCCACATGGAGCATTATTTTGGAGCATTAACCCACAGCAAATATCTTACTAGAAGTTAGCACCAGATCCAGGCATTCAATACCTGCAGATCAAGATTCATGAGTTTAGCAACCATTTTCGGATTCATGAACCAGGCATTCAAATCAGGATTTATCATCCAGGTATACCACAGACAGCCACCTCCGTCAATCAGCACACAGTCAACAGACAGTCAACGCCACGTCATCGCAGGTCAAAAAACATAGAATTAACTTTTTGGACAAAAGTCAACGCATTGACTTTTTGACCGCCTTGGACAACGATTGGTATTGACCAAGTCGACCAGGCTGACCAAACAGCCTATAAAAGGACAGCCTTTGGCCCTCATTCTTCATCCCACAATTGGGCCTCTCCACAGCAGATCAGCAAGGTAGCCTCGGCCTCTTCAGGGATCTTGTGAGGATTCACCTCCTCTAGGTAGTCTAGTCTTTCCAGTTTTGCAATGAGGGTTTCAGCCCTTCATACAGTTGTATTCAGCCCTTCATTATTCAGTTGTATCTATTTTCCTCTTAGCAGGTCCACTACACTCTCTCCCTCTAATTCTCTGATGTCCTGCTGCTGATGATGATGATGATGTTGATGATGATGCTGAGATTGATATATAGTCGACCATCGACATGGCTATGTTGTACTTGGGACTTAGTACTGCCATTCTTTTGCATTGGTGTGGATGCTCGTGTAGTAGCTCCAATACCACAGCTCGGTTTGTACCAGGTTTTTCACAGTCTCATAGACCCATCGGTCTTCCGAAGACTTTAATAAACTTTCTTTCTTTCTCTCTCACTCGCATCCACAGCATCACTTTATGTATTGCATGCATCATCTTGCAGTTGCAGTTAGTATTGAGCAGGAGAGAGAGTGAGGATAGTCTATCTCCCACGACAGGTGAAAACTGTGTCGCAAACCCCTGCACAAAGCTGTGACCAGGATGCCACAATGGCGGGTCCAAACAGCCCTGAATCCACCGCCTATCTGTCAACACCTCACCACAACGCAGCCCTCACTCATAGATCAGGAGATGCTAACGTAACAATTACCGCATCGAGTAAGGCACTGTGTTTGGTTTGATCTGACTTGGCTCGAGGAGTTCGACAAATTTATGCAGCTGTACCGGAAAGAGCTAGAGATGCAGGTGCTGGGACCATTGTTTGGAGACAGCTCTAATTTGTTTCTGATAGCTTCTACACGGGTATCACATTGATCAGGTGGGTGTGGGCCCACAGTGAGTCGTTGAGAGAGGGTGTTGGGATAGATGGGTCAACTACTCACTTATGGACCCCCAAATGAGAAGCACAAGGCAGTGACACCTGTAGGCATATGGGGCAGAGCACTGCCACGTGGGCAGCATATGGAAACCCTTCAATGGATAGATCATCCACAAGGGACTGACATGGGACAGCAATGTATATGGGCCATCCACGACCCTCCACGAAGGCAGAAAAGCCAGCACATTAGCCTGAGATGGGATTTTATAGGCCCCCAGCAAGACCTGGTTGGCCATAAGCAGACCTCAGTTGGGTCCGATCCAAGGGAGGGTAGGCCATCTCACATCAGCCCCAACGTTGCAGTCGCAGGCCCTATATGGGTGCCCAATCAAAAAGCATATTGGAATCGATCAGGGCCAGCCAAGTAGGGCCTTGAGCCCTGTATAAGGAGGCCATCGGGGCCTCATTTAGAGCTCCGGCACATCAGCTCCAAGGCTGAATAGTTGAGCACCTTTTGGGCTCCTCCCAAAGCTACTAAAGCCCTCTACTGTGAGGTACGCAGCAGCAGGAGACAACAGCAGATGAGGCAGCTCCAAAGGCCTCTATTCTGACATCCGTGGAGTAGCATCCCAACTGTCCAGTTGTAGTACTTGAGACGTTACTTTTGTAATCCTTTTTGCGTCGTTACTTTTGTACTCAACTTTTGGTCGAGTTCTTCGGGCCTGTGTGGTTTGAATCATTGTTTGTGTGCACATGCAAAGTAGGTTCTAGAATATTGTGTGATCTCGTGGGTTAATAAATCTTCCACTGGCTATAAGGCTCAGCAAGCAACTTCCTTTTCTGGTTAATGTTTAAGATGGTATCAGACCAAGGTTTGGCACATGTCTAGAATCCAACACAAGCCCAGCTCCTTTGACGCTGCAAGTCCTTAGAGATCTCGAAGTTGGTTGCCTTCTAACCAATTGTTGGTGGGAGATCTACTTTGTGCCATGCAGTTTGGGCAAAGTGGGACCAAGTATAGGGAAGAATTCAAGCTTCTCAAGATAAATTATTTAGTGTTTGGAGGTAGGACGAAATGCCAAGTGTTAAGAGACAAATATATGTAAAGATGTATGTAGAAAAGTGCCACATAGCTCACCCTGCAAGTGGTACATACTTGCTTTTAATTCTTACTTTTCATCACCACGTGTATACTCCTAAAAGTCATATTCTAAGCATAACATAGGGTACATTTAACCAATGACTGCACACTCAGTCAGTGAGCTTCATGATTTGAATCTAGCTGATAGCGCACAGTTTCGGCCAAAGCCAAAGCTAGTTAAGTAGCACTAACATAGCTTGCCTTTAGGTAAAATTGCTTCAAGACGCGCTGCTCGTCTCTAGCCTACACTCATGTCGTATACTGCATATGATGGTTCAAAATAAGTAAGGCATTGAGTTTACCCTTCAACCTCCATAAGAATTGCAAGTTCCTTGGCCACGTCCGGGCTGGGCTGCGCACCCTGGGCAGGGAGGTCTGAACGGTTGCAGAGGGAAGTCCAGCGACAGCGGGAATGCGAAGGGGGGAGAGGGAGGGGGAGTGATGTGGGGGCGAGGGAGTGAGGAATGCGGAATGGGGAGGTGAAGGCAAAGGAAGGGGGAGAGTGGGAAGAGTGAGGGGAGCAACAAAACGCAGGCGATGGGCAAGCCAAGGAGACGTCCATGGGGAACAAGATCAAGTGCTCTGAAAACTATGACTATGGCTATGGCTATGGCGATGTCTATGGCTATCAGCTCTCCAGAGAAGAGCACTAGACTATGACTATGGCTTTGGCTTTGGCTATGACTATGGCTTTGGCTTTGGCTTTGGCTTTGGCTATGACTATGACTATGGCTTTGGCTTTGGCTATCACCTCTGCCAATGAGCACTTTCCTCTTTATTCGGAAAGTGCTCCTCGGTTCCCACCACCGCAAGCCATATTCCAGAGCACTTTTCGATCGGGAATTGCTCTCGAACTAACTCTTTTTTACCAAACATTGTGAGGGCTTTAGGTTGGGTTCACACCACCCGCCCGCCCCATGGAGGAGAAAATAGAATCAAGAGGAGTGTGCTCGTTCACACCACCTAACGGTCATCAGACTATTAATTTATGTCACCAGTGTGTGATCGGTGTAGCGGCCTTCATCAAACAGTGGAGATTCACCCTCCACCAATGCGATCCAAATGAGATCCTTGAATAGAGATCGCTAAATCTCACATTCTCACTTTTGAATCACACAGTAGAGACTAATCCTCCCTACCCAAAGACCTTTTCATATCAAAGATGACTCTTTTCTCAAGTATCGTCAGAAAAGTTTCTCACTACTTTCCAACAAAAAAAACTTGGCTGATAGGAACTTTACCAAGAGAGAGAACAAACAAGTTAGCTATTGAAAATGATCAGCATGATCGATGTGTTACTTTATGGTAGATAGATAAATTGACGTCTTTCATGCCACACCTAACCATGCCCAAACATGGAAACCTTATGAATTATATGGTTTGCCACATTAGGTCATTTTTTATTAACTAACTTAGTCCAAGTTTTCCCCCTGCCCCCTCCATGGACTTCCTCTCTAGCCTAGACTCTTCTCCTTAAGAGTAATTCCAACTCCCATGCAATTGCTCTCCCAAATCCACCTTATGCAGTAGAAGCCATGTAGCCCCAAACTGGAGGTAGCTATGAGATGCAAACAAAGGTGGCACATAGCTGAGGAGGTAGAGCTTGGAGCATTAGAAACTTTGGAGGTGCCTCACTCAAGCATCAATCCCAATTTCTACATATGTTTGATGCCATAGGAAATCTGGGCATCCCTCTCCTAATGTTTAATACATCAAAGGGTCACCATTGATTGTTGGAGGCATGTTTAGAATGGTTCACCAAGTAGATTGCAGACATAACTCAATGATGTAGGTCAAAATTGTGCCAAAGACAAAATGGCTTACTAGATTGTGACAAGACTTATTGCATCGGTAGAATGAGATATGCTTTGTTGAAAGTGGGAGCTCTGTTGGAACTATGCTGGGATGTAAAAGCTTTGATGGATTATGCTAAAGAACATGATAGAAGAAAGATTTGAGGGACTATGGTAAAAGCAATTGTCATGGTTGATAGATGTTGTAGGAGGTGCTAAATGGTCGCAAGTCTTTGATGATTGACCGCACCCACTGGATGTGCCAAATCCTAGATTCAAAGTGAAGGACTCCCAAAAACTTGAAATTCTTAGAGGACACCTTGGGATGGAGGTGGAATAGGTAAATTCCAATAACTTTGACAAGTATGTTGAAGGTGTGGACTAGATCGAATCATTTCTTTGATGCACTCTAACCTTATTGACACTATGATAAGAAGAAAAACTCAAAAAGCAGGTACACCTACTATATTGGCTTGATGTCAAGCTTTTCATGGGTGGTTGGCAAGGATTTCAATGGGACATCATGTGCTATAGATTTTGATTCTAGCTTTCATTCACCATGCTTGTGCTTGGATAAAGTTTATGATGGAGATGCATGCATGTGAGGACATGGAAACTATGTCCACCAAATGGAAATGCCGATGGAGGGCATGCGATAGAATAAATCATGTGCAGTTCAAGGTGCAATATGTGTTTTCAATACTATTGAGTTGGAGAAGCTACTTGGGTTGTAGGTTACTTGAGTTTTAAAAGTTTGCATAGCTCACTATTGCATTTTATAAACATGAGGAGTTGTAGAACATGCCAACTTAAAGTTGTAAATATGTGAGATAGTGTCAATGGAGTTTTTGAGCTTTGGCGATGACTCAAAAAACTATACGGAGTCCTTGAACCTTTGAATCTACTGATCAAGGTTTTGACCTAGGCCTTTATTAATGAAGACCAACTTGCAACTATAGGGATTACAGGATGAACTCACTCACTTTGAGAACCTTGAGTTAAGTGGTGACCGTGAGCAAGTTGAAGCATTGAAATTTGATGCTATGCACAAATAAGTGGAATGGCTTGAATGTAGAAGCATTGAAGCTCGTAAAGGAGTTGCATGTAATGTTTCTCATTAGCCTAAATTGGCTAAGGACTCAAGCTTGTAGGGGGAACTAAGCATCAACTTGACACATGAGTATAGTATGTAGCGAAGGCTATGTGGCAATGGATGGAGCTACCATAAAATTTTATATTCACTCTCTCACAAAGAGATTGTTGAACATTTCTATGAATGCAACTTATAAGCTCAATCAAGATGGAATGCTAGACAAAAAGGTGGGACCCTCCCCTACAAAACCTCCCATGAGTAGATTTATGACTTAAATCAAGAGGTTGTTGGACATCTTTATGGATGCGGCTTACAATGTCAATCAAGATGGGACTCTACAAAAATGTGACACTCTCACAAATATATTTGTGAGTTTCATAGTTGCCATGGCTAGAAACTCATAAGCAATAAAGTCCTTCACAACTCAACATCCCTTGAGTTTGCAAGGATGGAAAACATTAAAAAGAATCATTTTGGGGAAAAACATAGCAACAAAGGCTAAAGACAATGGCAATGCAACAATGGCTTGAAAAGGTTACAACACTCCTTGATTGTGCAAGTGCAGAGGAAACACACTCACGAGATGCATGATAGGCTCTAATACGATGTTGAGAGAAGTGGGAGAACATACGAGAGAGGAAAGAATGGAGGCATCCACTAGTCTAAGATACTATACATATATACATGTCTCTATTATGGAAGAATGATATAAAAGGTTATATATATAACCCACATGGGGTGATTTACACAAGTACTTTATATGAGGACATGGTCCACTCATGTATATAATGTATCACACATGCACTACCTCCAAAATGTGGTTGTAAATTCATACATTCACCATCAATAAGCTAGCTAGTGATGGAATTCAAACCTAAAGGGAATAAGAATAACATAAATAGACATTAGCATGGAGTTGATCTCCCTTAAAAAATTTAATGTTTACTGATAATAATAGAGTAGTGGTATTCAAAAGTTAGTTGCAATGTACTACACAACTAGCCAATGGGGCTTGTAGCAACTCGTTTTGTGACACAAATTTTCACAATTTGTAATTGCTATGGGCATCACCTTGGTTGTGTTATTGCCCTTGCAATACTGTAGGTGACTAGGGATTACAACAATAATCTCCTTATTGATATGGATTCCACAAGTGATGGATGTGATTATCTAGATGGAGAGTTTACATAAGGAGAGATGACAATTCTTCTCTTCACGTTGGAGAATGGTAGGGAGGTGTAGTGCTTGCTATTTATAGCTATTTAAATGATGGAATTTTTTATGACTCTGTCTCTTCTCTGTGGGATAAATTGAATCTTAGATGGGAGAATGCCTCTGTGTTTGTCACCTTAGTTTATGCTCATAATTCCACCCAAATAGAAGGTATACATGGGGAAACATGATTGATTATATAGAGATTTGTTGTTGTGGGTTATTTCAATGGTGAAGAAATATGATATTGCTTGTCTCTAGAAAATGAGTTTACTTCAAGTTGGAGCAACTTTTGGGATGGCTATTCACGCAACTATTATGTCTCCAAGAATATGACCAACAAGTTATTGTAGTATTAGACTCTTAGATCATAAAAATTTCCTTTTATTATAGGTAGTAGGGATTGAGAAGCAGCTAATTCTAGGCTAAAAGTTGATACAACTCTATTTAGCATCAAATGGTTTTTAAAAAGTTGAGCGAGATCTACGGAGGACTCTTTTGAGGATGACTCAAATGTCAAAGTGAAATTGGGCTATGAAAGATACATAGGCATTATGAAAAGAATATCAAAGATACATTGTTGAAGATGAGGAGAGTGTAAGATACTACTATAAGTACGAAAAAGGAAGGGTAATCTTTTCCATGAGAAGTTATGCAAGCTAAAGGAAATTTGTCAAGTAAGTAACTACTTCCTTGATGAAGGAATTTAGAAGGTTAGAAGTCAAATTAACATATATTCTAGTCTCAACAACTCACAAAATAATTTCAATGTTGGTAGAAAGAGAAGGTGGATTGACCATGCAAAGAGACCTTTGGACTGCTCAAAGGCAAACAAAGAGGAGATTATTCCCTTTGATAGAACGGGTGTGGCATGGTGGTTGGTGTGGCATGATGGTTGATGTGGATGAAAAAATATGGTACTTGAAGGGCTTTTTTTTTCTAGATTTTTTTGCTATAAAGGAGAAATCAATTGACACTGAATCATAAAATTCTTAAAATGGTTTCATATTCTCTACCATCCCTAGGATAGCCAAATGAATGAGATAAAGCATTTTCAAAACATGCCAACATGTAGTGATGATGGGCCCCCTATTAATTTTTACTAGAACCATTTAGGAGGATGTGTTTGTTTCTAGTCTAGAATATCTTATGACTCATAACACTTGGTGAAAAATGGTGTTTGTGGCGAGTTTGACATCCAAAGCATATCCGATGGGCACGATACTTTGCACACGCCTCATCATAGTTTGGATTCACATGTGTGTGAAGTATCATGTCCATCAAGTATGAGTGCATTCTTATGACACACCTCAGATAGTTTCTTTTGACGGTTGTGCATATTACTTGGTGAAAAATGCGGTTTGTAGCAACATTGACCATCCAAAGCATATCCGATGGGCATGATAATTTGCACATGTATTAAAATATGTTGGATTGATCCCTAAACATAGTATCATTCCCATTGGGTATGTGCACATTCGAATAACACACCTCAGAGCATGTTTTTTGGCAGTTGTGCATGACACTTGGGGTTTGTGGGAAGTTTGGCCATCCAAAGCATATCCGATGGGCATGATACTTTGCACAGGCCTCCTTATTCCTTAGCAATTCTAATTCTAGACTTAGAAAGTTATACATATATGCAAAAAAGAGTTGAGGAATCAAAGATGTCTTAGTATGCCTGACTTCTCATGCAAGACTTTTGCTCAATCATTAGCAATAAGGATATGAAATTTATATTTAGGGATAAGGACGAAGAAACTAAAAGTGTTTGAGAAACTTTTGGTGAAATTTGGGATGAGGTAACCATCTAAAATCCCAGTGATATGGGTGCAACTATCATGCAAAGGGTTTTGAATACAACCAACATAAATAAAAGAATATTGGAAGTTTTGAAGATTCAAGGGAGGAGATCATCATATGTATGGGTCCTGGTGGTGACTTGTGCACAAACCACATGAACTCTTTCATCCCCACATGAGATCAATCCATTCTGTTCTTCTTCGTCTAACCTATTTGGATTTTGCAAGTCACTCCTTGAGTGAATCTATCTCTTTGTTTGGTTCTTGCAATCGCTTCTAGGGTCTTGTTTCTCTCCCCTTATCTTTTTCATACCTCTTCTTCCATTTCTCTATCTAAACTTACAATGAACTAGATGTGGTTTCCATTTTCTACATGTCTGACTTCCATCAGGCTTAGTGTTAGAAAGCTTTGTGCCACATGTGCCATAATATCGATAGTCCTTTAAAACATTGTTCTACTCACTTTAAAGGTCTACTGCTATAGATCTTTGTGAACCAATTTAGGGGATTATCGGGATTCCACCTTCATTGTATCGTGTCCACATATCTACTTCAAGATATTCATATTCTTGAATTCATCTCAACTCCTCCTCAATGCTATCCTTGGCAAGCCCTTCCTTTGTTCTTGGCTTATTTCACTCTTTCTTTCCCTTTTTGGCTTTGTTCTAGTCTTTCTTTGGCAATTTTGTCTATCCTTGCTTTTCTTATGAATGTTTATTTTGAATCTCATTAAATTGGTTTGTATGGGGACTTATTGAACAATTTATCCAATGGATTGTTGATGTTGCTTTCTACACATATTCTCCATTGCCCACATGCATAAGTGTGCTCCAACCTTGCATGCATTCTACTTTCCAAACTACAAAATTTTCATTTGTCCTCATGAGCCTTGCTTAATAAAAACCTTTGTTCCTTTGCTGCAGATCCCAAGAGATGTTGAATATAAAAGAAGAAGATGCCCAAATCTATGTTGTCACTTCTCCATGTTATAGGCAGGGAGTGCAAGGATGGAGGGTTCCAAGACTTTTTGTCCACCATAGTTATATCATGTCATCATCAACATCGTAGCTTAGGATCTTGGGTTGTATTCTAGTAAGTGATGTAGGTTCAAGTGTGAAAAGAAAACGTTGCACATGCTTGCGTGAAGGGAACATTCATCAACATGAATGGGGGATTGAAGGCTTTGCCTCCATAGGGGGAAATGTTTAAAAGGAGTTTCAAGGCTTTGAAGGAGGTTCCAGGGTATAGAAGGAGGCTCTAGGTTTGAAGGAGGATCTAGGGTTGATCTAGGGTTCAGAATAGAGTACATGGTGGAGGACTCTCATAGATCATGGAGGTCAATGGTTGAGAAACTAATCTAGGAGGGTCATGGAGGTCAATGGTTGAGAAACTAATCTAGGAGAGGCATACGAGCGGGAGAGAAAGAAGGTATAAGACGAAAGGGGTTGAGGGAGAGAGAGGAGAAGGGAGGAGGAGATGGGGAAAGATTTGCAAGATTGGAGGAGGGGAGTAGGAGGCAAGGGTAGGACATGCTATTGGATGTGAGAGTGCAAGGAAGCATGGACACTTGGATACAATTGCATAAAACTCCAAAGTAGAATAAAAAATAATGCCCCAAACAGCAATCCATCATGAGATATTTATACAAGCTTGGAAATCTTCTCTCTCTGCATGTAGGAATCATAGGACTTTCTCTCTCTACATGTAGGGATTGCATCTAGGATGCGCATATAGGAATGGCATTTGTGCACATAGGAATGGCATGTAGAACTTGCATCTAGAAATTGCATGTAGGATGTATAACACCTCAGCATACTCCATAGGCCATAGAAGAGGATCAATGATGTGGGCTACAAATTAGAGCTCTCACTAAACTTCTATATCCATCAAGTATGTTGGCATCTCAATGGTGCTGGCATGATGTCGCATAAACTTGGGATGGGTTCTAAGGCATGGAGGTGCACTGAGGTATTCATTCAAGAAGGTCACATCATCAAAGAGCTTGGGTTATCTCAAGCCAGGTTGGGGATCCAATTTGCAAATCAAGGCTTTAGTAACCTAATGTTGGTGGATGTTGATGAGAAAGCTATTCAATGTCCATCCCCTACCGTGCAAGTTTTCATATCCGGGTATTTGTTTGAGAAGTCCTCGACGGGTGACTTAGAAGTGGGATTACATTGTAATCTTCCCCATTATTGTGTTGGAATACTGAAAGGAAAGAGTAGAGTGGACACAAAATCAGAATACTTGCTTATAGAATGAAGAAGAGTGAGGTCCTTAAGTAGGCACCTCATACATGCTCACTGACATCACTGATGACTTCAGAGCTCCACAATCATCTCCTCAATCTGCTCCTAGATTCTCTCAATCATCCTATGTGGCTCTCCACCACCTAACTGTGCTTGTGGGCACCTAACTGTGCCTCTAGCACTCACACATAGAAACATAAGGTGTGCCTGAGGCATACACCTTGAGATATCCCAACAAACCCCCCCTCAAGGAAATGCCTCAGGCTATGTCAAGGATACATCTAGTCTCATAGTTTCTCATGCCATCTCATGGTGGTCAAGGATAAATCTATGGCTAGGTTCTCATGCTAGCAAGGGTTCCCTTGGGTGTAAGGTAAACAAAAAGGGATACAAAAAGACCTTCCAATGGTTATCTCCCCTGCATGTACATGCACACAATGTCTGCAGGAGGTACCATGGAACAAAACATACACATGGCCTACATCATAAGGTGACCAGAGGTGTTTACAAAACACACAAAACACAATAGTTTATTTTCATTCATTTTGGAGGACTATCCAGGCTGAGTACCTTGACATAAAAAGAGAGATATGGAGCATACATAGAGATGTGTTTAAAATGCATAATCTTCAAAGGATGCCTCATCTTGTGGAGGCTCATTAACTGTAAGTAGATTTGCATTTTCTGTCTTTGCTTTGGCTCTGCAAAACTTCTCATGATGGTTGTTCTTGCCACAATGCTTGCATGGATTAACTTTGAAGCAGTCCTTTGAAAGGTGATTTGTCTTTCCACAGTGATTGCAAGGAGTATACTTGCCCTTCTTGACTTTTACAGCATAAGCAGTGTCATTGCCTTTCCTTAGCTCCATATGCCTTTCTTCTTCTTGGAGAGCAGAGATAATGCCTTCAAGGTTAGGATTGGGAAGATTCTTCAAAGTGCTAACAATGTGATCAAAACTTTTAGGCATACTCTTAAGTAACACTGCTATAGCATCATCAGGGGTGATAGGAGAGTTGATAGAAGCTAATTGAGTCATAAGACTCCACATATAGTTGACATGAGCAGCTAAAGTAGTATCACTTGCCATCTTTAATTCAAAGAAAGAGATTTTAAGTGATAGTTTAGAGATGTGAGAGCTTGCACCAAAAATCATGTCTAGCTTCTGCCAAGCTTCCGATGGAGACTCTAAGTCAGAGATATGGTGTATATAATCATCACCCAAAGCAAGAGCAATGATACCATATGCCTTTTCTTCTCTTGCTAGATCCCTTGCCGGTCGTGTCGGTGTTGAGGATTCTCCAGCATTGGAGGCTGTAGAAGAAGCGGTAGGAGTAGGTTTGACAAGTCCCCATAAGTTCTCCCGCATCAATGCAAATTTCACCTTCATTTGCCATGTATGGAAGCCCTTTCCATTGAACTTCTCAAGATTAAATATGGTAGCCATGAGAGGGTCTAACCTAGATATTGGGCAGTGCCTATCTCTCTTACAAGGCAAAAATAACTGAAAGACTTCCAAAATATGAGCACTTGATGTAGCAAAGAGTAGTGACTAGATTTCAAACAATGATGCTTCTTCTTACATGCTTCATAGAAGTGGGTGAAATAAACACTTTCCAATCAAAACCAGGCTAGCAAGTCAAAACAAAACTGAAGCAACACTTGTAGTGAAGTTATTGAAAACTTCAAAAGACCAGAAATGCTAGAGTAGCATTTTATGTAGCATCATTTTCAAAAGCTTGTCAAAACTGTCAAAACTAGAGAGCTGAACTTGGAGGGCTTATAGCACACTCTTCAAAGCAAAAGAAAGGGGGCTTTCTGAGGCAAAAGAAAGCTGGTATACCACAGTAGAACCTCTGGGAAGAAGAGGCGAAAAAACACGTCAGGTCGCCTTCTCCTTCTTCAACAAAGTCGACTAGTTTTTCTCTATTTTCTCCTTCAATATGTAGCCATTGCTGCTCAGATTTCAGCACAAGGTAGCTCTAGGTATGGAGAAGCTTGCCCTGAAAGGAATTAGAGAAAGAAGGAGCAGGCGCAGAGAAAACGCAGCAAGAAGAATCGACGAAATTCGTACAATGGCGACCAGCAGAGCTTGAAATTCTTCAATTCCTTGCAGCCCAAAATTTGCCCCAATAAGAGGGATCTCCAGCTGGAAGGGCGTGGGAAATGGGTGAGAATCGGAGGAGAACAAGCTCAAGCAAATTTTTGGAAGAAGAGGGAGAGATGGTGAAGAAGAAGAAGAGGAAGAAGATGATGATGTGGCAAAAATGGGCTCAAGGAAGATCAAATGGCTCTGATACCATGTTGGAATACTGAAAGGAAAGAGTAGAGTGGACACAAAATCAGAATACTTGCTTATAGAATGAAGAAGAGTGAGGTCCTTAAGTAGGCACCTCATACATGCTCACTGACATCACTGATGACTTCAGAGCTCCACAATCATCTCCTCAATCTGCTCCTAGATTCTCTCAATCATCCTATGTGGCTCTCCACCACCTAACTGTGCTTGTGGGCACCTAACTGTGCCTCTAGCACTCACACATAGAAACATAAGGTGTGCCTGAGGCATACACCTTGAGATATCCCAACATATTGGAATTTGGCATGGGAGTGTGACTAGGATCATCCGAATCAAAGATATCTAAAATCAAAGATCATGTCCATTGTTGCTAAAGGGATCTCAATTGGTGTCGAAGGTGATGGCGATGTATGGAGAGACTCTAGGGACATGGGTGAGCAATATAGGAGGGAGTTATTAGTGGGAGGGGTGGTGAGGACAAAGCAAATGTATTGAGCAAGGTGGTAATCCTCAATGGTGGGATTAGCAATAGAAGGGAATAAGTTAGCACAGTGAGTTGCTAGTAAGTTTAAGATTATTGGGTGAATTGGAAGTGGCAGTGAAGGGAATAGAGATATGACTATGGGAAAGGTTAAAAGAGTGGTAGTAGCAAGGGGGGGGGGACATGACCTACTCACTAAGATCGTATAATACATTGCACACTATCAAAAAGCTAAGGCAATTCTAAAACTGTGCTTGGGTCCTAAAATGGCCAATCTTTGTTAAAAGACCCAGCATCTGCAAGCCCAGCAACCTTGGTATTGGAAGTCGACTCATCGACCACAAAAGCACTCGTCTCCTACTTTGTCTTTTTGCTACTTAATACAAGATCATTCTATATGCCTAGGTTTACCACAATAGAAACAATTTTGTGAATTGTCTTTTGCTAGCGTAAGCATGCTCTCTAGTTGACATCAATGAATGCTCCCATTTTTCTGCACTTAACAAAAGTGCTACACAATCTTGAAAATATGCATCATCATCTAAACATAACATTTGAACAACGTCTGCATACACCAGCTGGGGGGCAAGCTCTTCAAGAGAATAGCCTTCTTGTCATCATCTTTTGTCTTGGAACCAAGCTCATGTAATTGTCATAGAAGAGCTTGCATTCTATTAAGGAAGAGACCTAGGCTCTCTGTCTCACCCATCTATAGATTAAACAATTCCTATCTTAGTCATGCTTTTGAGTGTTTCATTTTACTTTAAACAAAGTCTCAAGTGTCACCCAATTTTTTGTTGTAGCTATCTTCAAAGTATCCAATTGATGGAAGAATTCTGCTTTGAGGGCTGGACCCATCATACCAAGTACTCGTTCATTTTTTTGCTTCCATGCAGGGATCTTTTCTGCCTCTTGACCTCTACTATTAGGGTTTTTTTCTATCTCCTTGATACCACACTCTAGAGATTTTTATGGATAAACCATAGCTTGATCAACAATTTCCTATTGGAGGAATTTTGTTCGTTGAATTTTACAATGGCCACCTCAAATTTCTCTTTCTTCATAGGATCCATTGCACACGAAAATTTAGCAAGCTTACTTTTGACTATCAAGAACACGAGATCCTCACAACCTCTTTGCTCAAAACCAAACCAACTCTGACGAGCAATAGATCAAACCCCTTTAGAGTTGAGTCTCAAGACCATAGAGCTCTACTCTAATACAACTCAAAACTTTCCTCATGGAACTCTTCAAACTTGTCTCTGATACCAATATTAGGATTTTAGACATGCAATAGGTTCACACAGCTCCCTCTCTCAAACTTGAATTGAATATTCACTCGCACATGGAATACAAAAATTGAAGCTTTACATTATCATTTGAATGCTTGTACTGTGGAGAGATATTGCGACATAGAGAATGGACAAAACACTCTTCATTAAAATGGACTCAGAGACAAGAACTTGACTCTATATCCAGCTGATGCCTACAGGCCTTGTTGTTGGTTACAATGAAAGAAGGCTCGGTCATTACCTCTATTGCAAGCAGAGCTTGCTCAGCGATGCAAGCTATAGAGAAGCTATATGACTCAATTAAGGACCCTATTAATCGACTAAGGAGCAGCTGCTCAAAGAAATAGTGCGTGATGACTTAGAGAGACTTGAGGGCTTAGACAAAAGGAGAGAGCATTTTGCCATCACATGGGTTTATAGGGTTGTGGTATTGCCGCCTCAACCACTACCATGATCAATTATGAGTATCTTCCAAACTGCCTTGCAGCTATTGGCCAACCATCACACAGATCACTGGCAAGTGGTTGCCCATGCATTAATACATTGCATAGTCCAATAAATTACAAGCTCCATGACTATAAGCCAATCACAAGCCTCAATGAAACTATAGGGCAACATACATTTCCCCATGAGGATCATTCCAACACATATGCCACTGAGCACGTGTAACAATCTAGTGCTAAATAGGGCACTCCTATACTGCCACTCCTAGATTGGGGATGGTGAATTCTAATGGGACTAATGCCTCTAAACCATACACTAGTTGGAATGGCTTACAACCTTTGCTGACCTTAAAAGTAGTTCTATAGGCCCATAAGGTAGACTTTAGTTTTTTTGCTCGATCAGAGCGTTTGGGTTCCACTATCTTTGTGAGAAGAATGCATAGACTTTTATTAGTAGATTATACTTTTCCATTGCCTTGGGGATAGTAGCGTGTGCTCTTTTGGTGTACAACCATGAATCTTGAGTGAAGTTCTGAAATCACTTCATCGACAATGCATGTTCCTCGGTTAGAGACTGTTTCCAAGGGACAACCATACCATGTGATCACATTTTCATAAAGGAACTTGGCATTACTTCTGGTATCAGCTTTGTATATTGCTTTTGCCTCCACCTATTTAGTCAAATAACAAGTTGCTACAATTATTTAGTAGGCTTGTGTTCCTTTAGCCAGGATGTATGGGTCCTACAAAGTTAATTCCCCATTTTTCAAAGGGTTATTGCTCCATCACTGTGGTTAGGGGATTGAAGTATTTCTCTAGGGATTCGACAATTCTTTAACATACATCACAACTTTTGATGAGCTCATAGGCATCTTGCTGCAATAATTTTACGAGCAGTTCTCTAGCAAAGTGTCCTATAATGCCTTCATGTACTTCGTGGGGATGATGAGCAGGATTTCATGTGGCAAGATGCATCTATACAGGATCTAATTACATGTGGCATGACACATCTATGCAAGATCTGATCTACACCAATTTTGTATAATTGGCTCGTTATGAGCCAATATGGCACAAATTTGATTATGAGATTTTGGTCTTCCATTGGTTGCAACTCTAATGGGGGTTTCCCATCATTATCCAATGATGTCAATACACCATTCTAGGATAGCCTCAATTTGGAACAATGTGGCATCAGGCAAATCATCTTGGACTCTAGTGGGTAGATCTGACATGGGACAAGTGATCAGCAATGTAGTGTTGAGCACCTTTGCGGACCACTATTTTGAAGTTGAATTCTTGAAGCAAGAGAAGCAATCTAGTTATTATTTCTATCGTGCATGCACAATTCAAAAGATATAACAGTGCTTGATGGTCAATGTAGAATACACAATCATTTGCCAATAGTGCCAAAATTTCTTGACACGGTAAACCATTGCTAGTGCTTCTCTTTTTGTGGTTGTGTAGTTGAATTCTGCATCATTGAGTTGCCAACTAGCAAAGTAAATTGGGTAATCCTTCTTGTGATGACTAGGTTGGCAAAGTACACTTCCAATTGCATACTTGGAGCCATCAGTGTGGACATGAAACTAAATATCCCAATTAGGAGCTATTAGAATCGGTGCCTATTAGAATCGGTGCTATGACTAGGCATCATTTAAGAAGATCAAAGGCATGGTTGCACTCCTCCATCCAAAAGAATTCCACCAACTTGTATCGGGGGCATGCTATCATGGCATACCATGAGATGAATCTTTTGTAGTAGCTAGCATGTCCCATAAAGATGTGCACTCCTTTTGAATTTTGCAGAGTTGGTAATTCCTTGATGATTTTGATTTTGTCTATGTCATTTTTACAATTCCATGTTAAGAGATGATGTGTCCCAAAACAACTCCGTGTGTGACCATGAACTGGCATTTTGTTCGTTTTAGGGTACTATTTTTGTTAAGGGCAAGGGATAGTGATTCTTGATGGTGGCAGCATTCACATTTTTTAAGTTCACACATATCCATGCGTCTTGTTACATTTAGGCACAATCACAATGCTGCCCATCAAGGGCAAGTCTTATTATTTTGGTTTTGGTTGGTCCCTCATATACTAGAGTCTCAATAAAACTATCAATTTCTTGTACTTTTGACTCCCGCAGTGGTCTTGGCATTAGTATGGGGACATTGCCATTCTTGAAGAAATCTGGTACGTCATGAATATCCACCGCTGATTGTGTTGAACTAGTTGAACATGCAGCATCTTCATTGGGGGGATTAGTATCATTATCAATCCTTTTAATGCCTTGGGGATCAATCTTCATTTTCACATGTGGCTTGTATCTCTGACAATTTTTACGTTGGGAATCATGGGGTAACTTTTGCATTGGCAATGTAGTCCCAAAAGTAATAGTTCATCTATTTGCATACTCCTTCAAGACCATCTGGGGTCCATTCAGTTTGAGGGGGGTTGGACTGGCTTGGTGAATTTACAACTACACAATCCTATCTTCCACTCTTTCAAACTCGTTGTAGTGCTCAACCTTGGCTATGTCAATTTCCACCTTGTATTCAATTTCTTGGCTTGAAGTTGTAGTGGAATTGTTGTAGGAGGGGGATTTGGTGCTCTTGTGTATTGATGTGTATGTGCATTTCTCTCTTCTATTCAACAATACATGATATCCAGACTAGAACACGATTCAGCCTTGGAGCTGGCGGTGCTTTGGCAAACGCTAGTTGCTTTAATGTGGCAATGGGTGCTGGTTGATTTTGTTGAGGTTGCGAGCTAGGTTGTAATGCATGTTAACTATGCAATTGCTCTCATCATGCCCACTGATTGCACAAATATGACACCATAGTCTTGGATTTAATTGAGCATTGATTATGGAACTTAAGATGGGACACTCATTCGCCATATGGTTTGCCATGTAATGCAAACACAATACATTTTCTCACCTTGGAGATGTTGGAGGTTACAGTTGAGACATGCGAAGCTTTTGCTCCATTGCTTGCATCATTTTGTCTCTTAGCTTCATGGTCATGGTTGTGAAGCGAGCTTCATCAGATGTTTTTGCAATTGGCTTAGATTTTTCCTTTTTAGAGAATCTATCCTTGTTGTCATCACTGCTGGTGTATTCCATCCCTTATTATGTTACTACCCTCATCCAAAATCTAGGGCATAGGGGGACAAGGTCCATATATAATATGCATGGATTTTCTACAAAAGTTTCAAATATGCAAGGGAAAAATATGACAATCTCTACTCGTCCCTACCACAAAGCATAAGGTATACTTCACAAAATATGAAAGATTTTAGGATTTCTACATATTTTTCATAATATGTGAGACCTAAGGGGGGGGTTTCTTTTGGATGAGGGGGGTTAAAACAAAAAATAAACTAAAATTTTAAAAAACAGCTCCTTCCAAAGTCATGTAATTTTTTCATGTGTTACCCAAATTTCAAGGTGTAAAGACATATTTGAATATCTTTTAGTGTAGAATAGAATCATGCTGATTTGACTAACTGTTACTCATGGCATATTGTTAATTCATCTCATACTCAAAGTTTATATAGGTATTCTTACTAAAGTGAGTTGGCACCCCAGGATTCCATCCTCAATGTCCACCACTGCCCGCATAAGCAACACTGAATGTCTCGCAACTAATTGATTTTTTTCATCTCTTTGAGAATTTCCTTTTTCAGAACAGCAATGAACCAGGCCGTTTAGGTCATTTAGGCAAGCCTCGGATTTTGCAATTAGGTGCTTCATTTGGTTGCGTTTGGCGAGGCGACGATGATCATTAAGGGAGCAGGGGCACGGGAGGGGCAACTGGAGCATGGGCAGGAGGTGGTGGTGACGCATCTGACGCATGAGATGGCACAAGTATGTGTGGCGAATGGCAAGGGTAGGACATGCTATTGGAAGTGAGAGTGCAAGGCAGCATGGACACTTGGAGACAATTGCATAGAGCACCAAAGTAGAATTGAACACAATGCCCCAAAGAGTCTAGGCTTCATTCTATCATGAGATATTTATACAAATTTGGAGATCTTCTCTCTGTACATGTAGGAATTGTGGGACTTTCTCTCTCTACATATAGGAATTGCTTCTAGGATGTGCATATAGGAACGGCATGTAGAACTTGTATCTAGAACTTGCATGTAGGATGCACATGTAGAAGTTGCATCTAGAACATGCACGTAGGAATCACATGTAGGATGCACATATAGGATTCCTAAGAGAGATTTCGGAACAATTATTCCTAGTCTCATGTAAGTACAGGCGGAGCTTTGCTGCTACTCTACACACACATTCTATGTTGCTTGAATCCATGTTGACACGGAGTTAATAGTCTATGTCAAGGCATGACGAACATGCAAAAATGCCACAAGCTCCATACATTGCAACTTTCATTACTCATTTATTTACTTGTTCTAAGGGTTTGAATGAGGATGAGGTGAAAGAGATCCAATGATGCATATTGGACTATGAAGTCATTTTCAAGAAGGAAAGCAACAAGGATAGTTTGACGAACTTAGAAGAGAATTCAAGAAGAGAGAGAGATAGAGAAAGAGAGAGAGGGAGGGAGGGAGGGAGGGAGGGAGGGAGGATGAGGTGAAAGAGATCCAATGATGCATATTGGACTATGAAGTTGTTTTCAAGAAGGAAAGCAACAAGGATAGTTGGATGAACTTAGAAGAGAATTCAAGAAGAGAGAGAGAGAGAGAGAGAGAGAGAGAGAGAGAGAGAGAGGGAGGGAGGGAGGGAGGGAGGGAGGGAGGGAGGGAGGGAGAGAGAGAGAGAGAGAGAGAGAGAGAGAGAGAGAGAGAGAGAGAGAGAGAGAACTAACATGCAAAAATCTACTAGCATCCACATATAGAGTATCCACATCATCAGCTCTCATATATTGAGCACCGTGTTTGTCTACGGTTGAATAAATATGACACAAAAGACCTTTGTGAAGACATCGATTGTCTTGGTGGATAATGCCACCCACATGTGCATGGATCCTTGCAAAAGGAAGTTCTTACTCCTTGATTGTTTCTTCAAGTGGTTCATTCTATGTCATTTATGGAGCACAATTGAATTGATCCCTCGTGAAAATTTTGATTAATCATTCATAGCCATAGTCCCATTTGACAAAATATGTGTGCCTTAGGATCTATGGAGCGCTCTAAGGTGGATGGAACCTATGTAGAGACATGATGAAGAGAATGCTCATGACATGTACCTCAAGTCAATAAGGTTCCAAGATAGATTAGCTTGGACTCATAAACAAAATCTTGAGTGAATGTGCATTTCTCTATTCAACAATACATGATAGGCCTCTTATATAGAGAGTGCCCTTAGAATAGTCAACACCTTTGGGATCGTCTCATCCACATCTCTCCTTGTGGATATGCTTGATCGACATCTCCACATCATGTAGTCCACATCCTAGGGTGGCTACTTTAATTCTTTCCTATACCATACCTTGGCCTTTAATCTATGTGAACATGGCACCATGTATCAACACCTCCCCTTAGTGCCATGATTCATTGGCTACTGCAAGGTGGTCAGATGTGAGTTTACATTCCATCACCTCCCCTTAGTGCATACATTGCTACTTAACGTGGTTGAGTGTGGTTTTTACAAGATCAAATCCTCCTTTGGATGCTTACATGGCTACTCTTAGGTGGTCAGGCTTGATTTACAAATGTGTGGGCTGAAGGTGGCAAGGCTTTTGCTTCTCAATACATGTTGTTGATGACGTTTTCTTCTTTGCCTGATGTAGCTTGATGTATGATGCTTTGTTCTTCCATGTGCCTTAACGCTTTATGTGTGGATGCCATGTTTTGTGCTATGGTCATCTCATACACTTGTGCTTCTAGCATGCTTTTTGTGTTCATGCGTTGCTTTAGCATTTGTTGCAAAGGTCTTACCATGAGCTTCATTTTGCTTCAATGGCAGTGTCTAATTGCTAACAATAATACTGACTTGACAAGCGCGTAGAGCTCAAAAAGGCGATCAACCCAAGGTTAAACAAACTTAACTATGGTCACGTCCAATCTTGTCACGTGTCATGGATGATGTGGTAGCTGAGGGTGAGTTAACTAAACCAACACATAACCATGGTAAAATTTGCCACGTGTCAGTTAGTGGAAACCTTATCAAGAAGAACCTTTCTACAGAAAAAGAAACCAGAGATGATGGCGAGTGGAGCAACGATGTGAGGCTACGAATCTTCGAGAGACATCTTGCATCATTGCCGTTGTTGGAGAAGCTTCAGAGAGCGGCTAAAGCCATTGTTGGTCATGGAGTTGAAGACTGCCCGTCGGGAGGGTGTGGAGCTTTGCTTGCACGAGGCTGGTGGAGGTGTCATTTATGCAGAGATGTAGCATCTTGTGTGCATGCGCTGGAGCAGGGAGCTCGTCTGGAGTTCATTGCAGTTAACCAATTGGAGCACGTTTCTTGAAGGCGCTGGCTGTGTGGAGTGCTAGGCATTACGTTTGGAGAGGAGGCGGCGATGTTGGAGGTCACTGTAGCCCGATTGATGGAGTCGTGGTGAGTTGCACATTTGTGAACCTTGCAAATGGACTCCCCCATCTGCATTGATGGCAGTTGTGAAAGTTGAAGCGCTGGCGCTGGCCGTTGACGTGGCTGGTGCAGAGAAGGTCGTGGAGAAGGTCGTGGATGTCTGCTATATCGATGGAGGTTGGAGCCTTCATTTGCAAGGGAGCCGACTGCCCGGTTGAAGTTTGGTGAAGCGCTTCAGCGTCTTGTGTGTTGGTCACTATATTGTTGGAGAATTGCAGCCTTAGTCGCCTTGGAGATTTGCATGAACCACTTTAGATAGTGGTTGTAGATGCCTTTGTTAGACTTAGATAGAAGCTGTCTTTTGAATAAAGCAGAGCTTGCGCTTAGCAGGAAATCGGCTACTCACAGGTAGAATGTTGGAATTCAAACTCATAAGAGACCAAAGATCTCTCTCTCTCCCTAGAACTAATAGGTCTCTCTGAATGCAAAGAATACTTGTCTCTCACACTCGGAATGAATGAGCAACTTCTCTCACTCTCTCTCTCTCTCTCATGAATGGAAATTTTCTTGGAATAGATGGGAGTCTCTAACCGGAAGTGAACTCTCACGGAGAACACTCAAGAGAACTCACAATCACTCAATCTCTCTCACAATGATCTCAATGCCTCAGCGGAAGGCAAGGGAGCTCTGATACCATGACAAAATATGCATGCCTCAGGATCTATGGAGCGCTCTAAGGTGGATGGAACCTATGTGGAGACATGATGAAGAGAATGCTCATGACATGTACCTCAAGTCAATCAGGTTCCAAGATAGATTAGCTTGGACTCATAAACAAAATCTTGAGTGAATGTGCATTTCTCTATTCAACAATACATGATAGGCCTCTTATATAGAGAGTGCCCTTAGAATAGTCAGCACTTGTGGGATCCTCTCATCCACATCTCTCCTTGTGGATATCCTTGATCCACATCTCCACATCATGTAGTCCACATCCTAGGATGGCTACTTTAATTCTTTCCTATACCATACCTTAGCCTTTAATCTATGTGCACATGGCACCATATCTCAACACCATTTTGATTTGAAAGTCATCCATGATCGATTGTCTTGGTGGATAAAGCCACCCACATGTGTATGGATACTTGCAAAAGAAAGATCTTCCTCCGTGATTGTTTCTACAAGCCTTTAATTCAGTGTCATTTATGTAGCACAATTGAATATATCCCTCATGAAAATTTTGATTGGTCATTCATAGCTAGAGTCCCATCTTGATTTGAAAGTCATCCATGCTTTTTCCAAGGGCTTGTTCTAGAATATGTCATCTTGGATTGATTGTTTCCAAAAAAAATAAGCCCAACTAGTTTGCAAAAATTTATAGGTTTTGCATCTATTTGGTACATCAACAGCATAGCAACATCAAGGTAGGCTTTGAATTGATGAAGACTCTTCTCATTTGGGTAATCATTGGCAATCACATTGTCATATCTCCCCATTTCCTTGTTTTTTTCCCTCTCTACCTTCCATTTAGTTCTTCCTATCAAAATACAAGAAAGCCAAGGTTTGGTTCATCCAACATGAGTAAACTTTCCTCTATTCTCTTTTGAGCAAGATATTTGTAGACATAGTCACATTATTGCATCTTACTAGACTTGAATGGAAAACTTAATGGAAATGTTGAGGAAAAAAATGAGAAGCAACAACCCTTTATATCTTACACTCCTTCAAGATCTCCTTCCTCTATCCCCTATTGAGCTAGAGATATGCATATTAATGCATCTTACTAGACTTGAATTTACATATTTATCGGAAATCCATAACTATGAATCCTCAATAGTATGTTTAGGAGAGTGTGAACAACCATGATACTAGCATAGCTTGTAGCTCATATTCATGTTTAGGAGGATATCAACAACCATAATACTAGTGGAGGACATAGGTTGATGTAAAACATGAGTAAAAGAGTCAAGGCCATGCTTTGATGTAAGAGACTCAAGGTAGGGTCTTGCACGCTGGTGTCTAATGGCCATTTTTGGGTTGTGCTTTATAGGGTTTGGTATGGAAAATGTAGTCAAAGGTCAGTGTGGATGTGACCGGATGGAGAGTGGGTCAGAGATGTTTGATTGATGCAATAACACGAGGTTAGAAACTAGTGAGGGGATGACGAAGGCCGTGGTACGTGTTTGCATGGGAATGGGCTAGATAAATGACATCACGATTATTGAAGGATTGCAGTGTGGTTATTGTTAGCTTGCATACATGGAGTTCTGCTTCACAATGGTGGCATGTTCGGCATTCCTCAGATATTGCTTTCGTGCTCGAACTATAAAAAAGACGCACCTTATCTGGCAACTATGGTATGTTTTTACTTCGTTGATAGGACGATTGTCTTCTTAGGGTGTTTATACACTGGTGCTCGCCCATGAGAGAGAATGGGCATAAGTCGATGTGGCCTCAACATGCGTGAAAATTATTCAATTCGTGAAATGGGGGGTGCCCATGAGTGTGAGCAACCAAGACCCCCATGCAAGCCCTGCCCATTGTTGGAAAAGGGTCTGCACGTTGATAGGAAAGCGCCTGCCATTGCTAACAAAGACTTTGCGAATTTGGGCTCTAGCATAAAGGAACATACTTTTTTCGGATCGGAACAATAGGCAATGTCAGGCACTTATAGGCAGCCACTTGGTTGGATACCTTTTTCAAGGGGCAGTGCGCTAGCCACGTGTGCCCCTTGTTGGTTCAAAGTCTTGTTTTCATTGGGTGTCTGTCGAGTGTATTTCATTGCCCGGATATTTTCTTGCATGGGAAGGCAGTGTTGCATACGTGGACGAAGCTTTCCACTCCAGAGACGACAGTAACGGGTTTGCATGCCGATAGGAAGATGCAAGCTATAAGCGAACGAGTTCCGATCAAAGTTTTGTTTCATGGGGCATGTGATCAGCATGGAGGGGCAGCATGTGACATTGTAGAATGACTGACGGGAGGTCATGTAAGGTGAAGTGTGAGGGTAGGTTTGGGAAGGGGACAGAATGGTTTGACTGGGGGGGGGGGGGATGAGGAATGTGGTGCGAAAGGGCCTTTTAAGGAAGGACAAGTCAAGGTGTCAGTGGAAATGTAAGGCAAATTGGAAACACTGACCGCTCAGTCAAACCTCGTTGTAATTTACTCTCAAGCTCGACTATGGCGGACAATCCTGACCTTGTGTCCCTGCATTTGTGCAGAATTAGCTAAGTCGAGGACAAGGAACAGGAGGAGAGGAAGAGAGGAGCAAGTTGGGGCGCGCCATAGCCCAATAAGCTGGGGGAATTTTGCAGCATCTGCCCCCCTTCCTATTCCTTTTCGGAGGACGAAGAGTAGGAGAGGAACTGGGCGGGCGCCATAGCCTATCAGCTTGGAGAATTTGTGCCCATTTTGCTTTCGATGCTGTTGGCGTCGCTGGAGTAGCCCTGGAACGATTTTCACATCCCTGCAGGCCAACCCACCTTTTGAAACTTTTGAGAATCCTTTTTGGCCTTTCCAATCGATCTCACCTGCCCAAATTCGAGTTCTCATTCGGGCCTCCTTAGGTGATGGTTGCGCTTATGGCCGAAGACGATCCTTCTTTCAGAGGAGCCCACACTACTGCATTGAATGCCATTCAAGCGTTAGGCAGAGGCTTCGACGTCACCTGTGACATTCGGCTACTGTACTGCAAAGGTACTCCGGGCTCCCGGCTCGTTAACGCCGATGAAGATCATAAGATCGACCTGGTATTGCCAGGAAGGGTGCACATCCCAAACTTTCCCATAGACATCAAGTGCAAGCCTGGAACATGTGCCCGTCATTCATTGGGTGTATTAGACTTCGAAAAGGTACGCTATTCTTTCAATGGACACGCCATAACGGTGTATAATTTTGGGTAATTACCTCATCTATTTTATGTTTTTGGATGTTCACTGTATTAGTATACATTTTCCCGGCCCTGCTTTTCTAACTGGAATGTTCTAGGGCATTTCCAAGTTTTAGAGTGATTGTTGATCCTCTGCTTTTGTCTACTATTCTACCGTGCTTTAAATGTCATGTTGAGACACGCAGCAGCCCTTTTACGAACTAAGCCCATCTATCAAATGAATCAATCCCCCGTAAAAAGGAAGTAAGACTTAAAGGCAATCTAAACTTTCAGATTGCCATTCTGATTGTGGCTGCAAGTTTTTCCTGAAATTGGTAATGGAAAGGCCATCTCAGCTTCTCAATGTGGCTGCAGGAGGTATATTCACACCTTGGCATAGAGTTCAAGCACGTGCTGAATTACAACAGATAATGCTGCAAACTCAAGCTACCTTCCCTATCCTGGATGCTGTGTGAATCTCAAGGGTTCGCCCTCCCCTTGCTGTAGATTCCTATGATATGGTTGTATACACCTAGCGGGGCTCGACCACTCCCCAATTCTATATCTTTCTTTGATATGTGATGTTCAGCTGCAGGGTCTTAGTGTACCCTTTGGCAATCCCTGCTCCATCTCTTCTTGCCTCCTGCTGCTGGTCCTCATCTTAGCCACCTGCTCTCCCTATGGATCGGTCTTTGACTCAAACTTAGAGAAGTCTATGACATGCATTTGTGTTCGGTGGATCCCTGTCTCGTCTCCTCCTGCTGCCTGATCTGCCTCGGTAGAGTCTGTGTACCTCCGCAGCTCTATCATGTATAGGCTGTCACACACTGGACCAGGAAAATGAATCACCCTGGTCATTGGTCCAAAACCATCCCCCTCCTGAAAAAGGCAGTGATATTACCTCTGTATCTCAATAGTATACCAGTCTACATATAAATTGCTCCTCAGTCTCCACCTCCCCCAATTTGCATAGTCTGGATATCGTCTGCTCTCTAGGTATGCCTGCTGCCCTTACCCTCTCTGCCTGAACTTCCAATTGATGGGAGAACTGCCCAATGGCAATCCTCACTTCATGGTAGACATCTACATCCTCAAGTATCTGGGCCAAACATTCATTACACTTCTGACATCCTCAGAAAGTGATTGTGATATGATTGGAGCTTGGTGGGGAGCTCTTGACCACCCCCCCATCCCCCCCCCTCCCCAAAAGTCCGTGTCGTATGGGGCTAGAGTAGGTCCAACCGTATAATACTATTGATCTCATCCTGGGGGATTTGGGTAGAGGGAGCCTCTAGACTACTGAAAAGGCGAGAGTAGGTCTATCCTGACACACCCTGACTAGAGAACCATCGTGATACATGTGCATACCAAGCTGTACTAACTCCTCGTCCTCTGGTTACATTGATGACTTCAAAGCCAGACTGGGCTAGGCCTATACCATACCCAGTGCAAATATGTCACCGATTAAAAGATGGCCTCTGTCTGAAGTGGTGTATAGCAAACTGCCCCTGTACGAGTTGATGACGGGCTGAGGGCTCCATAATCACCTGTAGCCTCTCAAATCTCCTCCACTCAGCTGCCGAGAGATCACTCCCCTAGAAAGGCATCTCACTAGGGTATGAAACAGCCACCTGGCTGATACGGGTCCGGTAGAAACTGTCACTAAATAAGTGTATGCCTGTATAATCTCCACCTCCTCCCCATGGTATGCCAAACTATGTCTGCAGGGCTGCTGGCCATGAGGTTTTTAAAGATGATAGCCTTGGTCTTCCAAGATTGACAGTCAGGAGCCCCTCGCAAAACATCACCAGGGCCTCCAGGTGTCTCTGTACACCTGTTTGCCGAGGGGGATAGAGGGCAATATCATCTGCACATAAGAGTATCATGTCTGCCAACAGTGACCCCTCCCCTCCAAACCGGTCAATAAAGGTTGTGATCTTGTTGATGTAAAGCCCAAAAAGTGAGGGCATCCGTGCTTCACACCGATCATTCCCTCAACTCAGTCTGAAATACCGCCCAATGCTCGTACCATCCCTTTGATTGACTCATGTAATCTCACCACCCCCCAGCTCATGATTCCTGGATCGTTAATCATTCGTGCTCATGGAATCCTTAAAATATTTCAAAGTTTATGGTCAGATATCATTTGCAATGATTGTCATGTTTTTGAGGATTCTTATTAGTTGCTTTGTGTCGTATTGTCTCTTTATAGAAGGATCTTACCTGGAGAAACAAGGGCACACGTTGCTACTTTGTGGAATGTCTAAGGTTTTTCCTGCCATATGATTGTCACAAATGAGGTTCGAGTGAACACATTTTCTTTGTTATACTTGTTCCCAGCTTTGAATTCTTCCTTTTCAAGATCAGCTGTTCAACTATATCGAAATATCTTAAGCGGGTGCAGAAGCCCCAACAGCTAAAATTTTTCATATTTTGGATTTTAGATTAAAAAATCTGAATTTGTACAATTGGATGTATTCTAGTCTTACAAAGGTATATCTTCCTTTTCAATATCTTGGAGATGTTTGCTGTAAAGTTTAGGCTTTCAATTTGTGTGGTGAGCGAGGCTCAATTCCAAAATGTCTTTTGTTCTGGATTTCTAAGCTTTTCATGTTATCATTCACTTGGATAATGAACAGACTAAATGAAGAAGCAATTGAAAAGTAGGATATCCTATCAAACCTATGGGATCTTATTTATGGCCTTTCATTTTGCAGATGTCAGAATTATTCAACAAACAGTCATCTATTACAGGAAATACTCCATTAGGCATGTTCAATGCTATGTTTAGTTTCTCTGGCTCATGGCAAACAGATGCTTCCCTGACAAAGAGCCTTGCGGTTGATGGATGGGTTATCCCTCTGTACAGCCTGCACCTAAAAGCTCCTTTCATTTTGTGCGAGGAAGTAAAGAGAGCTGTTCCGTCCACATGGGATCCAGCAGCTCTAGCAAGGTCAGTGCTTGTCAGTGTGAATGTGCGATACAAGGAAACGGTTTACAATTGCACATACCACATGTGCATGCACGTGCATGGGGGTCTCTATTTATGTATGCTAGAACACCCACTCACGTACATAGATTTAGATGCTTGTTTGGGAGAGACTAAAATGAAATCGTTTAGACTTCACAAACAGTTGTAGCTTCAATGAAGAGATTTTGGACTACTTTTTGATTAGCCTTCTCCTTTAGTGCTAGCCTTCGTCATGGTTGAGTCTGCCCTTCACCTCCAGAATGCTGACAGAAACTCAGTACAAAGATTTTGTATAAATGGATGCTCAAGTATGTGTGGGCGTGTGGATTTGTATGCCTGAGAGCATATATTTATACTATGGTCTACACCCACTGTTGGGCGCTGATGACGTCAGTGGGGATGTTATAGTAGTAGTCCTTGCTATGCATGATGGAGTTTATGGTTTTCAACCTTATGAGTGACTATCATGAGATTGAAACTGCACTATGTTGTGTTTTTAGAGGGTGAGTTTGGGAATGTTCCTGGATCGTCTAGGTATGTCCACTCACGTACATAGATACATGCATGTATACATACATCTTTATGTCTGTATGTTTGTATGCTTGCATGTCTGTACGTCTGTCTGTATGTAGTGTGTTTGTGAGTACGTTGTAGTATGTATGTATCTTACACCCACACTTCCACACACATGTAGATGTACGTGTGTGTGTGTGTATGTACAGCGTGCATGTGTGGAGAGAGAGAGAAAGAGAGAGGTGACTGTGTGTTTGGGTATGTATGTATGTAAACTATGTATCTATGTGTGTGTGTAGATACATTTGCACATGCACTTGTGCACAGAGAGAGAGAGAGAGAGAGAGAGAGAGAGAGAGAGAGAGATTAACTTCCATGGGAGACCTCGTGGGCCTATGGGACAAAGTGCACAGAAAAGCGAACTCATACAAGCCTCAGTGGGCTGAAGCAAAGGGTACGCTAGGACCCTTGCTGAGTACTACTGAGTACTAGTCTATGCTAACATAATTATAATCATATTATATCAAGCAAACTGGGTGTGTCATATCATAATCATAATCATAATCATAATCATAATCAATCATATCATAGAGAGAGAGAGAGAGAGAGAGAGAGAGAGAGAGAGATGCATGGATCCTCAAGTATATCTGGGTGTGTGGATATGTATGTGTGAGAGCACCATATGGTAATTCTATGGTCTACGCACACTGTTGGGCGCTGATGACGCTGGTAAGGATGTCATAGTAGCTATTCCCTGCCATGCGTGATGGAGTTTATGTTTTTAAACCTGCTGCCTGTAATGAGATTGAAAAGCGCGCACGCACACACACACACAGATATGTATGGATCATCAGTATATCTGGGTGTGTGGATATGTGTGAGACCAGCATATGGTTATTCTATGGTTCACGCCCACTGTTGGGCGCTGATGATGCTGGTGGGGATGTCATAGTAGCTAGTCTGTGCCATGTGTGATGGAGTTTATGTTTTGTGACTGTCATGAGATTGAAAGTGCACTATGTGTTGTGTTTTTGGAGTTTATGTCTTGTGACTGTCATGAGATTGAAAGTGCACTATGTGTTGTGTTTTTAGAGGATGAGTTTGGGCATGTTCCTGGATTCATCTATGTGTGTGTGTGAAGGTACACATCTCACTCTCTGTCACACACACACACACGCGCGCATGCACGCAGACGTAAATGTTATATACTTGGTTGGTTGTCCTTGAAGAAGTACCTAATCTCATACAAAATTCGTGATGTGTGGTTTGTTGCAGTTTTATTGAAAAGTACGGTACTCATATAATTAAAAGTGTAGAGGTTGGGGGCAAAGATGTCATTTATGTGAAACAACACCAGTCTTCAACCCTGTCCAAGTCAGACATTGAAATGCATTTGAAGAAAGTAGTTGAAACCAGATTTCAAGATGCTGAGAACACTGTTTTAGATGCAAAGGACAAGGTAATTTTTATCTGGTGATTTTAAAATTTAAGTGTTTCATCTAAACCTCCCAGAAATCAATGTTATCACTTGGCCTGCTTAGAATTTATCTTGTCAGCTACCTAAACTTGTCAGGAATTGGGTCCTGACCTTTTTTCTGTGCATGCAGCTGAATCTAGATTAATAATCTCCTGAATTATGGCTTGTTTTTATGTTCAGGTTAAAGATCCAGCTATCTTCACTACTCAAAAGATTCTCTCCCAACCGTCCAATTCTGATGGTTCTTCCTCTCTCACAGGCAAAGAAGTAAACTTCAATTTTGTTACTGCTTTCAGTGTCTTTGGACACGTTTGAGTACATTTACATGTGCCATCGTTTGTATTATGTACATTTTTTGTGGCTGTTGTATATCTTAACTGAATTGATGTACTTTTTTGAAAGTTTTAGTTGTGATTCATTTGCTTGATCATGCAGGATATAACCGTGATCTATAGGAGGAGAGGAGGGGATGATCTGGTGCAAGACCATCATGAATGGAGGGATTCCGTTTCCTCCAATCCAGATGTCTTGTCAATGTCATTTGTTCCTATTGTATTTCTGCTGGATCCTGGCATTTGTGCAGACCATCTAGATCGCGCCATTGATGTCTACCTGAAGTGTAAGTGCTCAGTGACCGTTCCTCTGACAGCAAACAGCAGTCTGGATGGCTTAATGTGTGCATATTGCCGTGGATGCTTGCATAGAAGAATGGGCAATAAAATGAAGCATGAACCAATGCACATCATAAACCCAAAGGATAAAACACAAAAGAGATAAGATGTGGAGGAAAGTGGTGAACCACTTCAAATGAAATTGAGAATGTACAAAAGTCTGAATGGTTGAGTATTTATTCGAACTGAACTGAGGTCATTGATGATCAACACTACAGCTGAGTGTACGTGATGATTACAAAGGAGAATCACGCTGTCCGAGGGTAGTCCCTATAATCATGGACTGTTAACACCTTATAGTTCTTTTCCCCCATTTTTCCACAGCATCTGTTTTTTAAGGCTGAATGACTTTACCCAAGGCATTCCAAAGTATCCTTGGGCTTCATCTCAGTACCTGTGGTCACCTTCCAAATCTTGCTAGCCATTAGATGGCTCAGCATCCTGGCCTTCCAGATAGGATAATTAGTCCATCCAACTCGCCAGTCTCCCCAAAGTTAGGAATCGGCATGTGTGAAACCATACCCTTGAAGAAAGTAGAAAGACAGTACTAACTGGAAGTCAAAACGCATTCCAATCTCTACCACACAAGAGACACATCTGTCTGAATGTGAGTTCCTTTTCGCGAAGGTAGATCACTGAAGTAGGACTTTTGGCTCTGATACCGTGTCAGAAAATTTTTAGAGATGTGGCAACTTCTCAAAGCCTTACCTACACAGAGCAAATATAACCAGAATTAGTAACACTCAAGTTTATACTCATAGAAGACGTGTGTACAGAGGTATTACAACCATAAACACTCACAAGCCTAGAGAGATGTACTCAGCATGTAGGCAACAAGACAATCATATATGTAAAACTCCACAAATGTGGACAATAGCAAGCACAGATTGTCACAAAATGCCCCTCAGATGGTACCTTACATCTACAGACAAGTATGTGTACCCTGATGGGTGATTGTCTGCTCCAACTTCTGCTTTGCTGTGCACTCTATGCAGAGCTTCAGTTGCTGAATGGAGAGGCCCAAATTGTTACGTCACTTTCAGTAGCATGCTTTCCAAGTCAGTTCAAAGTATCCGTAAAGTGGTATAGGCTTAACCAAAGCCTAGGCCAGACTAACTTGGGATCTAGGATTAGATTCTAAGGTTAGAGCGTGATCTAACCTGAGGTTACGAAAAACCTAGGGTTATGACCAGAGCTAGCATAGGTGAGTCTAGATCCTGTGGATTGAGCTGGCCTGTTAAAGGCGTGGGCCGTGGCATGGCTGAGCTAAACTTGGCATAGCGTAGCCACAAAGTAAAGTTACTTTAGGCATGCATGCTAAAGTAAGAGGCTCACTGCTAAAGATAGCCGGGGTCTGACCTAAAAGTATAGGCCAGGGGCTCATTATTAGGGGGTTCGAGGAGCGCCCTCCTTAGGGCGTAGACCTGCTGGCCTGGGAGCAGCAGCTAGAGGAAACGGTATATGGTATGGGATGCATGTTTGGACTTCAAGGCTCTGGCTCTCTACAGTGGTCTAGACCTCAGGCTCGGGGGTGGCTCGATGTAGTGAGCCTATGGCTGGGGGGTGAGCTGCTAGCTCTAACCCTTATGGGTTGTTTGCGGATGCATCAAGTGGTTTGATTGGACTCTGGTTCGACGTCATACCTTACCAGGGTTTGGGGCTTACTAGACCTAGCTAGGGGATGTTTCACAAATGATGTGTTATCAGACTTCCAAATGCAGGCTTAGGTGAGGGATGCCGTCCCACCCCCTGTTTGAACCAGGCCGACCGGTCCCTAGAAAGGCCAAACAGTGGCCAGTCTGCTATGGGGCAGGCCAACCAGCTCAGTCACCTACCTGACCTGCTTTGTGTCCCCTTGCTGACTTTTTACTTCCATTGCCGACCAAGATGGGGCTAGCTTGTGATACAGCCCACATGGCTGTTCTTTGCTGCCCATGTAACAGCCTACACACTGCCGACATGACAGCCCATCTAGCATATTCATCTGCTCATGTGACACCATCATGATTTGTCCACATGGCACCATTCTCGCTCATGATTCTACACAGTTGAAAGCCTCAATACTCTGCTTATATGGGGGCTCGCAGATGGGCCATTGACCCTACTACCCCAGCAAGAAAGGGACCAACCTCTTCTCACATGGCTGACCTGTCCCTCCACTGACCTGTTGGTGGCTGTACTTGTCCCCTAATGAGGTATTCCTGCAGGTCTTCTAGCCTGCCATTGAAGGCCTCATATGCTTCAGCCCTATGGCTGGGTTTGTATTGTGCTCATGTGGCAGGCTTCCGTCTGCCAATATGGCGGCCCAATCAGAGCCCGAAGCTGGGCAGACTCTGCGGGTCTTTAGAAACTCAGTACAGCTGCTTATGCTTGGGCATTGATGACGACATAAATGTTGCTTTGCTTGCTAAGTATGTCTTCCTTTTGTTAAAAAAAAATAAAATTGTTACCTCTTTTTTCTTATCTTTCATTTTCTCTTTTATTTTCTGTGTAGATTTTTGGACTTTAGAACAACAACATTTCGAGATTCGTACGATTGGATATATTCTAGTCATACACAAAGGTATATATATATATATATATATATATATGGCAGTCTCATGTGGATTGCACGTGTCACAGACTTCTCCATCTCGAACCATGCCCTGATACCAAATGTTGGATGATTGGAAACAAATACTAGCACACACTGTCTATGTCACTCCCTCTCTCTCGAAATATATCAAAACAGTAACTGTTCGCAAACTATAGATTCGGTCAAGCGAAAACAAAACATACTATATTATCAAGTCGAAATTGAGCGCATCCCTATGGAGCTTGTTGCTCCATTACAAGAACGCTTTTGACACAACTTATTCTCTAAGCTAGACTCTTGATAACCTACTAACCATCTAGTAACACAGTTGTAGCAGCCGACTCACTAACAACACATTGTGGCTCCTACTCACAACTCTCATTGAGGACCCTAACATTTAAAATCCACACACAGAGCTGAGAAGACGAACTGCGCTGTGGTTCGACACAGTCTTACCTCTAAATCCAAAGCCTCCTCAATCTTATAACTCTGCCACGGCCTTGCATGTGCTTCTCACGGCCACGTCGCACTTGCATGGAACTCTACGCCTACCTTTGGTTCCATGATCCATCTAAACCTACCTTGATTCCCATACACGGGTTACATTCCTAACAAACCCCCCTTAAGCCAAGTAGGGGGATCAGATCATGTCAGTGCTGAGCTACCCACATAGCAAAGCCCTAACATCAACAATTGTAAAACTAAACTGTCCACACAGGACCAAAGAACAATAAAATCACCTGAGCTACCCACACAGGGCAAAGCTCCAAACAACAAAATCTGACCACCTACATAGGGCAAGGCCAGACAGTAAAAGTTTCTACCATGCGCACAGGGCAAGGCCGACTGCAAGATTCGACCATCCAGAAGCTTCCCAAGTGACCTTTTCCACCGTATTCACACACGAGTTTATTCTTGCTGTTCTTGTTCTTTGCCTTCTCTTCATGCTTTATTTTCACCTCCAGGAATTACTGCTTCAGCCTGACATTCTTCACTTAAAAGCATTGAAACGATGTCATTAAAATCCAAGCTCTCTGAACTTACCCGCAAGATTGTAAGCAAGTCTGCATTTTCGTGGGGGTAGATTTGAAAGTAAGATTGCTTTGGCATCTTGATCCACCACCCTCGAACCAAGTGCATGCAGCTGCTTCAGAATAGACTACATCTGATTAAGATGTGTGCCCAAACTCACTCCTTCAGCCATGGGTAACCCAAACAGTTCTTGCTTCAAAACAATCTTTGAGCTCTTCAATTTCGCTCCAAACAATGTCTCACGCATCTCCCATTTCTGTGTTGTTGTCTTCTAAACATTAACGTAGTAGTCGGGTCCCAAAGCTTTGCCAAGCATACCGATAGCCTTTTCGTTCCTCTGTTTCTAGCCTGATATCTTTTCAGCCCCTTGGTTGTTGCTCAGCTTTGTTTAAGGCCACACTCCAAAGACCTTTCTCCATGAAGAGGACTCGCAGGACATAAATTTTTTCCTATTAAACTTCGTGTGACGAATGGTTCATTTGTAACAGACTCCATCTTGAACCATGGTCTGATACCAAATATTGGAAAATTGGAAACAAATACTAACACACACTGTCTATGTCACTCCCTCTCTCTGGAAATATATCAAAATAGTAACTGTTTGCAATGTATAGACTCGGTCAAGTGAAAACAAAACACACTATATTATCAAGCCAAAATTGAGCGCATCCCTACGAGGCTTGTTGCTCCATTTTCGACACAGCTTATTCTCTAAGCTAGACTCTTGACAACCTATCAACCATCTAATAACACAGTTGCAGCAGCCGACTCGCAAACAACAGTTGCAGCTCCTACTCACGACTCTCATTGAAGACCCTAACATATAAACCCACACATAGAGCTGAGAAGACGGACTGCGCTGTGGCTTGACACCTCTTACCTATAAATCTGAAACCTCCTCAATCTTATCACTCTGCCACGGCCTTGCATGTGCTTCTCACGGCCACGTTGCACTTGCATGGCCAACTGTACGCCTACCATGGTTCCCATCTAAACCTACCTTGCATTCCTAATATGGACTGCATGCATTGCCTTTGGAGCCTTTGCATCAGTCCCGTGATTGCATCCAAGGAGGATGAACACCTGTTGCACTCCTCAGGGGGCTCATATGTGGGCCACTGACCGTTGTTTTCTGACACTCCCTCTTCCAGTTGCACTCCTCAGGGGGCTCATATGTGGGCCACTGACCGTTGTTTTCTGACACACCCTCTTCCAGTTACACTCTATGAAGACCGCACAAGAACAAATCAAAGGCGGGCATTGCCCCTTGTTTTCTGCCCCCCCTACATGCCTTTCCCCCCGTCTGCTAGGTCTTCAAGCTGCTGCCCTTGTTCCAAAGGGAGCATTCTCCTAGATGTGTGGGGTTGAAAAAGGATGTAGGATACATGCTTTTCAGGTATTTTATTGTGTTGGGATGGAATATATTGCTGCTTTGTTTATCAAACAAATATAATTCTGTTTCAAATAAGAGTTATTTTTTTTTTGGCAAAAAGAAGGACTAATTATATTACTTTCGAAACAAGGATTACAAGAGACTCAACAGCAATGCTGGAGCAGAGGGATAATTCCCGCGAAACTACAAGCCTCTCAGGGCTAAGCATCAAACTGTTGCATAATGCTGTCAAAACAAGAAGCCCTAGTCTGGGTCTTCTGAGAACCAGTAAACCGCAAAACCAAAAAAGCTACGGATCCTTGATGAAGTGAATCCTGGAGATACTCGTGATCCAAGCATGTATGGATCCCTCCTCCGCTGAGCTCCCGTCCATCGAGCCCACCCGAGGGTGCCAATAGGAAGAGACCCGCCTGCATGAGCAACCACCACTTGACGGGGGGCGAGTCCGCACTCCAGTAGCCCGCTCCACGCATCTGCAGGCCTCAACCCACTTGGGGAGCCTCCTGGTACGACAAGAAGAAGTAGAGCCAAAGGAGAAGGGATCCTGAGGATAGAGTCGAGAGCCGCTGCCCTGTGGGTAAAGAATCTTCGAGAAAAACTCTGAGTCTTGAGAAGCTTGGAGACCCAAGCAAGGAGGCCACCAGCTGACGCGACCCCTCTGGGTTGTTGTCCAAGGGCCAGGTCTTTCCAGCTCCAGTGCACCACTCGCGGCCAGGAGATGCTGTTGGGACGAGGGCAGCACAACCACCAGCACGGGGAGGCACGAACTGGACGGCTGGGGGATGGCCATGGCTGATGTCGCCAGGGAAAAGCTGCGAGGAGAACTCCAACTCCGGAAGAACAAGAGAGTGCAAGGCAAACCTCCTCCCGCCATAGAAATGCCACAGGGAAGGGAGAGACGCTTCCTGAAAGATGAACCTACTGCTGCTGTGAAGGTGCAAATGTGGAGGACTGCCAGGGCAAGGGAGACGGCTGAAGCCGAAGATACTCCCCTCCTAAGAAGTGCAAGGCCCCATGCCAAAAGTGGCTCGACACCTCCAAATGCTCGAACACCTCCAACCCAAACGCTTTCTACTCCACGGAGAGGGAGAAGGGTGCAAAAGACCAGCCTGGAAGACAACACTGCCACGGGAAGGAAGCCACCAACAAGCAGGCCACGGCTGGGGAAGCGCCATCCAGGAGAGGCTCACGGCAGATCCCAAGCAGGAGGGGCAGCCGGTCAGCAGGCTGGAGCGCTCAGCCATCGGAAGGGGCTTGCAGCAAGGCGAGCAGGGCGGCGACCAGGGTGCGAGGGGAGGGCGCGGGGAGAGAAGGGTGGGAGTGGCAGGGCGGAGCCTAGGCAGCGCGAGGGGCGGGGGCAGCAGCGGGCGGGGTGAAGGTCGCGTCGCTGATAACTTCAAATAAGAGTTATATCTGTCCTTCCTAAACGTTTTACTGGATGATATGTTCTTGAGAGCAACGTAATGCCTGCATTTTACCCCCTCTGCCTAGAAGGCACATGCTCCCCATCTTTCCCCCCTCTGTTTCCCTTGTTACTTTAGCAGGTTTTCAATGAACTGTTTCTGGTTCTGTCCAAGAAGAGCATTTTTCTAGTCACTTTTGTCTTGGTTAAGGATCTAACGTTTTTGTATTTCATTGCGTTGAGAAGGAATGTATCATTTCTTTGTTCATTGAATAAATATTCTTCTAATCCCAATCAAAAGCTTTCTTTCTCCATCTAATGTTTTCCGGGATTGTCTTGAGTGTTACGATTCTTCTGACTTCTTCTGTTACGATTCTTCTGTATCTGTTACGATTATTCTGACTTCTTCTGAGTGTTGCAGGCATGGTGCATTGCAGAGCTTTTCTTTTCTTGCTTTTGCAAGAACTGCTAGAAAATTTGTGGATAGTTATACTGAACATTCTGTACACGACCGTTGCAGATAAACCTCCATTAGAGGAACTACAGTATTTCTTGGAGTTTCAAGTACAAAGGGCCTGGGCACCAGTAGCCAATCTAGTGGGCCCCCCTAGGAAGGAACCTGTTTGTCCATCACTGCAGTTTAGTCTCATGGGACCCAAACTCTTCATCAGTACAGACCAGGTGAGAGCCACCGCACCATATGAGTGCCAGTTATTATAGCTCTGGCAATCCTTCTTGACAACTGGCATATTCTTCTGTTTCTGTCATCTGCAGGTTTCAGTTGGGCGGAAACCAGTGACGGGGCTTCGTTTATCCCTTGAAGGTAGCAAGATGAACCGGCTTGCTGTTCATGTTGAACACCTTACTGTTCTTCCCAAAATTCTGCAACCACACTGGGATGCTTATATTGCAATTGGGGCACCCAAATGGCATGGACCAGAAGAGCAAGACAGCAGATGGTTTGAGCCCGTTCAGTGGAAGAATTTCTCTCATGTTAGCACTGCCCCTGTTGAAATTAGTGAGACTTGGTTTGGGGATGCTTCTGGTGCTCACATTGTCACTGGAGCACAACTTGGGGTTTGGGATTTTGGGCTTAAAAGTGTCCTACATTTGAAGCTTCTATATTCAAAGGTTCCTGGATGTACAATCAGAAGGTCTGTATGGGATCACACACCTGCATCTTCAATCCAATCAAAAGCTAAGAGAGGGACAAGTGGCACTGTTTCTGCTACAACCGCTCAAACCCAGAAACTCTTGAAGTTTGTTGATACGACAGAGATGACTAGAGGTCCACAAGACATGCCAGGCCACTGGCTAGTGACTGGTGCAAAACTTGGTGTGGACAAGAGCTCCATTTTTGTCCGAGTAAAATATTCTCTGCTGAACTACTAGAGGTAAAATCGTTTTTCTGGATTCATTGAGATTGGTTTCATGAACTGTTGTGCCCTCCCAGAGTTTGTACATTAAAGAGGGGTTGGTGAGCAGTTAGATTTTGCCGCCCTCAGAAAAAAAACTACACAGGTCTGTAGAGATTCTTTGCCTCCGAGTTTTCATCATGCTCTTGTAGAGCAACTTGTGTGAGATTGTTGTATTTTTGTTCGTATTTAACTCTCGTTGTATTTTTAAAGTGAACATTACAAGTATATTCTGGGGTCTATTTTTGACATCAATGTCACTTGCATTATGATAAGCCTGTTTAAGAGAAACAAGTTAAAGACAACAGTTGGTCATTTGAAGCTCGACTGCTGCCTAAAATTCACTTCTACAGTATTTTCCAGGCAAATTTTTAGCTCCTGCAATTTGCTGCAGCTGCGGAAGGAAATCTCAAGTTCTGTCTCTGTCTCTCTCTGTGGACGCTTCGTGAGAAGAGGAGGCTCACGTCTCTATTGTTTGTCTAGGATAAATCAAATATAAAAACACATGTAGTCTCAGTTTTTCAACAATCGCTATCTTTAGCCACTTAACAAGATCTTGTAGTACATGAATTCAGTCTTGGAAGATCTAGAGATGCTTTTCTTTTCATTTCCCAAGGACTGACAAAGTGAAGCAGCTGTTGAGAGGAGCTTGAAATAGGCAATGACGATTTTATTGTTTTGGCTGTTTGACGTGATTATAGATCTTCCATAGATTGGTGATGGGGTATCCGTGTTTTTCTTCTCCTTCCCCTTAACGTACTTAATCACGGTTGGTAGAGTGTGATAGAGAGTATAGGCTTGATATATTCTTGAAGGGAATTATCATTCATTATACTTTCGATGAGATGCATTTCGCGTTTAGGTCAAACAATGATGTTTACAAAATACTTCGATCTCCAACTTTCATGAGTGTGGACTTCCGGCACCTTAGGTAGCTCCGACTCTATTGGTCATGGATAGTCCTGCGCTTCTATGATTGACATTTTGTAATTTTAGAAGACATCTTACTACATCTTAAAGAGACATGTCAATATCATATTTTATACACATTCTATTATTATCTTGGGATTAATGCAAATCTAGGTGCTACCTTCATGACTACATAGATGGCGATGAGGGATCGTGTCCATTACATATAGCGTGGGCGTAGTAACCCAGAAGTTTCAGCTATGGCTACAACTAGTGTGCTTGTCACTAAAGATGTGTTGGTTGATGTTAGGTATGAATTGTTGTGATGCTAACTTAATCTCTTGGACACACATTCGGCTTGCCTATTCTTGGGGTCTATGAAGGTAGCATATCTATTACTAAAAGGCTTAATGGAGGTGAAGGGTGGGTTCGTTCGTGCTCATAACCCCTCGTGCATATTGCTTACCAGTATGGATGATACAACAATGGACGCATGCGTATTCATGCATAATGCATAGATCGTACATTGCCAAATAGTTAGACTAAATTCACAGAAAAGTGAAACTATTTCTAGAAGGCTTAATGGAAACGATGGCTCATCGTAGAATGGGTTTGTTGTTCTCACAACCCTCATGCTAATTGCTTACCAGTATGAAAAGATAGAACAATGGATGCTATATTCATACAAGATGCATAGACCATACATTGCCAAATAAGTAGACTAAATTCACAGAAAAAAACTATTCTTGATTGTTCATTCATTTGAAGGATGAAATACACATGGAATTGTTGCACAAACACACCCATGCTTTTGTCTTCTCTCCTCACTTGCCAACCTACATTGCAATTTGATTCAAACGCTGTTGTTGCAAACAATACTCATGTACCTCTTTCACTCATCCACCACCATTGTGCAACAATTGCACATCCAAGCCTTTCTAGTCTATTGGCCACCTACTCTCACAACCTGCTACATACTCTACATAATATGTAGCAATAACAACTCAACACCACCATATCGACAACCATCGGCACCCTTAACCACTAATTATACAGACCCCTCAGATACTTCCCTCCCTTAGGCTTGGGGCATATTTCCCACGTTGTATATGTTCCATTAATATAGCAAATCATTGGTGAAGATCCTCCTTAGACTTCAACACAAATTCTCATCACGATTGTCGGGAGAATTGCTCCATGATTTTGGCCATCCTCTACCTCCATGCGTTGACTCCATCATTCTTGGGGCTCTACTATGGTTCTGTCAAAATGATTTTGACTTCAGACAATGGCTTGACTCATCATTTGTTTGCAACACCTTGGCCTTTACTTCGCTCGCCTTGTTGTTGAGCACGTTTGTTTTGGGGGATCAACATTTCCCCCAGTTATTGTCCAAGCTACGTCCTCATGGCTTTATCTCCTTTTGTTGGGTCATGATTCACTCTTTGGCATTTTTGTTCCACCTTAGGAATAGTGAGTTCTTCCAGTTGTATAACAAATCTCGCTTTTAACCACCATCACCCAATACATCTTATACTTGGTCCATTTTATATTGGCTTGTGGCATCACTATGTTTGCAAATGGCATCCAGGAGCATCATTCTGCACCAGTACATCATAAATTTTGTTTGCCTTCGTGATTTGAAGCTTCATGGCTTTGTGCCATTGATTGCTCCATATTCATTGGAACCGTTAACACAATGCGAGACACCAAGTCCCTTTGTTGCATCTTTGACTGCCTTGATTAGGATTTGTTGCCTTGTCCGAGGCATGGTATGCTGGAAAATAGGCTTGGCCTTTACTTTTGGCTTGTCTTCTATGAGGTCGACTACAAGGGGTGCCTTTTGTGCTCTTTGTCCTGCCACTGCTTTGTTGTCATCCTACTCTACCATGTAGGAAAGATTCAAGCCCCCTACTCCTTGCATTTTTTTGTTGCTTCTAGGGGTGTGGTGTGCCGAATCAAGTCTTGGTATCCTATTCGAGGGTGTGCCCCCGTTTTTCTTGTCAATCCTCCTAGCATTGAATCTAGATATTGGTTATCTCAGGGTTATCTCTTATTATTCCATTGAGCTTGGTGGGCTCGGGTGGCTTCGTCCAGAGCTAGAATAACTCTTTCACGTTTTTCAAGAGTTACAATAACTCTTTCACTTTGGTTTGCAATTCATTCCTCTATTATCAAATGCCATTGGAAATCTTTGAGGCCACCTTCGTGAATTTCAATTAGACCTCCTTGAGTTTGGATTTGAAGAAGGCACGGATGTTGGATTTACTTATACCTTTGATACCCCCATTCATGCCTTGTTACGTCAACCATAATCCTAGAACCATGTATTGTGATTGTGGTTAGATGGGAAACCAGGGGGCTTGACGATGCTTGCATACTATGAGGCCTAGAGGGTTTGGGTCTAGGGTCATGGCTAGGCCTAGACATTAGTTAAGAGGTGCAAAGGGGAGCCCATGAGGGGGCTAGAAGGGTAAGGTCCCTTGTGGGACACATGGCACCAAAGAGGAGGCCACTTTGCAAGCATTGGGCTAGGGGGACGTTTCCAAAGAGAGATCTTCAAGGTGATGTAAAAGGAAAGAGTACTCACGAGATGAAGATCACTGTGAAACCGTGGCTGGGAGGAAATGAGCAGAAGCCCTTTGATTCAGTTGATGTAATATTGGTATCAGAGTAGGTCGTTTGATGGGTATCATTGATGAGGAAGGGGTCGCACGCGTAGAGAGGGAAATTGAGAGTTCTACTCACCGCATGAAGGACTATCAAGGCACTGCCCATGGGCCATAGGATTAGGATTTTCACTGGGATATTTACTCCCCAGCACCTTTTCTTCGTTTATTTTCAGACTCCAGAGGAGTAGGATGAGCACTAGGTGATTCGTTCTCACTATGACGGGATATAGTTGCCTAGCGTCTGCCACAACCTGTAAGACGAAGTGCCTCCTGAGTCCACAGTAGCACAGTAGGAACCTGAGACGATAGAGAGAGCACAAATATCTGGAGTCCAAAGTTCAAGAGAGATAGGCTACAGTTGCTGCACATGGCACATAATATGGGTAATAATGGAGTTACAGACTGTCACGGACAGTTACTTGGAAGCCGCATTCAAGTGTTTCTCTAGGCTTTGTCAGAGTCACTGTACCTACGCAATGATTTTTGACTCCTGAGGATCTGAGTGCGCATCTGTAGAGCTACAGAGATACAAAGAGGTCGTTGCCACACCATACAAATGTTTTAAAACCTTTATTAAAGAAAAAAATGCCACGTCATTCAAGGTCATAGACCTTTGCATCCCATAGTCTTTTTACCCCTCTCCACAGTTTAAGACCTCCCCTCTTTTTCCAAAGGACCTAAGGACCTTTTCATCCCTTTCTCTCTTTCAAGATCCTAAGGTTCTCCAACCTTTAGCCTCGTTGATTTCAAGTAAAAGACCGAGGAGTTTGAGATCCAAAGAAGGGAAAGAGTGGAATTGAAAGGCAAGTCCGTGAATCAAAGAAAGCGAGATGACTTTGAAGATGAATCCAACGCCTCGAAGAAATACCAGGGAAGTGGGCATCACATTTTTCTCCCTAATATAAAGCGCTTTGCTTTATAATTTCTGGAAAATATATGTCTTTAAAATGACAACTCCAAAAAGAGATGGTATGATTAGGGAGGCCAAGGAAAGGGCTAGAAAGGGAAAAGCAATAGTTAGAGAGGAAACACATGAGGAAGTACAAACTGAAAATCAAGAGGATAACGTGGAAATGGAGGACATAGACTATGGTGATTATGGAATTCTGTATACAGAATTCACTAAACTTGAAACTCGAACCCAAAATATAGAAACACAACTAGAAGTTATTAGTGAAACACTAAAAACCCTAGCTGAAGCTATAACCAAGATAGCCGATTTTCAATCGGTATCTATTATTGAAAAATCACCAACTCCTCCTAATCAAGTTGAGAGGTCCACCTCTTGACTTAGAGAAACCTCGAACATCCTTAAGGACTTAAAACTGCCAATTTTCAATGGGGAAGAAGAGGAGCGTAATAAAGATGCAATTAGTACGTTCTTGCAAAAGTGGCAAGACTTCCATTGACTTAGGAATGCTTCTCCTAAAAATCAAGTCGTGGAAGCAAGTGTTTCCCTTGGAAATAAAGCCTATAAATGGTAGATGAGCCTCAGGGAGAGTGATAGAATTCCTAAGTATTGGACTGAGTTTGAACAAGCCTTCCTAAAATAGTTTTTACCGGAAAATGAATTAGAAAGAGCTTGGGAGGCTTGGGACAATGCACTATGGGTAAAAACACTCTAGTCTAGTACATAGTGAACTATAGGGAGGCAATCCTTAAACTAAAGGGAATTGATGAATTCCAAAAGATAAGCGGTTTTGTGAGAGGTCTCAAAGACACTTATAAGGTTGAGGTGAAAAGAAATTCTCCTAAAACCTTCAAGGAAGCCATTAAGTATGCCAAATATATGATGATACGACAGGGAAATTCAGAGTTGGAACTTCAAAGCAAACAGGTTTTGTTTCAAAGTTTAATAAATTTCCCAATTTGAAAAGGAAGGTGCACTTTAAGAAGGAGGTTCCTTAGGCACCACCTAAGAAACCTCAAACACAAAATTATCCTCTCTTGAAGAAAGAGGATTATGAAAGGGCCAGGCAAGAAAATCTTCGCTTCAAATGTTTGGGTAAAGACCATGCTACTTGGAACTGCCCTAAAAATAAACCAGCGAGAGCTAAAGCCCCAAATAGACCTACACAAAAACAAGTGCATGCGGTGCACGTGTTGCCGCTTAATGGTACTGAAAAGTACACTGAGGTAGAGGTCTATCATGAGGATAGCACCCACATGTGCTGTCTATCATCGGCAATGTGGCAACCCACCTTTGGTCCTCATGATTTAATGAGGATGCATGGAAAAATTAAGGGGCAAAGAGTAAAAGTGATGGTTGATGATAGTGCAACACATAATTTCTTGAACTACTCGTTAGTTAAGAAATTAAAATTGCTTTAGAGTCCTAGTGCCCATAAATATGTGGTCTCTTTAGCAAAGGGCAGTGATAAAAAAGTTTGGGACACCATGATACATGGTGTGGAGGTGGGTATTCAAGGTAAAAAAGTTTGGGACACCATGATACATGGTGTGGAGGTGGGTATTCAAGGTTATTAGGATGCCTTGGATTTCCAAATCATGCATCTTAATCAAATAGATGTAGTGCTTGGTCGAGAATGGCTGTGTCTTGGGCGTAGCTTACAGAGGAGTTATCTTAATAACTCCATTATGTTTGAAAAAGAGGGTAGAGTCTTCTAGATTCAAGGAGAACATGATGTGCCTAACTCTCCTCTTATTTGTTCGATGGAATTGGAACGACTACTACACCAAGAAGAATGCGAGGTATATCTTTGTGAACTTACTTTTATTAGTGATTTTATGTCTTCTGCATTAGAAAGAAGTAATGTTGTTTTTGATAATGTTAAAAAGTACAAATCTTCTTTCAATGATTTAATGTTTGAATTTAAAGATGTTTTTCCATCTGATTTACCTGATGGTTTACCTCTTAAGAGGGAAGTAGATTATAAAATAGATTTAATTCCTAGATCTACCCTTGTTTGTAAACCCCCGTATAGGCTTAGTCAAACGGAGGAACGTGAGGTCGAAAGACAGTTAACAGAATATGTTAGGAAGGGCCAAATCCAAACAAGTAGCTCACCTTGGTCTGCACCAATTTTACTGGTAAAGAAAAAGGATGGTACTATGCATTTATGCATAGATTACCGAGCACTAAATAAGATCACCATAAAAAATAAGTATCCTATGCCTCGCATTGATGAGCTCTTTGATCAATTGCAAGGGGCAAAATACTTTACTAAATTTGATTTAAGATCAGGATATCACCAAGTACGAATTAGGGAAAAGGATGTCCCTAAGACATCATTTCATACTAGGTATGGGCATTCTCAATTTAAAGTAATGCCATTTGGATTAACAAATTCTCCAACAACTTTCATGACACTTATGAATAGTGTCTTAAGGTCATATCTAGGGAAATTTATTGTAGTATTTCCAGACGATATCCTTATTTATAGTAAAACCAAGAAAAAGCCTTTGGAACATTTGCGAAAAGTGCTCCAACTGCTTAGAGATAATTCACTCTTTGCTAAAGAATCCAAGTGTGAATTCTTTGCAAAAGAAGTGAAATACTTGGGACATATAATATTCCAAGAAGGGGTTTGTATCGACCCTGACAAAGTAAGGGCCATATTGGAATGGCCACATCCTACAAATCTATAAGAATTACAGATATTCTTAGGTTTGTCAGGATTCTATAGGAGATTCATCCAAGATTATGCTAGGATTGCTGTTCCGATGACGGACTAGCTTAAGGGGAAGGGAAGTACCTTCATATGGGATGAACCTCAAAAGAGAAGTTTTGAAAAATTAAAGGTAGCTATAGCGGCAGCTCCTGTCTTAAAAGTAGTGTATCCCAATGAACCATTCGTGGTTGAGACAGATGCTAGTGATTTTGCTGTTGGGGCGGTACTTATACAAAAAGGTCGACCAATGGCTTTTAAAAGCAAAAAGTTGGACCGTGCCCAACGAAATTACTCGGCATATGAGAAGGAACTATATGCTATAGTCTCTGCTTTAAAAAAGTGGAGGCACTACTTATATGGTGCAAAATTTGAGATCATCTTTGATCAAGAGAGCATTGAGTGGATTTGTAATCAGCCAGATCTTAAAGGTAGAAAAGCTAGATGGGCTAAGTTAATGTAAGAGTTTGATATACAATTGACATATAGGAAAGGGAAGTTCAATGTGGTAGTAGACTCTCTTAGCCAAATGCCAATTGTTAATGAATTGAGTTTTACTCAAATTTCCTAGAGTCCTTACTAGGGAAATATGAGTTTGATCCTCACTTCTCTGAAATATGGCAAGCAATTAGAAATAGGGATCCAACTAATCGAGAGGCTTTCACTGAGGAGTTGCATGGAAATGGTGACACATCACAGGTTGGTGATAAAGGACTCAAATGGAAAAAATATATGAACAAATTATACTATTGAAGATGGCTACCTGCTCTAGAGTATGTGTCCAGGCTGATAATGACATTAGGCACCAAATCCTTTTTGAATGTCATGATAGTCCGAGTGCTGGACATGCTGGACACCCAGGAATTCAAAAGACATATGTGCAAGATTATGTATTGAAGTGCCAAAAATGCCAGGTCAATAAGGCTGAACGCCTTAAGGTAGGAGGTCTTCTACACCCATTGGAGATTCCATTTGTCAAATGGGAAAGCGTCTCCGTGGATTTCATTGTGGGATTACCTAGGACATAGAGGGGGCACAACTCTGTGTGGGTAATTGTGGATCGGTTGACCAAGATGGCTCATTTTATTCTTGTCAGTGAAGATGTTAAAACTCCAGAATTAGCTAGGCTATTTTGTGGGGGTTAAAGGCCACTGTACCTTAACCCCGGTTATGTACAATACTCAAACACATATATATATGGATGAGATAGAAGATTAGGGTGTTCTACACCCACCAAAACTTGTGTCTCTCAAGCTTCCTCTCACCCTCTCAGCTTCCGTTGTGTCCTCACAATTGGTATCAGAGCTTGGCAATAGAGCTTGGTGGTAGCGTGAGCATCCCGGTGCAGCCTCTATCCCGGAGAGAGAGTGGTGCATCCCAAAGATCCTTGTTCAGTAGGAGGAGCTACAGATTTTGCAGTTGCTATAGCAGTTGGAGAGAAAGGGGCAAAATCCTCTTGGGCATTTGTTTTACTGGGTTGCAAAGTTGACGGCACAAGATATAAGCAAATCTTCTCATACACACATATGTAGTGGCACAAATATCCGGAGTTAGAGATAGAACTTTGAGTTGAAGTCTTCAAGGAAGTTGTAGATCAGATTGAGACCTACATTTTCACTTTTAACATCTTTGTCATTCGAGTTTTCAGTGAAAAGTTACAGCTCCTGCAAAAAGTGACGAAATTCATTTCCTGTGAGGATTTCGTGTGATGGATCTCCATATCCAAGCCACCATTTGCAGTTTTGACACTTCCAGTGGATATAGAGTGGTCCAAAACTTCTACTTGAGAAGCTACTTCCAGTTTTGTGAACTTTTGAAGCTATGGTGAATCTCTGTCTACTCCGACATCTTCATTTTGCAATTTCTTGTGTGAGTGGGATCTCAACATTCGGGCCTCCATTTGTAGAGCTGTCTATCCCGTTGTGGATCCGGGACTGCTTGAAACATATGTCTACAAAGCTGCTTGCCATACCATGAAGAATCGAGGGAGTTGTGATTCTCTATGTTTTTCCATCGTCTCTTTGAAGGAAATTTCTCAAAGTTTCCAAGACCTTCTCATTGATTGCCATGTGGCATTTTGTCTAAGGTTAAGTTTCCTAAGGTTCATTTTTGCAAGTAAATGCAAGGGTTGACTGGCTCTTACTCCATCCTTGGATGAGATTTTGGACTTGTGGCAGAAGAGAGGTATTTGCAGATTGTCTTGTGGAGTTCGATTATGCAGTGACACCCATGTTTTGAGACATCCCAGGTTCTACTTTCACTAGTGGTCATTGTCGTAAGGCCATGATTTCTTAGATATACCTTATGCAGATCACTTTGTTGCAGTTTGAGCCATGTGTACTCATTTGTGGTTTGCATTGGGTTGTAGTGGATGCTTTATAGACCATTTGGATGCATTGCGATCCTTGTTGGATGCGCTGATAGGCCCAGATTACCTTGTGGGATGCTTTATTAATGGACGCTTAGCACATAGATGCTATTTTATGCTGAGGGACAGCTTTGACATATTGCAATGGATGCACAGGTTATGCTATGATCTTTTGGATGAGACATTATTGATGCTTATTCCCATGGATAGTGTTTATGCTTGAGGCATCTGGGTCTTATTGGCATTATATTTGCCATTATTTTGTCATTAGGGGTTGACATTTTCTTTTGGGCCAGATTTGCTCATATGGATGCATAGTATATGCACATGAGTCAGATGCATTTTGATGCTTTGAGCCTTGAGTTTTGGTGACACTATCCTTCATTAAAGCAGACATATTGGGTGCACCTGGTATTTGGTGTGATTTCTCTTTTGCAGGTACTAGCCTTTGGGATTTTGTTTCATTTGCATCGTGGCATCCTCTTCCATGTCTGAAAAGGAGTTTTTTAGCATTTAAAAGTTTGATGGGACAAACTTTTCTTTGTGGAAAGAATAGATAAGGGATGTGATTATTCAAAAGAAGTAGATTAAACCCTTGGCAGGTATTGAAGCTAAGCCTGCAGATATGTTTGAGGATGATTGGAATGAGTTGGATGCATTAGCAAAGTCTACTATTAGACTTCATCTTGCAGAGTCAGATTATTTCACAGTTGTAAATGAGGAGACTACGGAAAATTTGTGGAAGAAATTGTGTGCCACTTATGAGAAGGAAACTACCTCTAATAAAGTTTATCTCATGAAGAGGTTGTTTAAGCTGCAGATGAAGGAAGGGGTCTCATTGCTTCTCACTTGAATGAATTCAATATTATTTTTAGCCAGCTTTAGGCTTAGAAGATGAATTTTGATGCGAAGACTAAGGCAATATTTCTCTTATTTCATTGCCATCCTCATGGGATACCTTTTGTACAGCTGTTAGTAATTCTACACCTAGTGGAGTACTGAAGTTTGATGATGTTGTGGGTAGCTTGTTGGTCGAGGAGATTGAATGGAAGTCTATGGATGGCAACAAGCAGGATGTAGCCTTAAATGTGGAAAGGGGCAGATCACAGTTTAGGGGGAAGTGCTAAGAAAGAGGGAAGTCTCGTAGCAAATCCAAGCCACGAAACATTGAGTGTTACCACTGTGGCAAGAAGGGCCATATGAAAAAGGATTGCTACAAGCTGAAAAGAGAGTAAAAGGATAAGAAAAAGAATGCAAATTGGGGTGCAAATAAGAAAGAAGAGACTCCAAGGGAGGACAAAGGAAAAATGAAGATTGAGGAGATTAATGCAGTCACTAATGATAGTGACAATGACATGTCTAGTCTAGTTGCAGACTTGCTTACCACTTCATATTCCCAGGATTGGATTTTGGATTCTGGTGCTTCATTCCATGTTACTCCCCATAGGGAATGGTTCTCCACTTATGACAATGGAAAGATAGGTTGTGTGCATCTTGGAAATGACTATGCATGTGACATAGTGGGAGTAGGTGACATAAAGTTTTCTTTTGTAAATGGGTCTGCATTTGTTTTGAAAAATGTGACATGTGCCTAAGTTGACCAAGAGTCTTATTTTAGCAGGTCAGCTAGATGATGCTGATTTTCAAACCACTTTTGGCTTTCAGAGTTGGAAAATTCAGAAGGGTTCTATGGTTTTGACCAGGGGTGCCAAGTGTGGGACTTTGTATCCCTTACATGTATCAAGGGTGTCTGATCATGTTGTTGCAATAACCGAGTAGCCAAGTACTTCTTTGTGGCATTGCAGGTTGGGGCACATGAGCCAAAATGGAATGAAACTTTTATGCCATTTGGGTTATGTACCGCATTTGAGTTTTTCTGATCTTGAAATTTGTGAGCATTGTCTCTATGGAAAGCATACTAAATCATCCCATAAAAGAAGGAGAAAGAAAGAGCTTGAAAGATTTGATTTGGTGCATTCAGACGTATGTGGTCCCATGCCTACACGATCATTAGGCGGGGCTGAATACTATGTGACATTCATTGATGATGCAACTAGGAAAGTGTGGGCTTATGCTATAGCTTGGAAGAGCGATGTATTCTAGGTATTTCAAAAATGGTTGGCTTTGGCTGAAAACCAGTCAGGTAGAATGCTTAAATGCCTACGGGCTGATAATGGGAGAGAGTATATCTCTCATGACTTTTAACATTTCTATGATACACGTGGGATTAAGAGGGAGCTCACGTCCCCTCATACTCCAGAGCAGAATCCAGTTGCAAAACATGTGAACCGCACCATTCAGGAAAGGTTGCAATGTATGCTTTCTAATGCAAGTCTTTCTGGTGGTTTTTGGGCTAAGGCAATGAAGACTACAGTGCATGTGATCAATAGATCACCTAGCAGGAGTTTGGATGGTGGTATTCCTGAAGAGGCATGGAGTGGCAAGAAGCCCTCTTACTCTCATTTGTGTATATTTGGGTGTGAGGCATATGCACATGTGCCAAAAGAGCTTCGGAAGAAGCTAGATCCTAAGTCTAGGAAATGCATCTTTTTGGGTTATGGTGAAAGTGGAGAGATGGGCTATTATCTCTGCGAGAAGCAAAGAAAATCATACGAAGCCATGATGTGGTCTTCAATGAGAAGAAGATGCATAAGACACCCATGAGGGATGTGGAAATGAGGAGAATCACTTTCCAAGATGTGAATCCACCTGCATATGTTGATAGATAGCAAGCTGTCCATGCACCGAATGTGCAGGAAATGGTGCCACCAGGTACTCCCACAAGTAAACAATCAAGGGCAGATGATGGATCATCTATTGGTGGCAATGATGAGCCAAATGTGGCTGATATGCAGGTGGGATAGTAAGCTGAAATGCCCTTGAGAAGAATATTTAGAGTGTCTAGACTGCCTGAGATTTGTTCCAGGGGTAGACTATGTGATGCTTAGTGATTGCAGGGAGCCTTCTTGCTACAGAGAGGCTATGATGTGTGAGGATCAGCGCAAGTGGGAGTATGCTATGTAATCAAAGATGAGAACTCATCATAAAGAATAAGACTTGGGACTAGGTTTCTTTGCAACATGGAGAGAAAACATTGCCATGTAAATGGGTCTACAAGATAAAGGTCACAGGTGATGATGTGCCTAAGTACAAGGCATGTTTGGTTGCTAAAGGGTTCAAGCAAGAAAAGGGTGTGGACATTGATGAGATATTCTCTCCGGTTGTGAAGATCACCACACTTAGATGTGTACTTGGTCTTGTGGCAATAGAGGATATGGAGCTTATGCAGATGGATGTCAAGACAGCTTTCTTGCATGGGGATTTGCATGAGGAAATTTACATGATACAGCTGGAAGGCTTTGAAGAAAAGGGCAAAGAGCATTTGGTTTACAAGCTGAAAAAGAGTCTCTATGGCCTTAAGCAAGTGCCTAGAGAATGGTATCACAAGTTTGATGCTTTCATTAGGTCTCAGGGTTTCATAAGAAGTGAGATTGATCACTGCTTCCACTAAAAGGGCTAAGGATAATAGCCTGATACTCCTGGCACTTTATGTGGATGATATGTTATTGTCTAGCAAAAACACTTATGAGCTTGATGCATTGAAGGCCAAGTTGCATGAGGCCTTTGACATGAAGGATTTGGGACCTGCAGGTCATATTCTTGGTATGCGCATCACGCGTGACCAGAGTAGGAAATTCCTTTGGCTTTCACAGAAGGAGTATATTACAAAAGTGTTGCAGGGTTTCAATATGGAGGGGGGGAAGGCAATAAGTACTCCATTGCCTCCATATGTGAAACTGAGTCAGGCAGATAGTCTCAAATTAGATGAGGAGAGGGCCATGATGACCAAGGTTCCTTATGCATCAGCAGTTGGGAGTCTTATGTATGCTATGATAGCTACTAAACCGGACATTGCATTTGCAGTGGGAGTTGTTAGTCGGTATATGGCTAATCTAAGAAAGAGGCATTGGGAGGCAGTTAAGTGCATCATGAGGTACATGAAGGGTACCAAGGAGGTGTGTATCTGCTTTGGCAGAGGAGAGATGCATGTATTTAGGTATAGAGATTTCGACTTTACAGGGCATGTGGATAGCAGGAGATCCACTTCTGGTTATGTATTCACCTTTGCAAGTGGTGCAGTGTCGTGGATGTCTCATGCACAGAAGTGCATTGCTTTGTCTACCACAGAGGCCGAGTATGTTGCAGCCACAGAGGGTTGCAAAGAGGCTATATGGCTTGATCGGCTAGTGAGAGATTTGGGGATTCATACAGGTGTACCGACATTGCATAGTGATTCCATGAGTGCTATTTAGCTAGCACGGAATCCGGTCTTTCATGCAAAGACAAAAAACATTGAGGTCAGGTACCATTTTATCAAGGAGGTACTTGAGGACAAGTGCATAGAGCTTGTCAAGGTTCATACAGATGATAACCCTGTGGATATGCTGACAAAGAGTCTACCTAGTCAGCGGTTTGAGTATTGTCATGTATTGATGGGCATTGGATAGGATGCTCATTGGTTGTTCTCCCTTAAAGGCACATTGGCCTTTAAGTGGGAGGTTGTTGGGGTTAAAGGCCATTGTACCTTAAATCCGGTTATGTACAATACTCAAACACACATATATATGGATGAAATAGAAGATTAGGGTATTCTGCACCCATGAAAACTTGTGTCTCTCAAGCTTCCTCTCACCCTCTCAGCTTCCATTATGTTCTCACATATTTGTGGAGCATATCTATAGATTGTAGGGGCTACCAATTGGTATTGTTAGTGACTTGGATAACAATTTTAACAACCATTTTTGGAGGGCTATGTTTAAGAGGTTGGAAACTTCATTGAATATGAGCACCGTAGATCATCCACAGAGTGATGGTCAAATTGAAAGGGCTAGTCAGATCACTGAGGACATGCTTCGAGCATATGTAAGTAAACGGCAAACTAATTGGGAACAGTATTTGCCCATATTAGAATTTGCAGCTACAGTTTTAGTCCATTCATGATGATGTATGGATTTCAACCAAGAGCCCCAATGATAGTGGGACTCGAAAAAGAGAAGGTTCAAGCAACCAAAGAATTTCTTGAGGATATGAATCAAAGGCTTAAGTTAGCTAAAGATAGCAAGATGAAGTTATGCAAACCCCCACGGTAGAAAGTTGGAGTTTGAAGTAAATGAGAAAGTCTACCTTAAGGTACCAAAATCTTCAGAATCTCTAAAGACAGGTAAATGTCCGAAGTTGTCTCCTAGGTATTGTGGACCATTCACAATACTTAAGAGGATTGGAGAACTTGCTTACAAATTAGCCTTACTTGAGGGATGTAGAGTATGTCCAGTTTTTCATGTTAGTGGGCTAAAAAGAAAATTAGGAGGAGATGATGCTAATATCATTGGAAATGAAGCGCTAGTTGAACTCATTGGACCCGCATCTTTATCACATGAACCAGAAAGAATTTTAGATAGACAAGAAAAAAGAACGTGACATACTATATGGCAAGAATGTCTAGTTAAGTGGAAAGATAGATCCGAAGAGAGTTCAACATGGGAAAGGGTAAGCAGTCTCTAGAGAAAGTTTTTGAGGACGTAAACCATTCTTAAGGGGAAGGGAATGTTACATCAGCCATAATTCCACAACCATGTATTGTGATTGTGGTTAGGTGGGAAACCAGAGGGCTTAACGATGCTTGCATACTATGAGGCCTAGAGGGTTTGGTTCTAGGGTCATGCCTAGGCCTAGACATTAGTTAAGAGATGCAAAGGGGAGCCCATGAGGGGGCTAGAAGGGTAAGGTCCCTTGTGGGACACATGGCACCAAAAGAGGAGGCCACTTTGCAAGCATTGGGCTAGGGGGAGGTTTCCAGAGAGAGATCTTCCGAGTGATGTAAAAGGAAAGAGTACTCATGAGATGAAGAGTACTCATGAGATGAAGATCACTGTGAAACCGTGGTTGGGAGGAAATGAGCAGAAGCCCTTTGATTCAGTTGATGTAATATGCCTTCATAAAACTTGGATGTCCTCTTGGCTTGTTTTATCTAGCTTCTTTGTTATTGCCTCCATTTGATGCTTTCTCCTTCGCGTGATCTATTTGGATTTGATTATTTGTTCCTTAAGCAAACCAATCTCTCAATTTGTAAAATTTTTGTCCTTTTTCATGCCTTCTACTCTGCTTCTTGGTATTGTTTTTGTACTTTTAATGTAGTATACCCTGCTGCCCATATAGGTTCTTGGAAAGCCTTAAAGAGGCTTCCAAAAGTTCGAACAACAAACGGTTAGTCACCTCAGAAGATGTGCAGGGAGGATACTTCAGATTGATGTGTTTGCTTTATGTGGATGGGGGCTTTCTCAAAGACACATGCATTCCTCTCTAGGTTATAGATTTTTTGGGAGCACATGAGGATGCCTTGGTTTTTGATGTACAGGCAGGTAGCAGGCTAGTTATTTCTTTAGAGGATATTCTTTTGGGCATGCCTTTTCAGCCTGTCAGGATCATGGGCTTTTTGGATCAAGCAAGGACTTTGCATGGCATATCAATCTGAGCCCTCATCTTTCTTTTTCGAGTTCTTGGAGGTTGTGGCTCTTTGGATGAGTCCCCATAAAGTTTCTTCAGTGGGACCTTGGAGAGTGGGAATGGATTGTAGGGAACCAAGAGAAGAGCCTTCCTTTTTTTGGTTACACGGTCGATAATGCCACGAAGTTCTAGATCCCTACTGTAGAGGTTGGAGACCTTCCAGGGCCCCTCATTGGGAGAGTTGTTAGGTTTCCACGGCTGATTTGTAGAGGGTTTTCTGGCAGAGGCTTTGGAGATCTCGAAGAAATAGAAAGGTCCCTCTATTTTTTTGGCTTTCTATTCATGGAGGGACTACCATGAACAGAGGTGGAGGTCTAGATGTGGGGCATACCCCACTTGTCCAAGGTGCTCGTTTGCTGTTGAGTTGATTCATCATTGTCTATGGGACTACAGGCATGCGAGAGCCATTTGGATGGGAATTATTAAGGTCCTCAGTACTTTTTCTCCTTCTCAATTCTTCATGATGTGGGGATCAGTGGATTGGCTCTCTCTGTAGGGCCTCATATCTTCTATGAGTGGTAGGATGCTTCTTAGGCCATTTTATTCGACATCACCTAGTCAAGATAACTTGATTTCTAGAGGATGTGCTTATCCCCCGCTATAAACTAGTACATGCATGATGTTGGGAGATACTGGCTAGTGGCAGCAAATTTGGAGGGCCAGATGCACAAAGGCCTTAGATGGATCTTAGCTCTATCCCTCGCACACCCTAGCCAGTATTTGGCCTAACACCATTCACACACTAATGGCCATTTGGGCAAGCATGCAGGGTTCATCCAGGAAGCCTCAGCCAGGAGGGTTATGTTGAGGTATAATTCCTTAGGGAATGGAGGGGTTCCCCCTTTCTCTTAGAGTCGACAGCAGAGTTGAGGTGGCACTGTCAACCTCAACCTTGGTTTCTTTCCAGCTCATTTTTAATTTTTTGTTCCCTATTATAGGGGGGTTTCCTCATGCATAGCATGATGTAGTTCCAGTTTGAGCTTGCTCACTCGGGTATTTTTCATTCTTAATAGAAGTCTTTTTCATGGAAAAAAAACTCTACATTGGGCCTTCATGGTGTATTACCCAAACTCCATCACCCCAGGGAGCTAGAGGTCCTCCACTTCATGGATTATGACATTCACTGCTCACTAGAGCATGTGGTGGCATGTGGTGTTGTATTGCTTCAAGTGTTTTGCCTTAGCCTTGATAAGGTTAATTTGTGGAATGGATGGTAGCCCATCTCACTCCTAGGGAACCGCATGTCTAGTTGTCATGTGAACTCTTAATTAAATCTCCCTGTTTGAGATCTCCTTGTTTTGCTTCTTGGATTGGTTGCTTCCCTTTACATTCATTTCTTGTTGCTGCTCTCACGCCTACCTCTTTGCTTTTCTTCTTGGGCACTTCTTGTTCACATGTTATCTGCATTGTTGCTTCTTAGATGGGTACTGGATCACATGCTCATTAGATGGGCATTGGATCACAGGGTCTTTGTGGCAATTCAACAAACAATTCATCCAGGAGGTTTGTCACTATAAGTGTATGCTCTGATTCAAAACCTCTTGCGAGCCTTTGGTATCACCGCTTCTGCTTCCTACAAGGTTACTTCTTGCAATGTGTAGAAAACTTTCTAAGTTGATTATAGCTCATGAATAGGTGAGGGCTTGATGCAAAGAAGGATGCTAAATGTAATATAGGGAGGGAGTGTATATAATGAGAGTGCTCTCAACGGAAGCAAGAACGGAAGAAGGAGAGAGAGAAACAGAGAGCCACACAAGTTTTAGTGGGTGCAGAACCACCCTAATCTTCTTTTTCATTCATTTATATATGTGTTTGAGTATTGTACATAACCGGGGTAAAGGCACAGTGACCTTTAACCCCCACAACCTCCCACTTAAAGGACAATGTGCCTTTAAGGGAGAACAACCAGTGAGCATACTATCCAATGCCCATCAATACATGACAATACTCAAACCGTTGACTAGGTAGACTCTTCGTCAGCATATCTGTAGGGTTATCATCTGTATGAACCTTGACAACCTCTATGCGCTTGTCCTCAACTGATGAAATGGTACCTGACCTCAATGTGTTTGGTCTTTGCATGAAAGACCAGATTCCGTGCTAGCTGAATAGCACTCATGGAATCACTATGTAATGTCGGTACACCTGTATGAATCCCCAAATCTCCCACTAGTTGATCAAGCCATATAGCCTTCTTGCAACCCTCTGTGGCTACAACATACTCAGCCTCTGTGGTAGACAAAGCAATGCACTTCTGTGCATGAGACATCCACGACACTACACCACCTGCAAAGGTGAACACATAACCAGAAGTGGATCTCCTACTATCCACATGCCCTGCATAGTCTGAATCTGTGTACCCAAGTACACGCATGTCTCCTCTACCAAAGTAGACACACATCTCCTTGGTACCCTTCATATACCTCATGATGCACTTAACTACCTCCCAATGCCTCTTTCCTGGATTAGCCATATACCAGCTAACAACTCCCACTGCAAATGCAATGTCTAGTCTAGTAGCTATCATAGCATACATAAGACTCCCAACTGCTGATGCATAAGGAACCTTGGCCATCATGGCCCTTTCCTCATCTGATTTGGGACTATCTATGTGACTCAGTTTCACATATGGAGGCAATGGAGTACTCACTGCCTTCCCCCCCTCCGTATTGAAACGCTGCAATACTTTTGTAACATACTCTTTTTGTGAAAGCCAAAGGAGTTTCCTCCTCCGATCACGCGTGATGCGCATACCAAGAATATGGCCTACAAATCCCAAATCCTTCATATCAAAGGCCTCATGCAACTTGGCCTTTAATGCATCTAGATCATAAGTATTCTTGCTAGCCAATAGCATATCATCCACATATAGTGCCAGGATTATCAGGCTACTATCCTTAGCCCTTTTAGTGTAGAGACAGTGATCAATTTCACTCCTAAAACCCTGGGACTGAATGAAAGCATCAAACTTCTGATACCATTCTCTAGGTGCTTGCTTAAGACCATAGAGACTCTTCTTCAGCTTGCAAACTAAATTCTCTTTGCCCTTTTCTTCAAAGCCTTCTGGCTGCACCATGTAAATTTCCTCATGTAAATCCCCATGCAAGAAAGCTGTCTTGACATCCATCTGCATAAGCTCCATATCCTCTACTGCCACTAGTCCAAGCATGCATCTAAGTGTGGTCATCTTCACAACCGGAGAGAATATCTCATCAAAGTCCACACCCTTCTCTTGCTTGAACCCTTTAGCAACCAAATGGGCCTTGTACCTAGGCACATCATCACCTGTGAGCTTCATTTTGTAGACCCATTTACATGACAATGCTTTCTTTCCATCTGGCAAAGAAACCAAGTCCCAAGTCTTATTCTTCATAAGTGAATTCATCTCTGATTGCATAGCATACTCCCACTTGCATTGATCCTCGTGCATCATAGCCTCTCTGTAGCAAGAAGGCTCCCTGCAATCAGTAAGCATCACATAGTCTACCCCTGGAACAAACCTATCAGGTGGTCTAGACACTCTAGATGATCTTCTTAAGGGCATTTCAGCTTGCTGTCCCATTTGCATATCAGCCACATTTGGCTCATCATTTCCACCAATAGATGATCCATCATCTACCCTTGATTGTATACATGTGGGAGTACTTGGTGGTACCATTTCTTGCACATTTGGTGCATGGACAGCTTGCTTTCTATCAACATAGGCAGGTGGATTCACATCTTAGAAAGTGATTCTCCTCATTTCCACATCCCTCATGGGTGCCTTATGCATCTTCTTCTCATTGAAGACCACATCATGGCTGCGTATGATCTTCTTTGCTTCTGGTTCCCAGAGACGATAGCCCATCTCTCCACTTTCACCATAACCCAAAAAGATGCATTTCCTAGACTTAGGATCTAGCTTCTTTCGAAGCTCTTTTGGCACATGTGCATATGCCTCACACCCAAATATACGCAAATGAGAGTAAGAGGGCTTCTTGCCACTCCACGCCTCTTCAGGAATACCACCATCCAAACTCTTACTAGGTGATCTATTGATCACATGCACTGCAGTCTTCATTGCCTCAGCCCAAAAAGCACCAGAAAGACTTGCATTGGAAAGCATGCATTGCAACCTTGCTTGAATGGTACGGTTCATCTTTTCTGCAACTAAATTTTGCTCTGAAGTACGAGGGGATGTGAGCTCCCTCTTAATCCCACGTGTATCACAGAAATGCTGAAAGTCATGAGAGAGATACTCTCCACCATTGTCAGTCCGTAGGCATTTAAGCGTTCTACTTGACTGATTCTCAACCAAGGCCAACAATTTTCGAAATACCTGGAACACATCACTCTTCCGAGCTATAGCATAAGCCCACACTTTCCTAGTTGCATCATCAATGAATGTCACATAGTATTCAGCCCCGCCTAATGACCATGTAGGCATGGGACCACATACGTCTGAATGCACCAAATCAAGCATTTCAAACTCTTTCTTTCCCCTTCTTTTATGGGCTGATTTAGTCTGCTTCCCATAGAGACAATGCTCACAAAATTCAAAATCAGAGAAACTCAAATGCGTTACATAACCCAAACGGCATAAGAGTTTCATTCCATTCTGGCTCATGTGCCCCAACCTGCAATGCCACAAATAAGTGCTTGGCTGCTCGGTTATTGCAACAACATGATCAAATACCCCTGATACATGTAAGGGATACAAATCCCACACCTGGCACCCCTGGCCAAAAGCATAGAGCCCTTCTGAATTTTCCAACTCTGAAAGCCAAAAGTGGTGTGAAAACCAGCATCATCTAACTGACCCACTAAAATAAGACTCTTGGTCAACTTAGGCACATGTCTCACATGTTTCAAAACAAATGCAGACCCATTTGCAAAAGAAAACTTTATGTCACCTGCTCCCACTATGTCACATGCATAGTCATTTCCAAGATGCACACAACCTGTCTTTCCACTGTCATAAGTGGAGAACCATTCCCTATGGGGAGTAACATGGAATGAAGCACTAGAATCCAAAATCCAATCCTGGGAATATGCATCATCTGAAGTGGTAAGCAACTCTGTAGATAAACTAGACATGAAGAGAATGTCATTGTCACTATCATGTGTGACTGCATTGATCTCCTCGATCTTCACTTTTCCTTTGTCCTCCCTTGGACTCTCTTCCTTTTGATTTGCACACCAATTTGCATTCTTTTTCTTATCCTTTTGCTCTCTTTTCAGCTTCTTTTCAGCTTGTAGTAATCCTTTTTCATATGGCCCTTCTTGCCACAGTGGTAACACTCAATGTTTCGTGCCCTGGTGGATTTGCTATGAGACTTCCCTCTTTCTTGGGACTTCCCCCTAAACTGTGATCTGCCCCTTTGCACATTTAAGGCTGCATCCTGCTTGTTGCCATCCATAGACTTCCGTCTAATCTCCTCGGCCAACAAGCTACCCACAACATCATCAAATTTCAGTACTCCACCAGGTGTAGAGTTACTGACAGCTGTACGGAAGGTATCCCATGAGGATGGCAATGAACATAAGAGAAATATTGCCTTAGTCTCCGCATCAAAATTCATCTTCTGAGCCTGAAGCTGACTGAAAATAATATTGAATTCATTCAAGTGAGAAGCAATGGAGACCCCTTCCTTCATCTGCAGCTCAAACAACCTCTTCATGAGGTAAACTTTATTAGAGGCATTTTCCTTCTCATAAGTGGCACACAGTTTCTTCCACAAATCTTCTGTAGTCTGCTCATTTACTACTGTGAAATAAACTGACTCTGCAAGATGAAGTCTAATAGTAGACTTTGCTAATGCATCCAACTCATTCCAATCATTCTCAGACATATTTGCAGGCTTAGTTTCAATCCCTGCCAAGGGTTTAATCTGCTTCTTTTGAATAAGCACATCCCTTATTTGTTCTTTCCACAAAGAAAAGTTTGTCCCATCAAACTTTTTAATGCTGAAAAACTCCTTTTCAGACATGGAAGAGGATGCCATGATGCAAATGAAACAAAATCCCAAATGCTAGTGCTTGCAAGAGAGAATCACACCAAATACCAGGTGCACCCAAATGTGTATGCCACAATAGAGTGAAATATCACCAAAACTCAAAGCTCAAAGCATCAAAAGATGCATCTAACTCATGTGCATATACTATGCATCCATATGAGCAAATCTGGCCCAAAAGAAAATGCCAACTGCAATGGCAATCCAAAATGCCATAAGTGCCAAATGGCTCAAGCATAAACACCGTCCACTAGCATATGCATCAATAATATCTCATCCAAGAGAGCATAGCACTATCAGTGCATCACCTGCAATGTGTCAAAGCTGTCCCTCAGCATAAAATAGCATCCATGTGCAAAGCGTCCATAAAAAAAAGCATCCCATAAGGCAATTTGGGCCTATCAGCGCATCCAATAAGGACCATAATGCATCCAAATGGCCTATAAATCATCCACTGCAACCCAATACACACCACGAATGAGCGCACACACTGCAACCAGAGTGATCTGCATAAGGTATGCTCAAGAAATCGTAGTCCCACGGTAATGACCTCTACTGAAAATAGAACCTCAGATGCCTCAAAACATGGGCGCCATTGCATAATCGGACTCAACAAGAAAATCTGCAAATATCTCTCTTCTACTAGAACTCCAAAATCCCAACCGATGAGTGAGAAATGGAAGTCAACACTTATCCACTGCCATGTGGCATAAATCTAAGGTTTTAAAACCTTAGAATGAAAAAATGCATAACAGAGAGACGAAATCGAGTACACAGAGATCTATAACTCTGAAAATCCTCCACCAAATCGCGCAAGAACTGACAAGTAGGGGTTTTTAGGTGTTCGGAACGCAATGGGATAGACGGTTTTGGAAATTGTGGTCTCAATCACTGGGTCCAACACACGGACTGAAAAACGTTTTTGGAAACATGGCTGTTTATAAACTCCACCGGAGTGCGAATGATGAGCAACAGAGAAGTTTTAGGACCTCTTGAGTCCATTAGAACTGACAGATCTGCAAATGGTTGCTCCAAACTTGAGTTACTGACACAGTGAGTCAAAAATCCAATGAAATGATCTGAGATTCAAGAATGAAGGTGTTTCCAAGCTCCTGAAGTGAAGTGGACACCAAAAGCAAGCAATAGTTGCCTCTACAAGTCAATATGGAGTCTCTGTCATCGAACGGAACAGGGAAAAGCTCAAAAAACGACTTTTTCTTTGAAAACTCTTAACAGGCTCTCAAAACCACTTCACAAAGCCAAAGTGACTTTTCCAAAGGTTCCTCCAAGGTCTTTGCACACTCGGATGCAAGTAAAGTCACCCACAAAGCTTCCCATAGAGCTTCTCCTTCCTCCCACAGAGCTGCTGAGCTTCTGAGCATTCACGCATGCTCAGCTAGATCACCTGGGCTCTGATACCAGTTGAGAGTGCTCTCAACGGAAGCAAGAACGGAAGAAGGAGAGAGAGAAACAGAGAGCCACACAAGTTTTGGTGGGTGCAGAACCACCCTAATCTTCTTTTTCATTCATTTATATGTGTTTGAGTATTGTACATAACCGGGGTAAAGGCACAGTGACCTTTAACCCCCACATATAATGAGTGCTCTATTCTTTAATCTTGAAAAAGGGTACATGCAATGGTAGTGAGCGTAAATAGTGTTGGGTGCAGGTTACCTTCCCTTGCTTTGACTATTATATGCCAACTCGCTCCCAATTAAACTAGAGTGTTCTCTTCATCATGGAATGCCCTCCTTTTATGAAATCATGGCCATTTATTTCATCTTTCAAGAAATTTTGTCTAGATTTATCATCTTGCCCCTTCATAATCACTTTCCTTTATGCCGTTAAACTTGATTTGACATGTCATGGTTGCTCACCAACTGTGCCCATCCCATTGATTATTGCGGGTCCCGCTTCCTCTTGAGGAATTGTGCTTTGGGATAAAACTCCTTGACCTTCATATTCATTGGTTTTGGCTATTCATTCCCACCAAGTATTCAATAATGATTGTCCCATTAGCTCGAGCTTGTATGGCCTGATCCACCGTCGATCAAGATGTTGTTTCTTCGCCCCTAGTTTGCCCTATAGAACAAGACTAACTACCCCCTCCAAATTAAATGATTAAAAAGGCATATGATTTGTGGTAACCTTGAATGATGCATGATATGCCCATAGAACACCTTGTAGCTTTTGATCCTAGTCATTGCTGTTTTCATCACAATCTTGTGAAGGATGTTTTTAAGCACTTTTTGTTTGTGGCTCCACTTGGCCATCCACCCTTGGGTAGTAAGTGGTACGCCCTTGGTTAGTAAGTGGCTTCCACTTGGCTGTATCCCTTAGGTATTAAGTGGTCGATTTCTTATATTGAATTTGGAATTCCTTCACCATAATTTGTATCACCCACTAGTAAAGTGAACCCTTAATTCGACATAATTTCAATTAGGCATCCAAACTTGCATATGATATTGTCATACAAGAATGTTGTTGTGCTTTGCTTATCCCTCTAGGCTTTTGATTTGGCCCATTAGGTAACAAACTCAATGGTTGCCACTACGATGTAATTGATCCCTCTTCATTGCGTGGAAATTTGAATGGACCTATGAAATCCAACCCTTACTTTGGAATGGTTCACATGGATATGTGAGAACGAATGGCATTCAATCATCCAAATTTGCCTGCCCACTCATTGGCATATGTGACATTGTGTGTAATGCTTTGTTGCATCTACACATGTGACATCGTGTGCAATGCTTTGTTACATCTACATACATTGTAAGTTGTCACAATCCAACATTTCATACCTCACAAAATGGTTGTGGGTACATAAATGGGAAAGCTACCTAGCATGTGGGATATGCCAAGCTTGGGGGAAAGTTGGTGAGGAGTGTTGTTGGTTGCCGATGTGTAGGTGTTGAGTTCTTATTGCTATAGAATTATGTAGAGTATGCAGTGGGTCGTGAGAGTAGATGTGACAAAAAACTACAGAGGGTCAAGTGTATAGTTATTGCATGTGAATGAGTGGAAGAGCTATGCAAGTAATATTGCCAGCAGCAACATCCTAATAGAATTATAGCATGAGTTCATAAGTGTGCATGGAGAAAGGTTAAATGGGTATATGGAGAGAAGAAAAAGTCATTGGTGTGTTAAGTGCAATAGTACCATGCATACTTTATCTTGCAATTGAGCAATCTATATAAGGGGTCATGAGCATAGCGAGCCCATCCTACAATGATGCATCACTTTCATTAGGTAATTTAGAAATTGGTATACTACCTTCATTGAGCTTGAAGTCTAAATGCATGTTTGAGAAAAATGAATCATGAAGTTAGTATTTATATGTAGGCGTAACATTTTTGGTGATCATGCTAGGGAGTGTTTGCACTCAATGTTCCAATGATGGAAGGTGGTAGGACGGAGTCAAGGAGTCTACAAAGAATAACAAAGAAAAGGCAGGTATATGATCCTCTAAACATGCATCTTCTACATGATAAGATACAATCGTGATGGATGAAGTTCATCAAGGACTGGCAAGGAGTCATCTCTCAACCGACATAGTCAAAAGAAATCCCTACACAAGGCCCTCGACAAGATCTGCAAATATGAAGAGCAAGGGCCACATTCACTTTTTGGAAATAACAAATCCCAAGATGGAAAAATAGACACGAGTGCTCCAGTGGTTGACCCAAGTCAAACACTGGGACCACCATTAGTCGATCGTGCCAAACATCCTCGCCGTAGGTCACAAACTGAGCTGATTACTTCTGCATGTAGATGAGGGAAGATCTCAAGACACACGGTGATGTCTTGGGCAATCCAATGCCTATATATGCCCGTGCTTTAGCACATGATGGGACAATAGCCACCTATTAAATATGGGATGGCCGACAAGGTAGCCACCAGACCCATCACAACAGATGTAGAGGCAATGGTGGCCGACCCCAAACGACTAAGAAGTGATCCAAGCCCCACCCCCTCTAGTCGTCCCGCTCAGCAATCACTTGATAGCCAATTGCACGAACAATACAAAGATCGTCACATGCAGGAATTCCTAAGGAGATAGTGATGCCTTGAGGCTGATGTTTGAAACCCTAAAGGCAAGGCCACCATTGCAGACCCCATTGATGTGGAGGAGTTTCACGGAGATGATAGTGTAAATGTTGGTCTCCACCCCACGACAACAAGCATTCCTCCCACCCTTTCTACCACCCAGACTATAGCCCCGACCCTCGTGCAACCCCAAGAGCCCAATTCATTCATCATAGGCTCTTCCTCTTCTCCCTAGGCCAGGCTTACAAAAAACCTATAGTTTTCTAGCGCACCACAGTACCAAACCCTTGGAAGCTACAGTACCATGTTGGCCCAATAGCTCTCATAGGAAGACCACATGGATCTCCAGCTGCTACTACTGGATGCAATGGCCCAACTCCCTCAGGTTGTGCGAACAATTTGCCTCCCAACTATCCTCCTCCCTCCTCCAAGCACAACTCAACGCATGCAACAACCACACCTGCATGGTCGCTGCACAAGCTACCGAGCAAATTGCCCTCGACACAGTAGAGGAGCATTGGGGGCGAGGGTTAAAGAGCTAGGAGTTATGGTCACAAAGCTCAAGGATGAGCTCTCTGCTAGTGAATCCCTAGTTCAAACCATGGTGGACCATTGGACAAGGCAGAATACAGCCTTTGTACCACAAAAGAATAAAGGGCACAAGCCGACGAGGACCAAAATGCTAGGCTTAGGGAGGGATCTGACTAACAAATCCAAACCCTTTAGGATGTCCTCGCAGAGGAGTGTGCCCTCACTGTTTCCATACAAGTTGAGAACAAGAATTTACACACCTGTGGCCACCTAGAGGAATCTACATTGGAAGATAGAGAACAACATGAGTTCTCGATGTACAGGGAGGTCTCTGCACAACTCGCCACCTACACTCTCACCCCACACATTGTCCCCCAAACGCTTCAAATGCACTTCGATGACTCCGCACACAAAACCTCATTTTTCACATAGACCTCACTGCCCCTCTTCTACCTATCCTCTGTCGTAACCCCAACCATTGTCACCCCATCCTTGCCATGTCTTACTTCTCCCTTGATCTTCAGCCCACCAGTCTATCCCTCCTCCATCCCTCTGATCTTCAAACCCTAGCCGCCCACCCCATCTTCCTCATCTTCCAAATGTGGTGTCGCATAATCATCGAGTCCACCAATTATCCATAGGACAATGAATTCATGTAGCTAGCCAAACCCGATGAACTTAGCCCATGGGTTTGTACTCTTGCCAGCCTCTAAGCCAACATCAACTGGATGCAGACCTATAGACGGGTTTTCGCAGCTTAATGATGATGGCTATCATGTGTTTTTTGGCAACAATACATGAAAAATTAGCAAAGGCTTGTGATTGCTAGAGGTTCCAAGCATGGAATGTTCTACTCAATGCATATGTCAGGCATAAGAGATAATGTAATCATTGTGACCAAGTAGCCATTCGTCTCTTTGTGGCATCGTCAGTTGGGACACATAAGCATGACAGGAATGAAGATACTTTCTGGTTTGCAGTATGTTCCTGTGTTTAATTTTTCAGGTTTTAGCATGTGAGAATTGCATGTATGGGAAGCAAACACGGTCTTCACATAAAAAATCTTTGGGCAAGAAGAGGCTTGAACCATTGGAGTTGGTTCATAGTGATGTGTGTGGACCTATGTCTACTGTCTCATTGGGTGGTGCTTCTTACTTTGCTACTTTCATTGATGATGCTACACGGAAAGTGTGGGTCTATCCTCTTCGGAAGAAGAGTGATGTCTTTGATGCATTTCAAAAGTTCTTAGCATTTGTTGAAAATCATCAGGCAAGAAGCTCAAATGCTTGTGCACTGATAATGGAGGAGAGTATAACTCTCATGCATTTAAGAAATTTTGTGAGCTACGTGGCATCAAGCGGGAGTTGACTACTCCTGAGAATCCTTCTCAGAATGGGGTTGCTGAGAAGATGAATAGAACTATTCAAGAAAGGAATATAAGCATGCTTTCTAATGCTGGTCTACCTCATGGCTTTTGGGCTGAGTCTATCAAGACAACAGTACATCTTATCAATAGATCACCTAGCAAGGCACTAGATGGGAAAGTGCCAGAAGAGGTTTGGTCAGGCAAGCCACCATTTTATGGGCATCTTCGTGTATTTGGTTGTGAAGCTTATGTTCATATCCCTAAGGAAAAACGCAGCAAGCTTGATCCAAAGTCAAGGAAGTGCATTTTTCTTGGATATGGTGATTCAGGCGAGATGGGATACCGATTGTGGGATCCAGAGGCCAGGAAGATAGTACGCAGCCATGATATTATCTTTAATGAGGACAAGATGCACAAGAAGCCAGAAAAGACTGTTGAGATATGCAGAGTGGTGTTTCAAGAGGATGGACAATTACCATATGAGAGGCATGCACAACTTATTCCACATGATGCAGGGCATGGGTAGCCCATAGATCGTGAGGTGGGAGAGCCACATCTAGGTGGACAACCTCAGGTTATGCAAGAAAATTAGTTGCGACAGCAAGATGCTCATGGTGAGCAAGTGTTGAGACGTTCCACTAGAGTCTCGTGATCTCCACAGAGATATGCTCCATCTCTAGATTATGTCATGTTGACAGATTGTGGTGAGCCTTCATGCTTTGAGGATGCTATGTCTAGGAATGACAAGCATAAGTGGGAGAAGGCTATGCAGTCAGAGATGGATTCTTTGATGAAGAATGATACTTGGGATTTGGTTTATTTGCCCAAAGAAAAGCATGCATTGCCATGCAAATGGGTTTACAAGCTGAAGATGTCTCTGGCAGATGCATTGCCTAAGTATAAGGCAAGGTTGGTAGCCAAGGGTTTTAAGCAGGAGAAGGGTATTAACTTTGATGACATCTTTTCCCCAGTGGTGAAGATGACTACCCTTCATATAGTGCTTCCATTGGTTGCCAGAGACGACATGGAGCTTGTTGAAATGGATGTAAAAACAACTTTTCTACATGGAGATCTTCATGAGAACATCTATATGCAGCAGCCAAAGGGGTTTGTTGTGCAGGGAAAAGAACGGATGGTTTGCAAGCTTCAGAAAAGACTTTATGGGCTCAAGCAGGCTCTTAGAGAGTGGTACCATAAGTTTGATGCATTTATGCGATCCCAAGGGTACACACGACTGAGACAGATCATTGCCTCTACACAAAGAAGGTATCAGATGGCAGCCTTCTTATTTTGATTTTATATGTTGATAACATGCTTATTGCTGGGAAATCTACTTTGGATATGGATGCCTTGAAGAAAAGGTTGCATGAGACCTTTGACATGAAGAATTTGGATGATGCCAGTCACATACTTGGCATGAGGATTGTTCGGGATAGGAACAAGAAACACCTTCATTTGTCACAGAAAGAGTACATTAGCAAGGTGCTTGAGCATCTCAATATGGAGAGGGGGAAGTCTATAAGTACTCCGTTGCCTCCATATGTGAAACTCAGCCAAGCGGACAACCCTAAGTCAGATGAGGAGTGGGCTGAAATGGCAAAGATACCTTATGCATCCGTAGTAGGAAGCTTGATGTATGCCATGGTTGCTACACGTCCAGATATTGCTTTTGCAGTGGGAGTTGTTAGCAGGTATATGGAAAATCCTAGCAAGAAGCATTGGCAGGCAGTGAAAGGTATCATGAGATACTTGAATGGTACAAAGAACATGTGCATTTCCTTTGGGAGGAAGGACACATCTATTGTTAGATATGCAGATGCTGATTTTGCAGGGAACGTAGACACCAGGAGGTCTACTACAGGATATGTTTTCTCATTCACTGGAGGTGTAGTTTCATGGGTCTCTCGTTTGCAGCCATGTACAGCTTTGTCTACCACTGAGGCAGAGTATGTTGTAGCCACTGAGGCATGCAAGGAAGCTATATGGCTTACTCCTCTAGTGGGAGACTTGAGCATTACAGGAGAGGTTCTAGTTTTTGCACTGTGATAGCCAGAGTGCCATCCAGTTGGCACGGAATCCTGTCTTCCATGCGAAGACAAAGCATATTGATGTGAAGTATCACTTCATCAGAGAGGTGATTGAGGACAAGCGCATCCAGCTTGTCAAGGTTCACAGAACCTTGCAGATCTTCTTACAAAGAGTCTTTCCTCAGAGCGGTTTGCACATTGCAGCATATTGATGGGTGTCGGATGACATTAGGATGCCCATCTTCTCCCTTAAAGGCGCATTGGCTTTTAAGTGGGAGGTTGTTGGGGTAAAGGCCAATGGCCCAGGATATAACCCTTTGTACCATACATACATAATAAGAGCTTACCTTGATCTGGGTGAGTTAGCACCCACAATTTTGGTGTTCTCCCTTTCTTTCTTGCTCTCCGATAAGACCTCCTCTCCATCAATCGGCTTGTTCATTTTTAGCTTTAATAACTTTCACTCGCCTCTAATTCCTAAAAAACACTATATTAGGGAGTTTGGGAGATTTCAAATAGTTTGGGACTTCCTAATACGGTTAAGATTTGGCCACATGGTCAAATCTGAACCCATTACTTGAAAGTGGAATCCATACTTAACACCATATTAGGGAATCCTCCCAAGTCCCACTTTCAAATAAGGGTTTAAGTTTTGGTAACATGGTCAAATCTTAACCCTTTACTTAAAACTGGGACTTGGGAGATTCCCAAATTCTCTAATATAGTGTTAAAATCTAGTTTTAGCTCAATGTTTTTCTTCTTGAAAAGGAGAATCTGATGTTGGATAAGAAATATGACTTCATTTTGCATAGCTAGGTAGAGGTGATGCTACTATTACAGCATAGTAAGTTTACTTCTCTAATTTTCTATCACTCATTGCATAAACAAAAAATGACAATTCCTCCTTATGATGCTCACGGTGCCCAAACTATGCAGAATCTATCTTTACCTAAAAGACAAAAATGTAGTAAGCTTCTAAGAAATAAAATTGCTTTTTAGTTTGAAGTGATCCAATCAAACCTTTTGGACTGAGTCTGTTATTCTACCATCTCACAGCCTAGTATGAGGCTCCTACACTCCATAGAATATTTAGTAGTAGTGTCATGGCTTTTGCTAACATTGACTATCTACTTTGATGCCATGCTGGATGACATCCCTCATCATTTCTATTGTAGGTGGTGCTTTCATTTAAATGGTGTATATTCTTGCTTGCAACTAACAAAGGCATAAAAGCTTACATTAGTTGAAACTCCATGCTTTGCATTAAAAGCTTACATTAGTTGAAACTCCATGCTTTCCATCTTGCACCCTTTAGTGATCACATCATACGGTACAAGGCTCTCTCTTTTTTCACATGCATACACACAGATATCATGAGTTTCTGGGCATTAGTAAGGAAAGATTTTGAGCTTGTCTCTTTGTAGCATCAGTAGCAGAAGCGGAGGATCCCCAAGTTGATGACTCCACAAAACTGGTTTATTACTCCCACTCTCCGAGTTTGCAATCTTCCACCTAAATAATTGAACAACTTCCCTCCAAATAGATGCTTAAGATAGAAAGTATTGCTACTTCCATGCTGCTTGTGTGCCGTCTTCGAAAGTGTCGATCAAGAGAATAAGTGATTCCTATCAATGAAATCAGTAGTGAAGAGAAACTAAGTAAAACCTAGAAGTGTTTGAACTAACAAACGCGTTATGGGTTGTGTGTTGTAGAAGGGTGGACAGCAACAGGCAGGAAGCTAGGCTTGTTCGTAGACTACTATTCGGGAGGAGCCAACACGAGCCATGATCCACCAAAGCACAAGCCTAGGAGGCCACTTCTAGGTTCCCCACTAGATGCTCCACACACACCTCACGACATCTAGGGCTATAGAAACAATAACACCTCTTAGATTCTTACTTGCTCTTGTTACTTCTCTCTCTCTCTCTCTCTCTCTCTCTCTCTCAAACCTAAAGAGGACGAGTGAGAGAGCTAGAAGTAGCAAAGACAAGGCTAGTGATGGATGGAAAAATCCATGTATCGGTAGAGAAAAGTAGCTTGAGTAGGCCAACTGTAAGGGGGATATGGAGGAGAAGTAAGCCAACATAGTTTTTCCCCTTGCCCATCAACCCTATCATTTGGCCCATCTACCCCTTTTTCATCCCCTCACTCTCTAAGCTAAGCTAATGGTCTTGCAATTTTGAATTGTTGTTGAGTAGGGGGCATAAACTTGTGTTTAAGTGTGCATAAATAATTATTGCAAATAAAAAATAATTGTTATTATTGACATAAAAACTCATGCATCCATGCATGTTCATGGAATTTATTTGCATAGAATGAGGTAGTGCAACTTGTATGATTTTATAAGAATTCCAACATAGAAAATGAGAGAAGAAATGCTATGATATTATATTATGTTGATATTGAGGAGGGCCTAGGAGGACCTACTAGACACTTTTTAAGTGAATCCCCACAACATAATGTGTTTCTCGCTTTTGTGGTCGTACACAATCTTCAATGATAGTAAATTCCAAATTATGGAAACATATAAGATAAAGAGTCTTACTAACTTCTTGTCAATCACTATGATTCTCAATCTTAAGAACTAGCTCTTCTTGGGATACGAAGACATTCATGAGACAACTACTTGTGCAATTCCTTTAATTTGTTCCTCAAATACAAAGTGTGGAGATATGATTTGTTATTGCAAACATTCAAGATTATCCCTAAGCTGATGTGCAATGTTGAATTTACCTAATTGCATGTGAGCCTTACCTTCAACACAAGACAACATCTTTGTTTACTCTTTACCCTATAGTGACATATCTAAGTCGATGTGCAATGTTGAATTTACCTAATTACATGTGAGCCTTACCTTCAATACAAGATGCACAACATATTTGTTTACTCTCTACCCTATAGTGATATATCTCTAGTTTGAGAGTAAAAGAAAGATGTCTTGATGACTAACCCACAAATTTCACATGGGCTTAATCTCTCCCAACTTATTTTGTCCCCTCACCCATCAATCTTATCAACTGGTCCATCTACCCATTTCATCATCCTCTCCCCCTCTCATCTAAGCTAATGGTCTTGCAATTTTGAGTTCTTGTTGATGGAGGGCATAAACTTGTGTTTAATTGTGCATAAATAATTATTGATAACAAAATATTGTTATTAGTGCCATGAAAACTCATGCATGCATGCATGTTCATGGAAATCATTTGCATGGAATGTGGAATGCAATCTATGTGCTTTTATAAGAATCCAACGTATGTCCATAAGTATGTCTCTATACCTTGATTTACATTCCATAATGGTGTACAAATGGGGAGACTAAAAAATGATGGACTCCCACGTCATTGGAGATCTCAATAATAAAGACTCATAAACTTGTCAAACCCTTATGTGGCAAGGATTTAATAAACAAAATCAATCCCATGATTCTTGGATAAATGATGGACTAGCTACACACCTAGTATCTACTATCATCCTGTAGGTACTATAACAAGTATACAATTGTCTAATACTTGCACTAAAACATGTTTTCTAATAGTACTACTTGTTGCAACTAAATAGATTGCAAGTGACATGTATGATGTGGCCGTATAGATAGCATGCTAACTTTTGAAATTTTATAAATAGCACATAGGCGGTCTATTTTATGGCCTCCCTACCTAGTTGTGAGCAAAGATGTTACTGAATTTTCCCAAGCGAAAAAATGTAAGATAGTACATACTAGCACATCATATTTTTATTACAAGTCTAGTGCCATCCCATGGATATAGTAACATACATGTACTATAAGCGTATGACTATCAATTTTTTGACACTAGTTACACATGAATAGATTGAGAATAATAATTTTGATGTAGGTGAAGTCTAGAAACAATCCTTTTAATGGTTTCCTACATGAATGGACCTAGTTTGGATATATCTTTTCTACATTCTTTCATTTGTGCTCCCATTAAGATATCATATTAGGGAATGTTCAGTTAGTGTCTACATAACTAGTTAAGAACATCTCTTGTCCATGTTTGTATCACAATATAATTCTAACTATTGCTTACACAACAAGCTACTTTTTGCAAGCAAGATGAACTATCTTCTTTTCCATGATTGGACTATGTTGGCCATACGTTGTTTTCCTAATGGACACATATGCACTCATACTTGTTAGACCTCTTCAATTCTAGGGATTCTCACCATTTTTGGCTAGTATTTTGCTAAGGGACGCCATGTAGCTCCTATATTACTACAATTCTCTCCACACCTTTAGAATTTTATAGGGTTGTATTAGATCTTAGCAAGGGAGCTTAATAGTCCTATGAGTGAGTCTTGTACTAGGTTTGCTAATATATCAACATTAAAGTATTGGATTTCTTTAGGCAAATTGAGATCTTTTGTGTAGGTGAGATACCAACTAACCTACTTAAGAAGTTCATAAATCTCAAGAATGAGTGTAGGTTTAGGCCAATAATTGCTAGTATGCATAGCCATTCCTATTGATTTTGGCTAAGGATTTTGTACATCATTCTTTTTTCATCAATTGCTTTGTTGAGGTGGTTATATCTATAATTTAGCTTTATCTTTGGTAGTTGACCTTTGAATTTTGATCCTCTTTTGTAAATACAGATAGAAGGGCATATGCATTGTGGTGTATTGATACTCTCTCTTGATATTTTTGCTATGTTTAGAATCCTTTTACAATGGCTCTACTATGGTCATAACAAATAAATGTGGATAGCATACCAAGAGTAACATTACTCTCGATATGGAATCCTATTTCATACCAAGAGTAGCACTACATTTTGTATGGCATCATGTCCTAAGGGAACCAACTTGGTAGTAGTGGGTTTCCATTCTTGGGTGGCTCACAAATTTAGATTTAAAGGGCACTCCAAACAAGGATGCCCTAGTTCAAGATCTATACAAAAGGTGCTAAAAATGATTTGATCACCTTTGTTGGAGCCATGAATGACCTTGTGTGGTCCTCTACATCCATGGCACTTGTGAGGTATCATGTGACTTTGTAGGATTACATTCAATGATGTAAAATGGAAATTTGTATTATGACATCATTAAGTTAATGCAAAGGGGACATAGGAGGCATGGAGAGAGGTAACCGTGTAGACAATGCACCAAATTCTTGGTTGAGTGTGCTTATTGGAGTGTTTTCCATGACTTTAGCACCATCCTGTCATTCTTCAATGTTGGGAACTTGCTTAATTTTTCCAAGTATTGTTATTTTGATGAAGTCCCTTTTAGGTAGTATGTTGACAATACATTGAATGGAGCTATCAAGATGAGGGCAGAGGTACACAAACACATGGGACATGGTAGAAAGTAAATGAAAATTTTCTTTCTCAAAGGCTCCCAATTGCGTGACAAGGTGGAGGTTTAGTTGATATATTTCAATTGTAAATGCAATAACTTCTCTTCCTATATAACTAGATTAATGCACAAGTATGAGAAATGTATTTGGTTGCTCGTAAACAATAGAAGGGACTTGCAAAAATGTGGAATGGAAATGTGTAGGATATAAAGATTGATTCCATGGATGCAACAATTGTAGAGGTCCCCTTGGCCATTTATTTTGAATTGCAAAGGTGAAATCTCAAGATATTGATTTTCTTGAGGTGCATTAGACTAGAATCAAGCGTCTCTCAAGCGTCATGGCACATACAAAGGAAAGTATAGCCTTAAAATGATGGCAAATGCCCATGGTAAGGGAAAGCGAAGAGGAAAAATCAACCTCATATAAGTGTGGTGGTTGTTCTTGAGAAGGCTTACATTCTGGTTTATTATGTTCAATTAATTAATTTTGGACATCTTTGCAAGGCCACAATCGATATACAGAAGCTTCCCTCAAAGAGTTGCATTGATGAAAATGGACACTTTTCTACTTAAGATGAGCACAAGAAGCATTAGCATTGCATAGGGATGAGGACAATGTTATTTTTAATGATACCAAGGAGGATGGATCATCTCCTAGTGGTCATGATGTTCAGAGTAAGGAATGCAAGGAAGTGGATAGAGTGAGGATGCAATATATATGGCAATTCCTAAGATCTTTGTATGATTGTTGGACTAGAAATATATGAAAGGTATATTTTATAGGATGCATGTTTGCTTCTTCTAGTTTGATATGATCTGTATAAAAGATTGAGATCATTTAACTTTTTTCGATATGCACACCATGGTTCAATGGAAAATGTGTTGGCTTTTATATAATTTTTCAAATTGACTATAAACAAAAACTTTCATATCTTCAGTGTTTTCGTTTGGGACTTATGCTAGCAATCCATGTTTCCAAAAAATATTAAAAAATGATACTTTTTAATGACCTATGAGGAGAAATATTCTATTTAGTTCTCTTGATTCAAACTAGGAGTGATAGAGGCTCTATGTCATTGAATGCTTCTTTTAAGATCTTTAATTATAAAAAACATCCATAATATCTAAAGTGTAAGGTAATATGTTTTTAATGTTTGGCCAATGAAGTACCTCTAGAATTGTTTCATTATCTAGTTAGTAATTGAAAGGTAGTCTAAAGAGTTGAGATTTTAGAGCACTACTCCTTGATGGGATTAAGTCAATAAGACCTAAAAGGTACACATAGCCTCAATACATCTCATACATTAGATCATACGAGAAGCTACACTTTGTCTGAATGTTTGATGTACCATTTAAAGTCTAAGTATATAACTAATGTATTCATCTCTAGGAATCTAATTGATGTCTCCTCAAGATTCTTGTAAAACCTATTTTCAAGGCATGGTAGATTACTAATGTGATGTCTCCTCAATCTCTCCTTAACAACATCACAAGATTTTGTTAAAATATTTTGGAATACCTATTTTCCTTGTTTAAAATATCCCACTTTTTAAAACTCATAGTACCCATTTTTGTCCAGCTCTTTACACAAAAATAATGAAGAATGCTGACAAAATAGATCTTAAAGAAGAAAATGCTTTACACCTAAAGATTTGATATAAAAAATGTACATGCAAGCATGTGTTTTAGATAAACATGCTTATATGTGCCTCCATAACTTCACGCTTAATAGTTTCTCTTTTCAAAGCATTGCAATACATTATAATACTAGAGGAAAGGGAGACTTGTAAAGGGCAAGGTGAGACAGTGAGCATAATAAAGTAATGAAAGAGGAGAAACAAATATATCATTTGTATGATTTGAAGACCAAAACTTGAATTGATTTGAATCTTAGTTCTCTCTATTACATTTGGTATTTTAATTTTTAAAAATGAGGATTTAACTAAAAACTACTAATAATTGTACATACCTCAATGGTTAAATGTCTCTATGGGTTGACTCTTACTTGTCTAAGATGCATAATGTCCTTAGTTGATGGTTGTGCATGTATAAATATGGGAAATGGTATAATGCGAAATTTCAAGTAAATCATGTGCCGGCATGCTTGCGTGCATGCGTGCATGGGTGTGTGTGTGTGTGTGTGTGTGTGTGTGTGTGTGTGTTGGATGATTTTTTCATGTTAGTTTCGCTAAGAAGTGAAACTTTTATATAGGCATTGAAAGTTTCTATGCCCTTATAAAAATAAAAATTTGAAACGTTTGCTAAGATTTGAAACTTTTATGAAAAATCTTTAAAGGTTTTGCCAAGATGTACATATTTTACATAGAGATTCAAAATAAAATGTATAAAATCATACTATGTTTTGTCAATATCATGAATCTAAAAGAATTTGCTTGATAAACTTTTAGTGAAAGAGAGAGAGAGAGAGAGAGAGAGAGAGAGAGAGAGAGAGGAGCCACATAGGATTTACTCAGCATCTATATGTGAGCACATGTGAGCATCCACATGCATGGATGCATGCCCACTACATGTGTGTACAAGTTGTGTGTATGTATGCATGTGCATGTGTGATGGCATGCATGTGTGTGCATGCTTGTGTGTGAGTGTGAAGTGGCCCAACCTTACTAGCGAACTAAACATATATGGAGGGTGATATGTGCCTCCATATGTCACCTTTTTAAAGAGTGGATGTTTTACCAATTTGCTAACAAGTCATCATAGGTATTCCTGTCTCATCAACCTTAAAAGTATTTGTCATTTCCATGATGAATTTTTTGAATGGGAAAAATGATATATGGCTCAATGCTTATCTCTTATGTTATTTTTCTCACAAGCATGTTCATCTTTCTTTTGAGTACCCTTCTTCAAATTTGTTCTCACATTCTCTTGTAAGTGCTCTGAAGCATTCATGCTCTCTTATTGTCACGGAAGGTATGAATAACCTATAATTTCGAAAGGAACATTTTGTGCGTGTGTGTAGTCAATTTCAAAGATCTTATTGATTTATAAAGCCTTGAGAGCAAAAAGGGCACGAGAAGTCACTTGCAAAAAAGTGCATGAGGAGTCACTTTCTAAGGAAAAGCAAAACGAGGAATGATTTAAGATGCTTCGCTTAGAGAACCTTGTGGGGGCTACTTTTGTTTCTTACTTTTAGTACAAAATAATACCCTTCCACTTTTGCTATTTTATGTGTGAATATTTTGAAAGAAGAAGAGGGCTAGATTTAAATTGGAGTCCCAAAAAATAGGGGCCCCCAGTGAGGAAAAATGCCCTATTAATTAGTTTGTTTGTGTGGAAGGGGGAGGTATGGGCTCAATTGAACACTAATCCGAAGCTATTGGACTAAATTCCGAATTAGCCACGTGCCATAATCTGCAAAATCTCCAATCTTCCAGATCCTTCTGAGAGATAACCGCCTCTAGCGAGTATATGAGGGGAGTAGGAGAGGGAGGGAGAAAGGACGAGGTGAGGGAAGACTCAGAGGGAAGGGGGGCTGAGAGAGAGGAGTGAGAGAGGGAGCGAGGGAGAAGTAGGGAGGGTCCATTAAGGTAGATTAGCTTTAGCTTAGCTTAATAAGCATGAGAAGTAGGGAGGGTCGATTAAGGTAGATTAGCTTTAGCTTAGCTTAATAAGCATAGAGAGTGATGGGATTTAGGATAGGAGCGTCGAAAATAAAACATTTAAATTGCCGTCCCATACAAATCCGAATTTAAATTGCCGTCCAATACAAATACGAATTTTGCTGTATTGCACTTTAGAAGCACAAGGACTGGAGTGAATCATTCGATTTGTAAGGAAATTATGTTTTATTGTTTTGAAACATTTTTCCGATAACTGAGGAGACCATGGATATAAAGACTCCCTTCTCCTCAGTGTCCATCATTGTAATTCAATCTCTCCAAAGCTGCAATAGCTAAGTAGCTCATTTGCTCATAGCTTCAGAGTAGTATGAGGCTCCCGCTCTCAGTAGCAGTGTCGTGGTTTGTGCTTCCAACGTTGGTTCTCTACTCTGATGCCAAACTGGACGATACCCCTCGTCATCTATATTGTAAGCGGTGCTTGCATTTAAATGGTGTATATAATACTTGCTCGTGAGCGTATTGCCTGATGAAGGCGTCAAAGATTAAATTCGTTGAAACTCCCTGCTGCTTGCATCTGGACGCTTTAATGACCACATCATGAGGTGCAATGCTGTCTGTTTTTCTCTCACACATACTCACAGATCTCACAAGTTTCTGGGCAAGAAGGAAAGCTTATGGGCTTTTCTCTTTGCAGCAACCAGGCTTTCAAATGCAGCAGAAGCGGCGGCTGCTCAAGTTGACGACTCCACCGAACTGGTTTGTTACTCCTGCTGTCCTCTGAGTTTGATCTTTCAGTGAAGAGGACCCAACAACGTGGGTGCCTTAAACAGATATTAGCGCCACTTCCATTTCCTGCGCCATGCCTTCGCAGAAAATGTAGGTCAAGAGACAAACAAAGAAGAGTTTGAGCTAACAAATGCGATATGGGTTGTGCATTGTAGCTTGCAACAGGGGCAATAACAAGCAGGAAGCTAGGCTTGTTCCTAGACTACATGCCGCCGGGACCCAACAGGAGCCATGATCCACCGAAGCATCCGCCCAGGAGGCCAGTTCTAGGTTCCCCTGCAGTCAACTCACCTCCATCTCCTCCTGCCGGGAGCATATCAAACGCTCCCGAACCTCCTCCTGCTCCAGCTTAATACACTCATCTAGGCCCTACCGTGACCCTTGCCGCGCTCTCGGCCTGTTTATATACTATTGTACGCTTTGTGCTGATTGCTGTTCATCTTTCAGGGCTTACCCTGGATGATGTGTATGCCAGAACGTGCTGTATAAATTTTCCTCGTTTGATCAATCCTGTGTTCTTCGGCCCGTGATATTTGTGTACGCATGCCTGTGTACCAGCATTGTATGTAGAGTATGTATCTGTGTGCCCAGCATTGTATTACATTCAACAATCATTCAACAAGCAATGTTGTATGTACAGTATGTATATGAGAGAATGCAGAGTGCCCAGCATGTATTACATTCAACAATCATTCACCAAGCAATTTGGTTGCCTTTAAACGGAGTGGTGGTGAAAATCTTTTGAGTTTGCTGTGGTCATCCTTAAAGACTTAAGTTCTCCTCCATCATGGTTATGTTTGTTCAGCTGTTGCAATGCATGCCTTTCTAATCGCTCTTAATTTTTGAGCATAGTCTCAAGTCTCCTTTGAAAAGGGTAGTGCTTCTGCCCCCTTGTTAAACATTCCCAAATGGAAAACAACATTGTTCCCATATTGTGATATTCCAAGTGTTTTCTTTTTCCCTTGGGTAAGATCTTTCTGCATTGATTTTTAAACTCTTCCTTACTAGGTTTTGTTAGCTCCTCTCTCCTCTCTCCTCTCTCTCTCTCTCTGCCTTTCTCCCTTGCCCCTCTTGTTCTCTAATAATTTAATTTGACTCATTGCTACATAGTTCGCACTCCAAATGAACAAGAACTGACTTGAAGTCATGCTATTGTTTATCTAGTCTTAAGAGCATTACATTATAACTAGTGCTTTAAGAAAGATTGGGCAACCTAAATGGCTCCTCTTAACTTACAAAAATCATAGCTACAAATATATTCAGAGATTTCACTTCGAATATGGTAGAAGCATTTCCTAATTTTAAAATAAATTTCATAGTTGCTTGTTTGGGTGGGATGTTGCCTGAGAGGGAGGTGAGAGGTTTAGTTGTTTGCACTGTTTAGGTGGAGAGGCTTGATAAAGCTTGTTTGCATTATTAGCGTGTGAGATGCAGTAGATGATAGGGGGGGAGAGAGAGAGAGAGAGAGAGAGAGAGAGTTGTATTAACATCTTCGAGAGGCCTCGCGGGCCTATGAGACATACTACAATGAGCAAAACAACTCATATAAGCCATCATGGGTTGAAGAAAAGGGCTCATTAAGGCCCTAGCTGAGTATTATGCTAAGTTAATGATCTCAAAAACTCACATCTCGAAAGAGAGAGAGAGAGAGAGAGAGTTCATTGCTTCTCAAAAACTTTGAGGTAAAAATGTAGGTAAATATCTACGTATCCACGAGTTCCTTGTAGGTATATGATTCATTGCATTTTTCCTCTATTTGTTGTTACTAGTTTAGTTTTAAAGCTCAAGTCTCTCTCTTAATGCAAAGACATCTCTCCTCTCTCTCTCTCTCTCTCTCTCTCTCTCTCTCTCCTTCCTTAAAATCTTTGAGGTGTTGGTCCTTGTGTGTAAGGGTGGGTAGGACAAGCAAAGGGTCTTGATACCCCCAAAGCATATAATTTCTTTTTCAATGAGAAAAGCATAGAATTCGATGCTCATATATACATAATTTATTATATCCTTGTTGAGCCCAAGATTTACTATAGAGATATTGAAAGTGCTATAGAAAACAAGGGACCTAATGGAACTTCTAAATATCGTTGCGTAGATCATTGAGGTATCAGGAATCAACAAATGAAGTAGGATATGGGTGCTCCTTGGTGGCCCTGGGTTTTTCTAGTCTCATTGACCCTTTGGTCTTTAGTAGATGTTAATAATCTCTCTCTCTCTCTCTCTCTCTCTCTCTCTCTCTCCAATCTCCTTGAATGAGCTTAACCTCCCTCAACATTTAAATTATGTCTTGTGAGTATAAGTAGATTAGACTACACACCTATGCTCACATTTTTTTCATTTATCTTCTATACATATTCCACTTGCCTCGATAAGCCTTAAATTCCTAATTCTCTAATAAGAGCTTGGGATGTACTCAAGGGATATCAATATTATAAAACTCCGTAGTGGGAGGGCATGACATAAACAAGATGTTAGTGGCTATGAGATTGGGGAGAGAAATGGTGATATACAAGTGTGAGTATTTGTGGTTGCCTATGCACACTGAGTACATCCTACGAGATCATTGAGAATGGGTGTGTCTTAAAAAAAATAAGTAACACATGGGTTACACTAAAGGACAAGAAGATGTTTACACAAATGGAGTTTATCCCATGCATTGTTAAGCCAAGAACTCTTTAGCTATAAGGCCACTATTACTATTACTATAACTATTGCTATTACTTTAGCTATAAGGCTACTATTACTCTAAAATGAGACTCAACTCATAGAACTTTTGGAGGTATAATCATAAAGCCAGATATGTAGGGTGAGGTTCACTTGACATGTCTTTTCACAAAAATGGAATATTGAAAGTGGAGAAATCTTCAATATTCCATTTTTTGTGCATATAGTCTCAAAGGTGACTCAAGTGTCATGTGGATCTTGAAGGAATGCCAATGGAGTCTCCACTCCAAGCTACTCCTTGTGAGAGCAATGCAAAGCACGAACCATATGCATGTGCCACTCAAATGGCTCCTGGATTATGTTTTCGCGAGAGGTAGAAGGAAGGGGGAGAAGGGAGAAGAGAGGGGAGAAGGGAAGAGGAGGGTGAAGGGGGATGGAGTGGCAAAAACACAGGCACTACAAGGGAAACAAGAGAACACCCAAAGACACTCTCGAAAGAGAAGAGGAAGCTTGTATTCCAAACTTGTGCATACAACCATGAAGACCAAAGCCAACCATTTGGCCTTTTATACAAGTCACATTTCCTTTTCCTTTTTGCACTCTCCCTCTCTTTACATTCACAAGGCTCTTGGTCTCGTAGGGTGCCAAGGCATATTCTCTATCCTTTCCTTCCCTCTTTCTATTGCAGTTCCTGTTGTTATGCTCCTCTGTGTGTCAAAAATAGCACTTGTGTTAACCATATAAGAGCACTTGGGATAAACCTGGCATTAGGAGGTGCTCTTGCCCGGGTCCCAAATAACGCTCGTGTTAACCTCGCCCATCCGAGTCCTAAGCCATTTGAGGCTCAAAACCCAGATGTGAGGCTTAAAACTTGTAGCGGCGAGGTCGATCTTGAGCCATTTGTGGCTCAAAACCCATAAAGCTTGTAACTATACTCCTTCCATGGCCGCGGCCGTTAAAGTAAATCATGAACCCTAATCACCTCTAATCTCTCATTGCCATGCATTTTGCAACTGTACTGTGCATTCTAGGGTTGTGCCTATTAACATACCTCCCTTCTTGTTGCTAAGCTGCCCTTGAATTAGCCGTGTTGGAGGAGATGGTTGGAGAGAGATTATGGAGCTTGTCATCAATCAGCCGGCTACTGTGGGCAGGGAGATCACGGAGGAATAATAGGATAAGGCCGTTGAAGTGGACTGCTACAACAATGACCACAAGATCAAGGACGAAGCTGTAGGTGTCGTTGAATGATTGGAAGCAAAAGCAAAACACTAACAAACATAAAATACAACCATTGTCAAAAATGGTTTCCAATAGAAAATGATAGTTTTTCACATTTTTTTTGTCCAAACACACTTCTTCACTCATCCCACTCCTACAACTCCACTGTCAAAGCTCCAAGTTAAGCTTGAAATAATGGGCAATGGGTAAATGATGAGAGAAGGCAAGTGCAATGCAAAAGCATACCTTGAACTCCCCGACAGTGGTGCCAAAGATGTGTAGTCTCAACAGTGACTCACATGTCGTGGGGATATTGAAGGAATGCCAATGGAGCCTCCACTCCAAGCTACTCTTTGTGAGAGCAATGCAGAGCACGAACTATCCACATGTGTGACTCAAATGGCTCCCAAATTGTTGCAATGTGTTTCCACGAGACGGAGAAGGAAGGGGGAAAAGAGAGAAGAGAGGGGAGAAGGGAGGAAGAAGGATAAGGGAAGAGGAGGGTGAAAAGGGATGGAGTGGCAAGCACAAAGGCACTACAAGGGAAACCAGAGAACATCCAAAGACACTCTTGAAAGAAAAGAGGGAGCTTGTATTCCAAACTTGTGCATACAACAATGAAGACCAAAGTCAACCATTTGGCCTTTTATACAAGTCACCTTTTGAAGGAATGGCCAACCCTTTTCCGTTTTGCACTCTCCTTCTCTTTACATTCACACGGGTCTCGGGCCCATAGGGTGCCAAGGCATATTCTCTATCCTTTCCTTCCCTCTTTCTATTGCAGTTCCTATTATTATGCTCCTTTGTGTGTCAAAAATAGCACTTGTGTTAACCATATAAGAGGACTTGGGATAAACCTGGCATTAGGAGCTGCTCCTGTCTGGGTCCTAAATAGTGCTTGTGTTAACCTCGCCCATCTAAGTCCTAAGCCATTTGAGGCTCAAAACCTAGATGTGAGGCTCAAAACCTAGAGTGGCGAGGCCGATCTTGAGCCATTTGCGGCTCAAAACCCATAAATTCTGTAACTGTACTCCCTCCATGGTTGCAGCCATTAAAGTAAATCATGAACCCTAATCACTCATTACCATGCATTCTACGGTGACTGTATTGTTGATTATGGGGCTATGGCGGGGGTCAACACCCCCAAAGGCGATGCATGAAAATTAGCGCTTAAATTGTGTGGTCAAAATTTTGTAAAAAGGCATATGGCTCACATAGCATGAGAGCAATTCCAGATACCTGCTTATATCTTGTATCTTCTCCTGGTTGGATAAGAAAAATATAGGACTGGTTGTTTCTCCATGGACATAACCCACACTTGGTGAACCACGTATATAGGTGTCTTTCTTTCTCTTCCATTCTGCATGCTTTTGTATTGTGCATGTTACACATTCTTCTTCCCACATTGTTGCTCTCTTATCACGTTGCTCCTAACAATATTTACATGTACGTATACATGTGCATGTACATGTATATGTGTGTGTGTGTACCTACGTGTGTGTGTGTGTGTGCGTATAAATAAAATAAAGTGACTAGTGTCACAATTAGAACAATTTGTTAGTTCATTCTTTCATTCCTTCCTAGCATAAAACTAGTACTATGTTGTCTCTTTTTTCCAAGCAAAATATTTTTATTGTTGTATTCCTTAATATGCTAAGTTTGAATATATGATAAGAACACTATGAAGGCTATTTTGTCAATGTATGCACCGCACAATGTTCATGTCACAAAATATAATGAAACAAAATTAGTACTCTTTTAAATTCTACCTAAGACATTTAATGCCTTTCCAATCTCCAATGTTACTATGTCCCATCATAGATTGTGATCCTATTATGTTTTTGATAATCGAGGAAAAGGGAACAAACTACTTGAATCCTAAAAGAGAACAACATGGCAAGCCAATTCTATCATGTCAAAAAGTTGTTTTATAACTACAAATACCTAATCATATCTTGATGCTATAGAAAATACTACATAAAGGAAAACTTTATATACCTTTATGATTCATTTAACAAACTATGAAAGGAATTTAATAGATAAAACTCAATTCCATGATAAGCACATGGAATAAATGCTAGGACCTTAAGGAGGATATAATTCACCCATTACAATCATGATACACATTTGAAGTTAATAGTAAAAAACTCAATACCGTAATAAGCTGTAATACTAAGAAGGCTATAACCTACCTATTTTTTCAAATTCTCAAAGCTGTGATTTATCTTTCATCAAATGGGCCCAGTCTCTCTACTGCTCCACCCTCTGAAATTCTTCTCTCCTCACCGTTCCTCTCTATGCTTGTTTAAATCAACATGCCTATC